>NC_134139.1:183005000-183339285 GCF_033958435.1 Carettochelys insculpta
ATTTGAAAGAGAAGTCCTCGTGGCACTTGATTTTTCAATCCCTGGCTTATTCTTTCAAAAGAGCAGGGGCTGTGGGGATGCTCTCTTTTGAAAAAGCAGATCAGTCTTTTGATCCCCTTTTTTTGTGGGTAGATGTGCTCTTTCCAAAGAAGGGCTCCCGGAAGAGATCTTTGAGAGGATCATCTTTCAAAAGATCACTGTATTGTAGACCTGGCCTCTGTGAAAAATACTTCATTTTGTTTGTTTTAAACCTTCTACCTGTTAATTTAATTTGGTGACCCACAGTCCTTGTGTTATGAGAAGTTAATAACACTTCCTTTTTCACTTTCTTAAGACAAGTAATGATTTTATAGATCTCTATCACATCCCCTTAGTCATCTCTTTTCCAAGCTGAGAAATTCCCATTTTCTTACTCTCCTCTCATATGGCAGCTGTTCCATACCCCTAATAGTTTTTGTTACTCTCTTCTGACCCATTTCATATTCTGATATATCTGCTTTGAGATGCGATGGCCATATCTGCAGGCATTGTTCAAAATATGAATATACCACGGATTTATACAGAGGCAATATTATATGTGCTGTTTTATCATTTATTCATGGGCAGTGGGCATAATAAGCATGGGAAGTCAAAACCTTCCCTGCTGCTGATCTGCCCCAGGATGTGTGGATCACAGTGCTCCTACCACTCCATCATATTATACCCCTTTGGAAGTTCCTACAGCTCTGTCTGTCCATCCTCATCTTAGCAGGGGTAGGAGGAGAGACCTGGCAAGCTAGTGGCCAGCCACAGTGGGCTTTTGGGGGGAGTGAGACAGCTTGGCCAGTCGCCAACTGATGTTGTTGGGGAAGGCTAGCAGCTTGTCCTGGTTCTGTGGTTGGCCAAGCATGACTCAGATAGAGAAATTTCAGGGACAGGAAGTCCAACAGCTCAGCCCATGCTTGGGTGGGACTGGATCAGACCAGTGCTAAGGGCTGGCTTTGAACTTGAGGGGCTGGCAACTGAGCTCAGTATTAGGGTTCCAGAGATGGTGCTTCATGCTGATGCTGGATACAGTCTGACATAGACCAGCCAGAGGGCAGGCTTCAAGAGTGGTGGGTCGGTGATTCAGCCCACACCCGAGGGAGACATTCAGCTGATCCTACAGTTGATGGGGAGGCGGGATGGTGTCTCAAGCTGATGTGACTGAGGCAGGTGTGTTAAAGATCCCCTGATGATGGGGTCTCTCAGGACTGGTCCTGTTAAGGGAGGAGTTCTAGGGGTACCAGTGTGCAGGGCATGGGGTCAAGCTTTAGCTGGAAGAGGCAGGGCCAAGCTAACCTCCCCAAAATGAGGGTTCATTTGAAAACTTTTCCATTTTTAATGATTCCCAATATTCTGTTTGCTTTTTTGACTAGTTCTCCCCACTGAGTGGATGTTTTCAGAGAAGGAACCACAATACTCCAAGATCTCAGTCCTGAGCAGGACATCATAATTTGTGAGGATTATGTTTTTATTTCCTGACACTGAATTTCAACTGCCCTTTTGTGGCTCAGTCACTCAGTTTGGCAAGAGCCTTTCAAAGCTCTTCACAGTCTGCTTGGGACTTAACTATCATGAATAGTTTTGTACCATTTGCAAATTTTGCCACCTCACTGTTTGTCCTAGCTTCCGGCTCAATGAGCCTCACCTTGGTTCACATGCAAGAGTTGTCAGACTTGATGGGGTTAGTTAAAAGGAGAAAGATGGCTCATTTGGGATTGGACAAGAATTCAGAGCAGACTGGATGCTCACATGTCGTGTGACAAGACTGGTTTGGGCCAGGAACTGACTGAAGAATGTCATCTGCCAGCAGAGATGCCAAGAGGAGTCCCTGGGCAAGGTGGGAGGGAGACCAGCTTCATGCCCTGGAGGCATGGCCAATGGCAGAAGGGGTGAGACCTAGGGAACTCACCCCTCAGCACTGCCCTGACCACACTTCTGTCTCTGCAACTGTATGCAGCAATGCTGCTCCAGCAATTCAAAAGGGCCTGGGGGAAATTCCTCTCCCTGCCCCATGCACACCTCATGCCTGTCTCCCCTCTGTTAGCAGACCTGTCTGCGAGCATGTCCCTTTGGAAAAATAGGCCAAATATAAACTGTTAATTAGACTTGTTACTAGGAAACTGTTGCTGGGGTCCACTTAAAAGGAGGGGGGCTGAAAGCTAAAGAGACTCTTGGTTTATATTTATGCTGCACTTTAACTTGTGGACTCTGCAACATGAAGGGTTTGAACTCTCAGGCTATGTCTACACACAGCCCTATTTCAAAATGAACACAGCCAAACCCAAAATGCATTTTGAAATAGCTAAGTGCTATTTCTGATCCATATCACTATTTCAAAATAGTGCCTTTGAGGCCCATTATGGCCTATTTCAAAACAGGCATTATTCCTCAGGGAATGAGGTTTACCACATCTGAAATAACAAACTTGTTATTTTGAATTCGTTTTGAAATAATGTGTGTGTCATTTGCACAATACCAAAGTTATTTCAAAATAACTGCTGTTGTTTCAAGATAACTTTGCTGTGTAGACATAACCTCACTGATTGGTGCAGATGGTTAGACGTAGCCATAAACGGAGGGGAACAACAATGTTAATTTAAATCAGCAACTGCCAGGGTGCTGGGAAGTACATTTAACTTCAGAAATGCCACGAGTCTGTGTGTCTGAAAAAATAGGTCTTCGGGATTTCAAATTAGAGGAGTTATGCAAAAGAATGTTTCCCGCATTTTGATCTGCCCAATTATAACATAGTCTTTAGTTGGATGATCACATGCTGTGATCTTCCTCTGGAGATGTCTTGGGGCTGTACAGTGAAGAAGGCTGCTGGCTGGGAGAATCTTGGCTTTATTTCCTCCAGAAGTTGAGAAATCTGTATTCCCTGTGGTAGTGGGACAGCAGGCACTGGAAGCTCCATAATAAATGAGGAAGGGAACTGCAGGGAGAAGAAAGTTTGGGTTTTAAACTGGATTCTATTTCTGCCTTTACCAGAGAGTTTTTAGGTGATGCTAAACAAGTTAAATAAGCCAAGCATTGTCATAGCAGCTCACCAATTGTGTGTTCCTTGTTTCCTGAGTGCCAGACAGAGATCCCAGCATCTTATTTGTGGGAGGACTGGCTGTGTTTACACATGCATTCCTCTTTCGAAAGAGGTATGCAAATGAGGGAAACTGAAAATGCAAATGAATTCCAGATTTGCATATCTGGCAGCTCATTTGCATATTGTTATTTTGAAAGAGCTTCTTTCCAAAGAAGAAAAGAAGGTAGACTCAGCTCTTCCAAAAGTAAACCCCATCTTCAAAAGAATCCTTCCTTCCATAAAAAAAGGGAATAATGAGTCTTTCAAACATGGGGTTTACTTTCGAAAGAGCTGCATCTACACTGCTTTTCTTCTTTGGAAAGAAGCTCTTTCAAAATAAGAATCTGCAAATGAGGTCCAGATATGCAAATCTGCACCTTATTTGCATTTTTTATTTCCCTCATTTGAATACCTCTTTCAAAAGAGGAATTCAAGTGTAGAGACAGCCACAAAGGCTGTGGCCACACTTGGCCAAATCTTTGAAATGGCCATGCAAATGGCTATTTCGAAGATTACTAATGAGGCGCTGAATTGAATATTCAGTGCCTCATTAGCATTAGGACACTTCCGGCCATGGCGCTTTGAAAGCGCCGCTTTTCAGTGCACACGGCTCAGTGCAGCTACATGAGGGTTCTTTTCTAAAGGACCCTGCACATTTTGAAATCCCCTTATTCCCCTCAGCTGAGAGGAATAAGGGGATTTTGAAATGTGTTGGGGTCCTTTCGAAAATGACCCACCCATGTAGCCATGCTAAGCCACGCACATTCGTAAGCGGCACTTTGAAAGCACTGCAGCCGGAAGCATATGAATGCTAATGATGTGCTGAATATTCCGTTCAGTGCCTCATTAGTATTCTTTGATTTGACCATTTGCATGGCCATTTCTAAGGTTTGGGCAAGTGTGGCCACAGCCTAACTGCTCACAGCTTCAGCTAAAGTCCATTGACACTATGACTTGAACATATAAAGTTCTGTATAATGAGGTACCTGGAATCTCAAAGTAGGCATTCAAAGTTAGTGGATATGTTTTTATCTTAGTCTCTCTATGCCTCAGTTTCACATCTGGCAAATGGGATTAATACCCCTTCATCTCAAAAGGGTGTTGCAAAAATAATTTCATTAATGTTTATGAAACATGGCTACTACAGGTTGAACCTCTCTATTCCGGCACAGTTGGGATCTGACCATTGCCAAATGTGAGAATTTGCTGGACCATGGCTGGTCAATATTGTCTAGCAGCATTACCAAACACTTCTGCTGCTTAGTGGGCTCTTAAAAAATGTTTAGTAGTAAATTGCAACTAAATAACAGCATGGAACACTAAGAGCTAGGATTGGTGGCTGTAAACAGACTTTATGGGGCCATGGGAAACTTGGCCATAATCGTGTTAAGTGGTCATCCAGCTCATAAAATCATGCCAGATTATGGATGCTGCTGGATAAGAAAATACCAGACTCGACAGTTTCAGTCTATACTTTGATGATTGCCACAAAAAAGCTGATGAGCAAATTAATAATTTTGTCTTTAGTGCAGGGTTTGAATTGGGTGCAGTATATCAGTCCTGGGAAAACAAAATATTGAATAGCTGTTCATTGAGTAAACATCCATCGCATGTTCTGAATGAGACAGGGTTCATGAGGGAAAAAGTAGCATGTGCTGTGTATTTAAAGACTTTCATAATTAACATGCTCAAGAGTGGGTTAATTAAGATGGCACAGGCACCCTTAGGAGTGGGATTTTCTAATTTTTGAGTTCTTAATTTACATTATGTTTTTCTAATTTAGTTTGTGCGTAATATACATGTACCCTAACCATGGGCAGCAGGTATGATAGGCCGGGGGAGACTGAACAGTGCACCCACCATCAATCTGATGTCAGATGCCTTAGTTGTGGTGTTTCTGCCTGCCCTCTGTCTGTTCTTCTCCCTCCTCCACCCATTCCCTGGCACTCCCACCACCTGCAGCTGCATGGGAATCTGTCCTTCCTCTCCACCACTCCATGCCATCTCTCCAAAGGTCCCTGCAGCTCCCTGTGTCTCGTCTCTCCTCTATCATCTTGCACAGGAGGTGGGAAGGTCAGAAGTGACATAGGAAGTGATGGGAGGAAAGTTTCACAGGGTGGTGGAAGAGAAGAGGGACACAACAGGCGGCATTGAGGAGAACAAGCTGGAACAGGGATAAGAGGAGGAACAGACAGGGCCTGATTTGGAGCGAGGTGTGTCAGACCTGGGGAGAAGCATGGTGAGTGTGCCCAGGGCCATGGGCAGAAGAAGCCAAAAGAAGCTTGAGCTGTCACCCAAGACAGAAATACACATATGCTTCTGCGCCCTATTCTGGCCCATTTCAAAGATGGTTTGTCTGAGTAGTGATGTGTCATTGTAATCTTTTTTTTCTGTAATTTAAAAGAAACAATATATTTGTATAATTTGTTACACTTCATGTCACAGAAGAAATATACGGCATCCTAGGAAAGTTAGACATACTATGATATAGGTTGTTACCAGTAGCAGAATGAACCATCAGAACTTATGGCTTTGGAAGATGACATGAAAGAAATAAAAATAAAAATCCATTCCCAGCCACACTCTTAGCTCACAAGCATATTTTTCTTGTCTCATAAGCCTGTCAATATACATTACTTGGTGGAACAATCTATCTGAACTGAAAATAGACTTACCTGCCAGCTGAAAACATTTCCTTTCTAATCTATTTATCCAAATTAAACTCTGAACCTGTGACTGTTGTATTAAGCTCATAACTTTGAGGTGACGTGTATTATGGAGTTTTTAATAAATGTATCTCTTTGTTCAGTGTCTGCTTCTCAGAGATGTAATGGTGTTTCTGTTTTCTTTTCAGCTGGTTAATTTCAGATTTTCCAACATCCTTTCTTTCATTCAGATTCATAGTTTTTTTCTTTTTTTCTTTTCTTAAAAAGGAAATTACAATAATACAGTATTATGTCTCAATTATAATCTAGAGACAAATGCCTGATTGTAACAGGTTCCTGCATGTAGGTATGTAGGCAGGTGGGTGGGTAGAGAGGCATGTAGCTGAGCAGCAGGCAAAGAGAAGGATGGAGAGTGAAATAAATCTTCTGTCCAAAAGTACTTCTTGCCTCCTTTTTCTGGCCTAGGCAAGAGCCACAGGAGCCTGTGGAATTTAGCTGCTGTGCTTGAAAATCCTTCTGTGCATCACAAAATGGGTAGGGGGTAGATAGAGCCATTCCTCTGCACCCCTTCCTGTCTGTAACAACTAGTTTTGTTGCCATCTCCAAGCATTCAAAACTCATGCATCAGGCTCAGGGTGGGAGGGTTGTGGGGAAGGAAAATGATCTTGTTTGGTTTTGACTTCATGAGCTCTTAAAACAACATGTTTGTAGTCTATGATTGGGTGGATGAGGCCCTGAAGACCTCTGTTGGAGGCCTTGTATTCCTGCCACATCCCACCCTCAACAAGGGCAGTAGAAATGTCCTCCAAGCTGCCTAGAGAAGCTGTGTGCAAATCAGTCAATCAAGGGATCAACAAGTCAGTACAAGAAGAGCTGCACAGACATAGTGGCCACTTTGGTAATGAGCAGCCCAGAAAATTCTAATGAGGTGTGTATGTAAATGTCCTGCACCTCATTAGCATATGGCCACGTGATTTGGAGTAGCTCCTCCTGGACTCCGAATCATGTGACCATATGCTAATAAGGTGTGGTAAATTTACTTCCACGCCTCATTAGCATTTTCTTGGCTGTTCATTACCATGTCCCCTCTGGAGGAAGAGGTATGTGTAGAAGCAGCCAGTGAGAACAGCAATTTGTTAGAGCTGGAGAAGACCAGATGGTGCTCTGGGCTGGCTGCTGAAACAAGATCCTGAGACAGGGCCACCAACAGTAGGGTCTGGGAAAGATACCTGTTCCCTGAGTGTCCAGTGATTTTAAAAGGCTCAGGGCTTCAGACCACTGCTACTGCTGCAGCAGGCTGAGCTCTGACACTTCTATAATTTCTGTTTGAGTTCATTAGCGTGTGTAGTGATTATCCAGTTTCACCCACAAAGTTGTACTTGGAGCATTCAATTCATTTGATAAGGTATATCTCCAATGTGTCTCTAACATGGCTGATTCCTTCTGCTTAACTGTCCACAGGAAGGAGGGGTAGCTTAGTAGTCTGGTGATTGGCCTGTTAAACCCAAGGCTAGGAGTTCAGCCCTTAAAGGGGCCGTTTAGGGATCTGGGGCAAATAGATTTAAAAAAAAACTGTAAGGAATGGTAATAGGTCCTGTTGCAAGAGCAGAGGACTAGCCTCAATGACCCCTGAAGGTCCTTTTCAGCTCTATGAGATGGCATAAAATCCATTTTTCTAACTTTTATGAAGTTCAGATGCTCTGCTTCCTTTTTCAGACCTAAAGAAAAACTCTGTGCAATCCAAAAGCTTTGTATCATCCACCACCAGAGCTGGCCTATTAAAATACATTATGTCATCACCATGACCCTTAACCTCATTAAGGGAAGCTTCCAGATGACGTGAAGATTTTCTATAAAATGAACAGAAAGCTTTTCAATCTCAGGAAACTGAAGACTGAAAGTGAGACATGCACAACCTCAATCATGGAGCTCCAGTACACAGATGACAACATGCTTGCTGCTCTTTCTCCCACAGCCCTTCAGACAATCTTAAGTACCTTTGCTGAAGCATATAAGAATCTTGGTCTCACAGAGAACATCAAAAGACAAAGGTGCTCCACCAACATTTGCCGAAGGTACATCTCATGTACCTTCTACTGAAGTCAATGGAGAACTGCTAGAAAATGTGAAACACTTCCCATACCTTGGAAGTCATCTTTCTACTAAAGTCAGTATTAATGTAGAAAACCAGCATCTTCTGAGCTGTGCAAGCTCTGCTGTTACTCACCTGAGACAAATTGCCTTTGACAATTGGAACATCTGTCCCAAGAAAAAGCTCCTTCTATACTGTGCAGTGGTTGTTCCAACACTACTCTATGCACATGAAACCTGGACAACCTATAAGTGTCATCTGAAGGCATTTGAACAATATCATCAATGCTGACTCAAGAGAATCCTAAATATCTCTTGGGAGGATAGGCACACAAATGCTAGCATCCTGGAAGAGTTGAACATGACCAGCACTGAAGCCGTTATCATTCATCAATGACTTCTTTGGACTGCTTGCGGAGTTCACATGTCTGATTAGCGCTTCCCAAAACAGATTTTGTTTTCTGAGCTGAAGGAAGGATAGACGAGTGTTGGACGCCAATGGAAGTGATATAAGGACATAATGAAGACACATGAAAAAGTTCAGTATCAGTATCAACACTTGGGAGAACCTTGCTCAAGACCGTCCCCAGTAGAGAATGGTAATCTGTGAGGGTGTGGAGCAATTTCAGAGGTCCCGCCACAGTGCACATGATGACAGGAGGAGAAGAAGAAAAGAGCGACAAAAACCTGCCCCATGCACCTCCAACAGCTACCAATACCTGCTTCTTCTGTGGTAAGATCTGTGGCTCCAGAATCAGGATGATCAGCCATCAGTGGACTCACAAATAGCTGGGTGACATGAAGACATTCTATTTGTTATTGTGTGAGCACTAAGAAGAAGCTGTGCTCTGATGTGTCTCTCTTATGTTGATAAATGTGTTACATGATTATTGCCCACAAGTCTTCTATAATATACCAACATTTCTTAAAAAGACCACATACTCCATAGCATTTGACAGATGTACCCTGCTACTGTATATTGTCTAAAGCAACATTTGAAAACTTTTCTATCTTAACACAATTATGTACAAAATGAGCTATTATCATTTTGGTGGTACATGCTTAATGCCAGTGACCATCGGTCCAGCTAGTACATTTTTTTTTAAATTTAATAAGAAGCACAACTTTAGTTTTTTCCCTGTAGAGAATTTTTGGGAAGATGTGAAAAGCTGTTTTTGCATATGGAGAAGTTCTACTTCAGCATAAAGAGATAGTCTGTCAGTGAAAGTGACCTCTGATTCTGTTTGATCTGTGGTACATAATCAAATAGATCTTGCACACAACAGATGGTAGTGATGACACACCAGTTACTAGAAATGGTCTCATAATCAAAAATCATTTTTTTTTTGTAATTAAGTGTAATGTTCTTGCAGGATTGTTATTTGTTGGGCTGCCATGCAGTTAATCTGTTTAATCTTGCAATTAAACAGTATTAGAATACTATTTATTTTAAAGGTTTTGGATGTTTTTACATTTTAAATATACTGATTTCAATTACAACAGAAAACTAAGTGTACAGTGCACAATTTATATTTTTATTACACATACTTGCACCATAAAGAACAGAATATATTTTTAAATTCATATCATACAAGTACTGTAGTGTAACTTCTTCATCATGAAAGTTGAACTTACATATGCAGGATTGTATATTTAAAAAAATGCATTCAAAAAGAAAACACAAGTCCACTCTCCCCGACTTGCATGGTGAGAAGTATAAGAGGGGTAACGGTTTTAGTCTGCATCCACAAAAACAACAGGCAGGCCTGCGTCAGCATATAGACATCTGACAAAGCAGGTATTTGCCCACGAAAGCTTATGTTCCAAAAGTCTGCAAATCTTTAAAGTGCCACAGGACTTCTCATTGTTTTCACTCCTACTCCGTGTTCAGCCATTTACTCAGACAGGCACATTTGGTTACAATTTGTAGCAGATAATGTTGCCTGCTTTTTGTTTACAATTTGACCTGAAAGGTGAGAACAGGCATTCACAAGTAGCTGTCATTGCAAGATATTTATGTGCTATGTGCACTAAAGAATCACTTGTCCATTCATGATTCAACCACCATTACAGAGGACACATACCTATGCTGATTATGGATTCTGCTTGATAATGAGCCAAAGCAGCATGGCCTGATACATGTTCACTTCCTCATCCAAGTCAGATACTGCCAGGAGGAGGTTGAGGTGTTTTTTTTTTCTTTTTTTTTTTTTTGGTGGGTCAAGCTCTGTATTTTCTGTATCAGAGTGTTGCTCTTTAAGAATTCTGAAGACTCCACACCTCATCCGTCTTTGATTTTTGGATGGCACTTCAGATTCTTAAATCTTGGCCTAAGCACTGTAGCTGTATTCAGAAATTTCACATTGGCACCTCAGAATGAACATATGCTGGGTCATCATGAGAGACTGCTATATAATAGAATATATTTGTCAGAATATGGGTAAAACAGAGCAGGTGACATACAACTCACCTTCAAGGAGTTCAGTCACAAATGTAGTTAATACATATTTTTAAAGACCTTCATCAGCATGGAAGTATGTCCTCTGGAATGGTAGCCAACATAAAGACTACGTCCACACTTACAGAAAACTTTGAAATGGTCATGCTAATGGCCAAATCGAAGAATATTAATGAGGCACTGAACTGCCTATTCAGCACCTCATTAGCATGCCGCCAGCCACGGCACTTTGAAATTGCCACTTTACACTCCCGTGCAGCTCGTCCGGATGGTGGTCCTTTTCGAAAAGACCCCACCAACTTCGAAATCCCCTCATTCCTCCTGATTTTGAAGTTGGTTGGGTTCTTTCGAAAAGGACCCCTGTCTGGATGAGCCACGTGGGAACGAAAAGTGGCAATTTCAACGTACTGTGACTATTGGCATGCTAATGAGGTGCTGAATATGCATTTCAGCACCTCGTTAGTATTCTTTGAAATGGCCATTAGCATGGCTATTTTGAAGTTTTCTCTAAGTGCAGACACGGCCGAAGGGAAATACAAATGTTTAGTGTATGTGGCAGTCAACCCTGTAGTAGAATCAGCCTCACTCCTGGGCTCCAGATCCCTCACACGGCTCAGCAGGCCACAGGCAGCTTAGGTCCTAATGACTTGCGCTGCAGTCTACCTCAGTGTCCTTGGACTGAAGGGGATGGGGGAGAGGGAAGTCCCAGACTTTCCCTTTAGGGACTCTTCACCTACTGTTTCTGTTTCTGGCACTTCTGAAGCTCTTTCTCTGCTCTCTAACTCATCTCACCTCCTCTGTTCTCATCACTCCAATCTCCTCATCCATTCTACCCACCTGGTGTCCAGCAGTGGAGGAATTTTAACCAGTTCTAGGGTGGCCTCAAGTGAGATCAGTTGGCTCTAATTAATCTGTAGAAGCCCCTCCTTGGCTGCTTCCCCAGTTCAGCTGTTACACACTGCTCTGAGGAATACCTCGTTCCTTTGCCAAGTATTGCCTCTCTCTCAGTGAGCTAGTTTTCTGGCCTAACCCTGTCACAATACCTTGTAATGACAGCTACAAAAGTAGTGTGTAAACATCTGTTCTCACATTCTGGTGATGCTGTAAATTAGAAGTAGGGAATATTATCTCCCATCAGTGTGAACAAACTTGTTTGTCTTAGTGATTGGCAGAACAAGAAGTAGGACTGAGTAGACTTCATTTTGGCTTTTAGTGAAGTTACGTAAACAAAACATTACATTTATATAGTACACTTCCACAATGAATAGATTGTATTTCAGTACTTATAAGAGGTGAACAGGGGAATGCTATTTCTTCACTGTGTTTACAGTGCCTTGGTTAATAATCAAAAATAAGATAGAGAGCACTGTACTCTTTATTCAGTGTTATAATGAAAATCTGTATTGAAAATATATAAAATCCACAAACATTTAATTAACTTCAGTTAATAGTTTATTGTTTAACAAATAATCATTAGTGTTAATCTTGTGATTTATCTGCAGGGAATTGAGAGCTCTATTTGTGAATATGGAGACAGCAAACAGTTTTTTCATCACAATGTTTACAAATCATAAAAAGTTTCATGATGTTGGTTGTTTTCTTTTTAATTATGACTAAATTTCTCATCCTAGAGATGGAACCTCAGCTGGAGTCTCCTTAAGGGATGGGGAAGCAGGCAAATACCATATACACTGCTATCGTGCAATACTTAAAATACTTTTTATTGTTTACAAAATAATCCTCACTCATTCCACATTCATAACCCAAACATTATATGCAAGAGTGTAGAAGTTAGATGGTCAGCCAGAGTCCAGTCACAAGGTATGTGTGTGGGGGGCCATTCACAAATACCACACCAAACCAAACAAGGCTCAAATTGTTGAAAAATTGCAAATGTGTGAAGCTTCATTTTTAATCCATTTTTATGATGTCATTAGTCTTTTGTCTCTGTGGTCTGGGCCTTTACCCACAATTACAAACAGACATTCCTGGAAGGGCCACCAGGACCCAAGATGTGCCTTTTTCTTCAATTCTTGCACATTTTTATAGCTGTCCACCCATTTTTGAATTTTTAGTTGTTTTGCAAAAAAAGTGTTCCATGGTGTGGATGAAAACAAAGTAGTTTGAAGCCACCTATTGTGAGATACTGATAATGCTGAGGATGACTGGAGTTCACAAGAAGATCTGGATGACCTTTAAAACTCGTTTTAATACTTCAGAGTGCAAGGACACGAATGTAGCAAAAAATCTTGTTCTCCGTGAAATTTGCAAATGAAATGCTTCAGTTGGACACTATCAATCAAGGGTTGAACAAATCCTGGGAGTGGCTGGCCAATTAAAAAATCAGTTTCTCCTCTCTTGGTGTTCACACCTCCACATCAGATGCTGGAAATGGGCCACATCCACCCTGACTGAATTGACCTCGTCAGCTCTGGTCTTCCTCTTGATGGGGATTCCCTTCTTTTCATGAGTCTGTATATTTAAACCTGCCACTGGAATCGCCATGCATATGATGAAGCAGGTATTTGCCCACAAAAGCTTGTGCTCTAAAAAATCTTAGTTTATAAGGTGCCACAGGATGTCTAGTTGTTTTTATTTAGTAGGGACAAGAAACATAACTGACTTCAGAACTGAGTGTGTTAATTTTATGGAGCTGATGGCATGATCAGACTGCCTAATAGCATGCTGTTGATCTGTAATCACTAGCAGCAAATATCTTCTCTGCCTGGAGATGGGGCACTAGCTAAGGAGAGCTCTGAGTGACTCCAGAAAATTCTTTCTCACGTGTTCAGCAGCAGGTGTTGCCTACTAATTTCAGATTTCAGTGTCTAACTCATCACCATACTTGGGATCATGAAGGATTTTCACCGAGTTGGATTAGCAGAGATCCTATGGGTCTTTGGCTTCACTCTTCAAACTAGGCAATATGCAATTTACAAATTTAAACTAGTGTAAACGGTGGTCAATTCTCTGTAACTAGAAGGCTTTACATCATGATTTGAGGACTTCAGTAACTCATCCAGAGTCTGTGAATCTATTACAGGAATGGGTGGGTGAGGTTCTGTGCTGTGCTAAGATTAGAAGATTGTGATGGTCCCTTCTATCCTGTAAGTCTTCTTTGGAAGAGTAATGTTGGAAGTTCAGAGGACACCATCACACTCAATAAAGCACAGGAAGCTAGAGTGCAAGAGAGCAGTGAAAGAGTAAACTGAAATGTTATGGTTATTTTTTTAAAAAATACTATTTGAGTACGTTGTGTTTGGAAAATGTCTCATTTTGAATTAAATGAGAAATCTTGTAATGCCTTATTGTCCTTTTGGTCCCTAGGATCTCCTTGAAAAAAAGACTCCTATGGTTTTCATCCTTTCCAATGAAGTTATCCTGATGTAAATAACTAGCTGAGCATATTTTAATAGCTTAACTTAAGACTTAGAAAAAGTTAATATTTCTTTGATATGTTTGTTCTTTAGGTATCTGAGTCCATGCAAATGGGTTTCTTCCATTTGATTGAAGTATATCCATAAAAATCAAAAATTGAAATGTACTTGTCTGAAAAAACAACCACAGAGAAAATCTTGAATAACTAGAAGAAAAGAAAATCAATATATGAGTGGGGATATTGCAGATGATTTTCATCCAATTCTTGAACCACAGGATTTTTTTTTCAAAAAGTATGTTGTGGCTTGAGTGCTGAACTGAAAACTCCTGTGCACCTGCTGTCAATTATTGATAAACCCACTTTAAATATGTAGCATTACCACATCTGTAAATAAGTTGGGTTTCTCTATACCAATAAGAAGGCATAAGGTTCCAGATTTTAAAGACCTTTAAATTGCAGATATGCAGATAGGAGGTGCCTGCATTTCATTGATTTATTGTAGTTTTTGAATGTTGAGACTCTTTCCAGCTAATGTAGAAGATGTTGTTTTGCTGAAGTAACTGTATGAAGAAATTTGTCTGCCAATAAACAGTTTCATTTTCTTATTCTATTCAGTCTCTTTAGTGATGTAACTAGGGAACAATGATTAACTAAGTAACTAAGCAACCAAAATAATCATCTTTAAAAGATGATACAGAAATAATGTTTAGTTTTTTTTCCTGATCTTATATAATGAGACTTTACAATAACTGCTAACTTCTTTGTTTTACTGTGCGTATATTCTGTAACTACACAATAGGTATGCAAATTATCTATTTTATAAAGCAAAGGGAGCATTAATGGGTGACATACATAGAATGCAGCTACTTTATTTTTATGTTGTCCTCTTTTTGTTTTACTCTGTCAAAAATGTAAAATACAAGAGGCTACCATTTTCTCGAATGGTACCATTTAATGGCTACCATTAAAACTGAAAAGAATTTTCAATTAACTCACAGGAGAAATTCTCAGTATAAATTAGGTGGTATTCTACATTAAGCATATATTATACAGGTTCCTCCTCTATCCAAAACTGACAAGGAATCTAAAGATGCTCAAGTATTCTCTTTCTCTGGGCTAGTGAATGCTTACTGAGAAAGGTTTGGCTTCCTGCATACTTCCCCCTTCACAGTAGAGTAAGATAACATTTCTTTAGCCTTTCAAAGGTATTGATATAGACAATGGTTAATTTGACTAGTCTTCCATACATTTATTCTTCCCCATTATAACTATTTTGAGAGTGATAACAAAAGCCCTTTTCTGCCTGAAAACTGTAGGATTCTTGAAATGGATGCCTTTGAAAGACACCTTTCTTGGGTGCTGAAGACTTATGTCTGAACACTAATTCTACTGCATCCCACCATGTGACTAAGCCCTGGTTAAGGGGGACTGTACATTATTTAGGTTCTTGAAGGATATCTGGTCATTATTTTATTGGGGTCAAGTTTTTGAAGAAAGAATTATTGGTACCATCCATATTTCAGGTATATTGAGTAATTTATGGGAAAGAGTAATATTTGCACTAGCGTAAGGCAGGATTTCTTAAAAAGTTGAAGTGGCCTGGACCTATTTACAGGTAAGTCAATGTCTAATATTCCATTTACTTCTGTGATGCCAAGATTGGCAGTAAAATCATCCCCACAGTCATACTTTCCAAAAGTATAAAATGTTCTTTCCCATCATCTATACCTCACCCTCCCTCTTCCTCTGTTATATCTAGGAGGAAGATATTATGGGCTTATTATTTAATCTTCTGGATTTGAGTGACAGAAACAATAACTCTCACAGATGTTTAGTGGCTAGGGCTACAGATAGGATCCTGTGTTATGTTACTTGGTCTCAAGATGCTGCCACAACTTAAAAAATAATAAACAGTTTGCAAACAATTATGTCACATAGGATGGTAAAACAAAACAAAAAAAAAATACAGCCACACATACACAAAAACCTGGATCCAAGTGACTGCATCAGGCAACACAGGACATATTTGCAAACAAATTTTAAAGTCCACACAGAATAATCTGACAGTGAAATTGTGGCTGCCCTTCTTCATATATGGGGTAAAGGATGGATTCATAGATTTTAGGGTCAGAAGCAACCATCATGATCACCTAGTCAGACCCTCCCACATATTTCAGCCCACACAACCTCTCCTACCCACTCTCTAATTTGTGGTTTTTATTACTGACGTCCTTACTGGGGTTCATAAATGTTGATAATAGAACCGTATGGGAGTTTGTTTATTTTGTTAGATTGGCTGATGTGGTTGAACATTTGAATTAGCAGATATACCAGAAAGGAAAATGACTAACACAGCAAGATGGCCTTTAATGTGTCTCTCTTTTAGAGAAAGAAAGAGACAAAGTTAAACATAAGTTAGTCTTTCAGACATATTTGTAAAAGATTTCAGGAGAAAAGAAGATTGATCTAGTGGTTAAAGCAATAGCCTGGGATGTGGGGAACCTGGGGCCAAAACCGTCTGCTGCCATAGACTGTGTGTGTCCTCTTGGACATGTCACACAACATTTCAGCTCCTCCTCTGTAAAAGTGGGGTAATAATACTGACACACTCCATAGGGCCATTGTGAGGAGAAATTTTTACGATTATGAACACTCATAGCACAATGGTGAGGGCTAATTAATTAGGCAGGTAAGTTTCTAAAAGTTAAGTAT
Organism: Carettochelys insculpta; assembly: GCF_033958435.1. NCBI lineage: Eukaryota > Metazoa > Chordata > Testudines > Carettochelyidae > Carettochelys > Carettochelys insculpta. Next base: position 183,021,407 of record NC_134139.1, read on the forward strand.
CATTCCATGAATACCGTAATCTCATAAAGATATCCTGCATTAAATATTTAAAACTAGGTTCATTTCAAATTAATGATGATGTTTCATTCTGAAACAGAGAGAACCCTTACCAGTTTTATAGGCTACAGTTATGCTGACCCAAACCACTGGCAGCAGTATGCAAATAGGAAGTCTTGAAAATGCAAATGGATGCTCACTTGCATTTTTTCTCGCTGGCAGAGGCTGCTGCCAGCAGAAAAAAAGCAATGTAAATGTGGTTCTGCCAGCAAACCCCTCCCCACACTTTGTCAGCAGCCTTTTATGCCTGATTTTTACCAGGCATAAGGACTGCCAGTAAAGGGGGGGGCGGTCGCTGGCAGAAACATGTTTACACTGGTTTTCTTCTGGCAGCAGCAGGATCTTCCAGCATATGAATATGCAAATAAGTGGTCATTGGCATTTTCGAGACCATTCATTTGCATACTGCTGTCAGCAGTTCAGGTCAGTGTAACCATAGCCATGTAGTGCTGAATTAGTTTTCAGTTAAGAACACAAGTTCAATTCATGTGACATCCTCTTCTGCTCTCCTTACATTCTAAGACCTTTATTTATTGAAGTCTCAAATCTTCTTGTATTTTCTCCTTCATCATTATCATCATCAACAACCACGGGCTCAGGGCTCATTGGTGTCTGATGCCTCTCTCACTATTTCCTTCAATCTTTCCCTGGCCAGTGTGGAGTGGCTTAGTTTCTGTAGACTAGCTGTGCACCAATCTACTATATCATCTACCCATTCTCTGTGGGGTCTGCCTCTCCTATTCAGATCGTCCATTATGCCAGATACCAGGGTCTTGATTTTTCATATTTTCTTCTTAATCTTTTCCAGTAAATTAATGGCAAACTTCATTTCCCTGTGCAAATATGGAGTTTCTGCATGGTTTTAAGTTTTCCTTTTACAGAAAAGTATATCTGGATGCCATAGCGGTTTGAAGTAACGTATAGCGGGATGAGGTTATTTTTTAGGTTTTGTTTGTTCATTTGTTTTTTCTAAATCCTAGTACATCAGGCCATGATAGGGCCTGGTGAAAAGCCCACTGAGGTCACTGGAATGATTCCCACTGCTTATCATGTGCTGTGGATCAAGCCATTCATTGTGGAGTAACCATCAGAAAGGAAAAACATACAGCATCTTTTATGTTTCTGCTGTAAGATATTTTCTTTATCCTGCATTATGCCATAGTGGCAGGCATAAAAAGGCAAAGGCACAAAATGAGCTCAGATTAGCTATGGGTATAAAGGTAAACAAGAAGACTTTTATAAATACATTAAAAGCAAGAGGAAGACCAAGGATAGGGTAGGCCCATTGCTCAGTGAGGAGGGAGAAATATTAACAGAAAACTTGGAAATGGCAGAGATCCTCAATGACTTCTTTGTTTCGGTCTCCACTGAGAAGTCTGAAGAAGGAATGCCTATCATTGTGAATGCTAGTAGGAAAGGGGTAGGTTTAGAAGATAAAATAAAAAAAAAGAACAAGTTAAAAATCACTTAGGAAAGTTAAATGTCTGCAAGTCACAAGAGCCTGATGAAATGCATCCTAGAATACTCAAGGAGCTGATGGAGCAGGTATCTGAGCCGTTAGCTATCATCTTTGGAAACTCATGGGAGACAGGAGAGATTCCAGAAGACTGGAAAAAGGCAAGTATAGTTCCCATCTATAAAAAGGGGAATAAGAACAACTCAGGAAACTACAGACTGGTCAGTTTAACTTCTGTGCCACAGAAGATAATGGAACAAATAATTAAGGAAATCATCTGTAAACACTTGGAAGGTGGTAAGGTGACAGGGAACAGCCAGCATGGATTTGCAAAGAACAAATCATGCCAAACCAATCTGATAGCTTTCTTTGATAGGATAATGAGCCCTGTGGATAAGGCAGAAGCGGTGGATATGGTATACCTAGATTTTAGTAAGGTATTTGATACGGTCTCCCATGATATTCTTATCAATAAATTAGGCAAATACAGCTTAGATGGGGCTACTACAAGGTGGGTGCAAAACTGGCTGGATAACCATACTCAGAGAGTAGTTACTAATGGTTCTCAATCCTGCTGGAAAGATATAACAAGTGGGATTCCACAGGTGTCTGTATTGGGACCAGTTCTGTTCAATATCTTCATCAATGATTTAGCTATTGGCATGGAAAGTACGCTTATTAAGTTTGCAGATGATGCCAAGCTAGGAGGGGTTGCAACTGCTTTGGAGGATAGGGTCAAAATTCAAAATGATGTGGACAAATTGGAGAAATGGTCTGAAGTAAACAGGATGAAGTTTAATAAAAACAAATGCAAAGTGCTCCACTTAGGAAGAAACAATCAGTTTCACACATACGGAATGGGAAGCAATAGTCTAGGAAAGAGTATGGCTGAAAGGGATATAGGAGTTATAGTGGACCACAAGTTAAATATGAGTCAACAGTGTGATGCTTTTGCAAAAAAAGCAAACGTGATTCTGGGATGTATTAACCGTTATGTTGTGCAGAAGACATGAGAAGTCATTCTTGCACTTTACTCTGTGCTAGTTAGGCTCCAGTTGGAGTATTGTGTCCAGTTCTGGGCACAGCATTTCAAGAAAGATGTGGAGAAATTGGAAAGGGTCCAGAAAAGAGCAACAAGAATGATCAAAGCTCTCGAGAACTTGACCTATTAAAAAAGGCTGAAAGAATTGGGCTTGTTTAGTTTGGAAAAAAGAAGATTAAGGGGGGGACATGATAGCAGTTTTCAGGTATCTAAAATAGTGTCATAAGGAGGAGGCAGAAAACGTGTTCTTCCTGGCCTCTGAGGATAGAACAAGAAGCAATGGGCTTAAACTGTAGAAAGGGAGCATTAGGCAGGAAAAAGTTCCTAACTGTCAGGGTGGTCAAACACTGAAATAGGGAGGTTGTGGAATCTCCATCTGCAGAGATATTTAAGAACAGGTTAGATAAATGTCTGTCAGGGATGGTTTAGACCGTACTTGGTCCTGACATGAGGGCAGGGGGCTGGACTCGATGACCTCTCACTATCCCTTCCAGTCCTAGCATTCTATGATTCTATGATTCTATAGTGCATGTAACAAGAATAGTAAAGCTGGTAGTAATTTGTGATTTCTATCTGGCATGAAATTCTAAGATTGTGAAATTTGCTTTCATCTTTCAAATGAAAAGTTTAAATCTTTGAATTTTTCCACACTGAAATATTACAAAAAACGTACTTATGGAAACATGAAATCTCAACTTGTATATTATGCTTTCTGAGGTATTATGTGTGAAAACCACAAAATCAGAATTAAGCAAACCATTTCAGCCTTGTTAAGCTACTCCCATAAAATACATAAATTTAATCAAATCAGCATTTTCTAACTGGAAAATTAAGATCACCTCTAACATATATACACTGCAGGCCAATTTATCTTCAAAGACATTTCCATATATAAGTTTACCTTTTGATCTTTGTATTAGTAGATTTGTGATGCAGACCACCAAAAAAGCTGGTGGCTTCTATGTTGCTAGATAAATCCATGATCCTTATATTTTAGACATTGTGGTTACGTCTACAATAGTGATTTTTTTTTAAAAGAAAGCTGAGGCTTTTTTGAAAAATCCCGTGGAGGATCTACATGCAAAATGTGTTCTGTCAGTATTAAATCAGAAGAATGCAGCACTTTTTCCGGCGACCCTCTTCCCCTCCCAAATGAGGAAGAGCACCTTCTTCTGAAAAATTCTTTCAGAAAAAAATATGTGAAGATGCCCTGGGGGCCTTTTTTTTCAAAACAGCAGTCCTGATGTCATCAAATTGTTTTTCAGTTCCTATCCCATTTTTTCAAAAGAGCAGGGGCTGTGTGGATGCTTTCTATTGAAAGAGTAGATAGATTTTTTTTCAATATACTTCTCTGTGCGTGGACAAGCTCTTTTAAAATAAGTTGGTTTCTTTTTTTTTTTTTGGAAGAGATCTTCCAGAAGAACTTCTTGCGAAGGACCGCTGTAGTCAGACTACAGTCAAAAGCAATTGTGGGCAAAATCACAATATTCTGAATGTGTGGTCAATAGACAAAGAACTGCTGATCTCTATGTTGTTCTATGTCAAGAAATGGCCACATGACAAAACAAACTATCACCAATCATTTTCAGAACTAATTATCCCCAATAGCTGCATTTACAATTATGTAAATTAGGAATAATTCCATCATATTTAAGGGTTAAGAGTTACTTTATTTTGCTTTAAAATAAAATTCCCGTAATATGGAGGTTATCCTTCCAGGGTGAAATATGAGGAATATTGGTAGGCCTTACTATTTTTTGTTCAGTTTAACATTCCTATGGATGAAGAACTTTACTCACTAGTGAAAACATTATACAACTTTAATAACCACTATACATTCGATGTCAATTACATTAAAAGAAGGGAAAAAATGGTTTTTATTATACTCTGGATTATCAAAGAGAAAATTAAAGGACCAACTGAAGTTGGAACAAAATTCTCACTCAGGTTATGTCTAGATTAGAATGATCGGTTGACAGAAGTTTTGGTTGGAAGATATCTTCTGACAAAACTTCTGTCAATAAATCACAGCCAGACAGCAAGGCTTTGTCAAATCTCTATGCTGACAGAGTGTCGATGGACTGTCTGGCCACTCTCTTAACAAAACAGCTACCCTGTTGGGTAGGGTACCATGTTCGGGTGGCATGACTGGCAGTCCCTTCTCAGATCCCTGGCAAGATGCGACCTTCAAGAAGCTCTGCCAGCCATCCATTCCAGGCCCATGCTGAGGTGTGGCTACCTCCATGAGGGACAGAGCAGGGCTTTGAGGCTTTCTGGAAGACACAGTTCTTTCCATTGAGCTACTGTGCCAGAGAAGCCTCCTGGCTTGTGCTAGCCCCACGCAGAGGTGCTTCAGCAACTGCTGCTCCTCCTTATTGCCATCCTCCTCTTCCTCATGGAGGGTGGCCCTGACACCACTTCCAAAGAACTCACCATGACAGCCGAACAGCCACACCTAGACACACACACCCCTGGGTGCACAGGGGGATCTGAAGGCATCCTGCCAATGGGGGACCCTCAGGAAGCAGGGCTGGGGGTGCAAGGGTGGGGTGTGTGGGGAGGATGTGTTATTCCATCCTCGCACAGCCCTGCTGCTGCAGGGGCAGCCTCATGGGGGATTCCTGGAGATCTTGGGGGGAGGGGTTGTAGAAGGGGGTGGGGATGACCCTGGGGCCCAGAGACTCCCCTCTCAGTCTCTGATGTGTGTATTCAGTCCTCTCCTACTGCAGATCATGATGACCATCAACACAATCCTGCTGTGCAGGGTCGTCCATCTGGGAGACGTGTGCAGTCTTGGCTAGATTCACTGCCCTGGGGCGCCTGAACTGCACTGGGGCCATCAACTGGATCCAGGTCCCGATACATGTTCTGAATTGTAGCACTGCCAAGTATATCAACAGAAAGGGGAACTTCACGGTGCTGCAGGCCCTGGTCGACCACCATGGACAGTTCACTGACATTTACGTCAGGTAGTTGGGCTTTGCACATGACACTCAGTGAGGCGGGCACAGCAGCTGCAGGCACCTGGGCCATCATGTCCTGCCCTATGCCAGTGGCATCATCAAAGCATGACACTAGTTGGGCCCAGGTGCTCGATTGCCACTTCCTGTTGTCCTGCAGCTGCCACTTCAGGTGTTTGGTCTTCCTCCAGAGGGTGGTATTGTGGTCCGTCTGGAGGTTCTCCTGGATATAGTTAAACCCCCTCTGTCAGCAGCTCCATGCTGGTACTGGGGATGGGGCTGACTCGCCCTGGTGGTGGGGTGGGGCTGGCCCAGCCCTAGGACAATGTGTGGGTCCAAGTGTATGGGAGAAAAGGAGGGAGGATGTTGTGTCATTCATGCAACACAGGCCTTATTGCCTTGGTCCCCACCTTGAGCAGCAGCCAACACCGCCCGCCCCTGACCAAGGGATGGGAACATCCTGGGATGAAATCCATGTGTGGCTTGCACAACAGGCCCTGCCACATAAGGACTCTGTGCTGCCTCACGGTCTATGCTAACTGTTGTGGGCCCCCCAACCCTGGGGAATGGGCTACAGCCAAGGGAGGTGTCCAGCCACAGAGGTCCCCTCATGGGTGGCACATGAACTAGGAACAACCTGCCCCCGCCAGGGCCCCACCCCCATAGCTGTGGTTCGCTGCACTGTCCATGGGAGCGGGTGCTGCTTTGCACCAGTGGGCATGCCTGCATTCCCAGAGCTGCACTGCTTGGTTTGTCTGGGGTCAGGCCATCGCCCTTGTGGCTAGCCTGCTTCCAGTCATTGCAGTTGCTGGCAAGGCCCCCCTCGTCTGGGGCCTGGGGCTCACCTGGCCCCCCATGAGGCTGGCATCAGGCTGGTGCCCATGCCTGGGGGCTGCATACTGGGTCCAGGTGGCACACACTACTTCACACATGGTTCCACATGCTGGGACTGCACTATACTTTCCTGCCTGAGCCAGCTGGGCAGTGCTGCAGCACACCCTGTCTGCACCCACCTCCCATGCCCTGCGATGTATGATGTGCCGGGTACTCACTGGAGGTACCCTTGCCCAGCACCGATGAAGCTTGGGAGGTGTCCTGGCTGGCGGGGACTGACTCCAAGGTGATGACCAGGGTCCTACTTCTGGCCTTTCAGGCCATGTCTACCTCCAGCTCGGGTGGAGGTTGGGGCTCAGAGGTCTCCTCCTGCTGGTGTTCCAGATGCTGTGGAGGTGTCTTGGGTGCTGTTATCAACAATGAGGAGTGGGGTGATGTGTCCTCCCCTCCAGGATGTAGTGAAGATTGTTGTAGTAGGAACAGATGACAGGTCCTTCCCCAAAGCACTGGCCAGTGTCCCAGGCCCACACATACCTCTGCCAGAGTTCTCTAACTTTCACCCAGACCTGCTCCATGCTGCAGGATTGGGGGGTGGCTTAATTCTACCAGGGTAGTGACCATCTGGGCAGAGACATTAATGTGCTTTGCCTTGGGGTCCTGGAGTAGCTTTTCCTTGCCCCACAGTTCTAGAAGGGCCTGCACCTCAGCCTGGTCCAGGAGGTAGCCCTGCCTCTTGGTACTCTGGTGTGGCTCCTGAGACCCCTCCATCCACTCCCTTGAGGGCCTGAAGGGGGACCTCAGTGTGGCTGTCTGGATGTCATCTGGGAGTGGCTGTGAGGGCAGGGGGGACTGCAGATGGTACCTCTGCTGCTTCCATGCTCTTAGTTTCCTGCCACAGGGCTTCCTGGTCTCCTGGAAGCTTTGAGAAGGTCTGGAAGCAGCACCATAGAACACTGATTGCTGTGGAAAGGCTGTCACCTGGGGCACCTGCACAGCACCCTGGGGGCCTTTTCTGTTGACAGAATGCCTGTGGAACATCCACACACACTTTCTGTTGACAAATCTCTGTCGACAGAGGCATTCTTTGTCATGGGGAGTGGGATAAGACTGTCAGCAAAACTGCTGGATTCTGTTACTTTATTGTCAACAGAATGCCTTGGGAATCTGGACGCTCCCTCGGTTTTGTCCACTACGTGCCAGTTTTGTTAACAAAACCTCTAGTGTGGACATAGCCTTAAAGTTAAGATCAGGCTAAATTAGTTTGCTGGATGAAGACTAAAATGTCCTGTACTTTATCCTTCTTTCTTACAGCTTGATCTTACTGACAGGCCGAGACTTTAAGTGAACTATTTTTCCTATCAGTGTACCTATTCCTCTTCTGATGGGCACTAATGAGTCACAGACTAAGTGGACCATTTACCTCCAGCATAGGTAATACTTCCTCAATGGACCCAAGTGAACTAGTGAGTCAACGAACGAAGTAATCAGAAGCCATTTGTGAGTCATTGCCATATATTGTGCTTACTGGCAATGATTTTTATGTTCAATCTTTCCTTTAAGAAAGCTGCCCCCCTTCCATCAAAAACAGTAATGTGCGGAACAGAGAATCTCTTTTAAAGTAATGATTGAAACTGTATAAACCTCTCAAACTGTGTTATGGTTATTCTTGCCTTGAAGTTCTTATTGCCTAACTTCTAATTTGCTGCTAAAATAGTCATTAGACCTTATTAAAATGAATAACAACTCTCTCAAGGATAATGGATTTTTTGCAAATTATGGTTCAGAATAGATAAACACTTGGAAATGGCATTTAGAGAGTATGCAGTTTGCTGTATTAATTTCTATTATAGACAAATATGGAGTTTTAGCTAATCTACATGTTATCTAAAGATCCCCCTGCCATCTAATTGTATTCCTTTTACCTAAATGCTTTAATTAATCTTTCCTTCTAGGTTTAATTGGTACTCTTTTTTATAGGTCTGAGAGGATGCCAGTTTATTCATATAAAGAAAAAAACACAACACTGAAACAGTTTCTCTCACTTTTATCTTATTAGAGTTTATCAGTATAAGCTCTACTTTCAATTTGTCACTTTCTGATCATTGCTATTTCAATACACCCATTAAAGTAGTGTCTAATTCATTTAATAAAACAGACTAAGCTTTTATGCAAATAAAGCAGACATCCTGCTATTTACAACTTAGTGATTTTCTGAAAGATGATAACAAAGGGAGTTATCAGAGACTCTTTCAGAACTTCTAAAGCTCTGCAATAGTCAGTCTTAAAAGTAGCCATCCTACAAAAATATCCTAAAAAACAGGCTTCAACAAGAAACTGCAGAGCTGCAATACATTTGCAAATTTGACACCATCAATCAAGGGTTGAACAAAGCTAGGGAATGGCCAGCCACCTACAAAAAGCAGTTTCTCCTCTCCCGGGGTGCATCCACACGAGCTCCCTCCTTTTGGAAGGTGAATGTTAATGAGATAGTTTGAAAGATGCTAATGAGACTCTGCTTTCAAATCGCACGCAGCCCATGAAGCCGAGAACCTTTCAAAATGACCCCCAGGACTTTGAAAGCCCCTTCTTCTCATTTGTTTTATTTGTTTCATTAACATGCCCCTTTTGAAAGGAGGGGGCTCATGTAAACACACCACTGGTGTTCACAACTCCACATCAGCTGCTGGAAGTGAGCCACATCCTCCCTTATTGAATTGACCTTGTCAGCTCTGGCCTGCCTCTTGATTGGTACTCCCTTCTTTTCATGAGCCTGTAGATTTAGACCAGTTTCTGTAATCTCCACTGCATGCATCTGATGAAGTGGGTCTTTGCCCATGAAAACTTGTGCTCCAAGATACGTTAGTCTATAAGGTGCTATAGGACTTCTTCTTGTTTTTGCCAATACAGAGTAACAAGGCTACCCTTCTGATAAAATCAAGATATTTCACATCTGTAGCGTACCCCTTATCCACTTGGCCATAAGTCTATAAAGAAATTTGGTTGGTTTAGCTTGATTTATTATTCATCAATACTAGCTATTACTTATAACCCTATTATCATCTAGGTGCTTTCTAACAATTCAAAAATTTGTTCCAGAATGTCACCAGTAATTCAAATTAGGATGACCAGTCTCTGATTTCTGGGCTCCTCTGAACCCCATTATAGAAAATGATACGACATTTACCCTTCTACAGTCCTCTGACCCCATACCTGTCCTACAGGAATTCCCAAAGATGAGCACTAATTCCGTAATTGCTTTAGTTATTTTCTTATGTATCCTATGATGAATTTTATCAGATGCTGCCAAATTAAATACATCTATCTTATATAAATTGAAACTTGTTATTTCCCTAGCCTTTGTTGAAAATATTGTAATAAACATCTTGTCACAAATAACCCCTTTAGAGAAGACTGACACAATACCTTAGTCTTCTTGATGCCATCTATTATTAGCTCTGCTTCCCTTCTAATTAGATAATCGATACTTTTCTTCATATATTTCTTCTCCTAGGTTATGTCTACACAGTGTGATGCAAAGGAGGGCTCTTGAAAAAGCAAATAGCCACTCATTTGCATAGTTGCACAACTAATTTGCACACTCCCACAGGATCACTCTGCTGGCAGAGGTTGCTGTCATCAGAAAACATGACATGTATACATGGCTCTGTAGGTGAAAACTCTCTTTGTTGCCATCCCCTTAGCCCTGGAAAAATCAGGGATAAGGGGTTGCCAACAAAGGGTTTTTTTGCTGACAGAATCATGTCTACATGCCATGTGTTCTGATGACAGCAGCCTCGGCAGGCAGGGCGATCCCGTGGAATATGCAAATTAGCCACACTACTATGCAAGTGATCAGCTGTTTGCTTTTTCGAGAGTCCTCCTTTGCATCAGGCTACACAACTCCATGTAGACATAACCCTAGTGTATTTAATGAAAGTCTTATTGCTCATAAATTGCTGCTCTTCTTTCTTAGGAATTTGTCCATGTTGTCATATCTTTCAGGATTCCTTTTTGATGTTCAGTGTGATTAAAAAATTTCTTATATACCAGATTAGACTCTTACTGTTCACCCTACCTTCACGCTGGGATAGTTTCTTACAAGATAAATCGCTAGCTTCACTGAAATCTTTTTTTCCTTAGGTTTTGTTAAGGTCTGATTTTTTTTTTTGAGGGCATTGTCCTTGTTCTGCTGTGTTCACTATTTCTTTTGCTTAGAATCATGAAATCTTTTATTTTCTGATCACTTGTACCTAAATTACCATCCACCTTCACATTCACAACCAATTCCTCCCTGCTATTTTAAGCTGATGTAATTTACACAAAGAGGAGAAGTTATAATTGAGGTGATTATCCTCTTCCTACCTATTTTTCTATGACTTCATGTAGTGTGACAGTGATTAATGAAGATTTTTACATTAGTCTGACTATTTCTAGATTTTTTTTGCCAAATGAATTTGCATACTTTTTCATTTTACTTACAAAATAATAATCCCCTTTGTTTGTATAAAGAATTTGACTGGCACCACTGAAACATACTCACCAACATTATCAAGAATTAGATGCTTGAGAGCTTTTATTTACATATTTCCTATTTTTGAATACTCCGTGCTAAGGATTATTTATGAATAAAATGTCTATGTCTTACAGGAGTAATTGAAACTGTCATTTATTGTTGTCAACAGCACTGGCTAAATTAGTAACAAACAAGAAGCCAACAACTATTATGTTGATTTAATAAATATGTTGTTGTTTAAACTCTTTAGTACATAAGTCATTTAAAAACTATTGTGAGACGATGTTCAAAAACAATATTGATAGGCAATATTCTCATTGCTTTTACTCCAGAACAGGTGTATGAAGTCTGAGTAATCATCTGAGTTCAAAACAGAACTTAAGAATGCCTGTTGAAATTTGGCAAAACTTTCTGGAAAATTCTTCCCTGCAATGAGATACTGCATGAAAAAATTCAGGAAGATTATTTGTCCATAATAGAAGTTAAAGGGGAGTTAAACGTTGAACTTGTAAGGCAAGTTCCTGGCACTTTAATCTTTACTATGAAGTAGCCACTGTTCCAACATAAATTGCTACAAAAATGTAAATAGTTAAATTGTTTTAACACCAATAACACACACCTTTTCTTTTCACCCTAAGTGAGCCTTCCCTCTTTCCACTCAGCTCAGTCACTTGCACCCAACATGCTTCCAAACTATCTCTCCCTGCTTCAGTCCCCCTTCCATACCTTGCACCTCTGCCTCTTGCTTCCCCTCATCAGTTCACCCTAAACTACATAATTAGTTTCTAAATCATTCCATAACCCATAATCCAAAACTAAACTCTCTCATGAATTCCTGTTCTTCCATAACTTACCCTAAATCTTTTGCCCTGACTCCATGCCAATCAATAATAATTTGTTTTTATAAACATTGTGAATAATTTTAAACATTGCTCTGTGTGCATTAGAAAACAGTTCTCTCACAGTGTAATTTGGACCAAAGCCATAAGTATGGGGAATAACAGTAACATATGCCTAGGCATAGGACATTTCCTCACCTTTCTTCAGCCTCATTTCAAAATGAAAGCGCAAAACACCAAACAAAGAGTAGCAAGTTGAGAGACATAACCTCTCTTAAATAGTGTCAGAAGATGGTCATTTTCCAAAGTCCCAAAAGAAAAATATGCTATGAGAGTATGATTTGGCTAACAAACTGGAAAATTTGTCAATAGAGCTATTTAGATTTTCAGAATCAAATCACTCCCTCACGAAAGAAACACATATGCAACCACTATCTTAGGAATGTAACTTTGTTTATAATTATTTATTTGACTATAGTCCCTCGCTTGCATCAACTTCTTATCAACTATAGTGCTGCTAACATGTGAGAGAAAACAATCTAAAAACTAGATCACAAGACAATTTGCTCGATTACCTGCCATTTCACGGAGGACTTTCACAATGGAGCTACAGGAGTCAACCCTTGTTACCTGTTTTCCAGTGAATTATTTTGTTCCCAGTATTCAATTAATGTTACTATCTAAAAACTTCTGTGTCTATCATAAACTGTATTCAGGGACAGCACTTCAGGAAACTGACATACTTTGTCTCACTGATGTCAAGCAGTGGCAGAAGGAAATCATTAACTATGAGAGACACCTGCATAGTCTTACACAAGCTTAGTTAATAATAGTAACTCATGCAGCTTTAAAACTACTTTGCAACAATCTTTAATTGGAACATATTACAAAACAATGATATACACAGTAACTAGTATCAGAGAGATAGTTGTGTTAGTCTGTATCTTCAAGAACAAGAAGAAGTCCTGTGGCACCTTATAGACTAATGGATATTTTGGAGCCTAAGCTTTCATGGGCAAAGACCTGCTTCACATTAACTGTGACTTTAGATTACATGGACAAGCAAGAACATTTCCATACTAAATGTATATGCAGTTTCAGGAAAGAGCCAATTGACTGATTTGGGTTGTCGTCCCAGAGAAAGTCCATGTTAGTTATCACCCAATTCTTGCTCAGCTGTAAGCTTTCAACTCAGACGTTGCTCACAGTTGGCTGAGTCACTGCAAACACAGCAGGGAGCAAAGAATGTACATGACTAGTCTTTTCCTGGTGTCATAGCAGACCACCCAAATTAGTGGAGAATACAAAGAGTCAGTTAAACATGTCTGTCTGAGATAAGCACTTTGTGTCAAAAAGGAAGACTCCAAGATTGTTCACCCACAGCTGCAGTTTTCTCCCTTTGGGGAGCTGTTCTTCAGGTTTCAGAAAGAAATGTGCTGTAAAAATCAGGCTGTTTTGTTCTATTTCTATGGGTGGTTCAACTTGTTTCCTGGTTCTTGGAGGTGCTGGTGTGGACCAGTCAGAAAGGAACTGTTCTCTATTGCTATCCAGTCAAGGAAGAAGATAACAGGTTTTTTTGAGTTCATGTAGCTGGGACTGGAATTTTCGAGTCATATTATACAAATGTCTTGGTACACAACTTTATGTAAGATACGTTAGGACACAGTTGTTGGTACAACATATTGTTAGTGTGGCAGAGTTGCTAATGGTAATTGTACTGCTGTTCTTGCAGCTCCAATGTTAGTTGCAGTAACAGAGATTGCCACTGATGGATTCAGCAGGGCTCCATGTTCTTATTAACAAGAGATCACAAACTCAGTTCAGTGGCTCAGTCACTCAGGTGTATTCTCACAAAGCAGAATACTAGGATCCTGTTGAATGGACACTGACACATATATGCCAATGGCAAGGTAAAGGCCAAGGCAATGAGACTGCTATCCCCTTGGCTGATATAAAGATGCCGTTCTTATGACTTCTCCTTGTATACATTCATACAAGAAAATTACGTATTTGGTTCCAGATGTTGCTAGTTACTACCCCTATGTCTTGTACCAGTTACTTTGAACAAAGCATCTTCATCCTTCATTCTGTCACCCCATCTTCAATGCACTCATCTATAAGAGGGGTTCTTAACCTTTACTGCAGCCTGCACCCTTTTGGTTCTCAAAATATGTTCTCGCTTCCCTTATCAAAAATCTAAAATGGAGATAGGGGGCCTTTCCACTTTTAAATGTATATTAAATATATGTAAAATAGTTTGATGTTATTTCTCACCACAAATAATAGTACAGTAGGCATAGAAAAACACACACGTACTACCCAGAGATGTTGTAAAGTTTTACTGTGGAAGTAAACTGAAATTGGTGCACTAGCAATTAGTGGCTAACTGAATTCAAACAAAACCACTGTACTACCACATCATCATCTGTGCATGCGTCAAGCAATACCCTGCAACATGGCAGTACACTGTAAATTGTTGCAAGATAATTTACCAAGAATTAACTTAAAACTTGAAAATAATTTTTGTTTGTATATTACAGTAATTGTTAAAAACATGCAGTGTTAATACATATGCAGGTTGGATTAAACAAAGTAGTTGTACTTACATGCCTGTGCTTAATTTGTGTTTTTCATGATTTACCTTCTAAAAAAAACTGGCATGTCTTGCACCTCCAGAAAGGGCATCGTGCATCCCCCCCCAGATGTGCAAGCACCCCAGGTTAACAACCACTGATCTAGAATATCTTGGGAATTTGTTTATGTAGTTACACAAGGACTCTGGGGCTGGCTCTGCATGGCACTCTGCCCAGCACCGCTGCCGGAAAAGCTATACAAAATGAGATTCTTAGGATTGCAAACGGTGTGTCATTTGCATACTCCTGAAGCACAATACCATAGCCCTGTGAGAGTTCAGTGTCAGCAGAAGGGGTGCCAGCACCACAGAGGCCATGTGGACATTCCTCTGCCAGCTAAACCCCCTCTGTCGCCAGTCCCTTATGCCTCAAATGTTTGACAGAGCAGGGTTTAGCCGGCAGAGGCATGTCCAAATGGCCTCCACAGTGCCATCATCCCTTCTGCTGAGCTCTCATGGGGCTATGGTAATGAGCTCCAGGAATATGCAAATGGCACACCATTTGCAATCCAAAGAAGCTCATTTTGCATAGCTCTGCTGTCAGCAGCACTGGGCAGAGCGTTATGTAGACATAGCCCAGGTGTTTTAGTACTATCTTCCCCAGGCATATCTGATGTGTTACTATTTTGCCAAGACCAAATCTATTTTTGCTCACAGCCTTTGGTTCATACTGTCACTTACGCACAGGTCTCCAGTAAAGCCTACATAACCACCTCAGGACACATCTTGGTCACGAGCTGGTCTAGTCCACTGAGCAACATATCTTTGTAAATTGCTTTCCATGGATTCCTTATGGTATATCTCTTTGCCAGCTTTGCATCCATGCTTACTCAAGTTCTAGTTTGTCCATCAATTCTGCTAAGTGCTGATTTGTACAATTTAAAATTCATATAAAAGTTTATACAAAGTCCCTCCCCATTCTTTTTCTCTTTAAATTTATTTTCACAGTCATTTGAATAACACAAAGTCACTTCAAGAACTGTTATTCTCTGGGATTCCAAAACAGCTGTTTGTCTTCCATTTCTGTTTTCCCTATTTTAAAATCATGGGATCTTGATATATATGGCTCGGCTGAGTCAAGGCATTATTAAACAAACAGTTGATAATTATTTCTATCAGTGTTCAAGCATCCTTACAAATACACTGTTTAGTTTCATTTCCTTTTATTTGCTGCCCCTTTCAGCGCAGGTGTATTTCACATACTTGCAAGAAGTATGTTTGACTGCAAATATTCAATTTACTTTTTAATTACTTAAACTCAAAGAAATCAGTGCGAGCATATCTCTTTTCTCATAATAGAGTTGTCTATAAGTTAAACAATGTCATTAAGTATTACAGTATTTTTTTTTCCCAAAGCAATAGAACTTATATAGGTTGGAGATACCCAAGCGACATGAATAAGCGGCTTTCCCAGACCAAACCCATTTCCACAGTACCATGGAAGATTGATGTGCTTAGGGTGGATCTTCCATGGTTTTGTTTCATGCATGTGTGAAACAGTGTTTTCCAGGGCCAATGTTGACCCTGGAACTCCTCACAAGCAGCAATGTTGATGCAAGAAATGCTCCCACCGACCTTCTTCTGTGAGGACAGTCCTAGCAGTTGACTGCTGATAAGTCAATTGGCATAACTAAAATTGTTTAGCAGTGGTTGAATGCTATGTCTAGTATATATGCAGCCGAAGAGAGGTCAATTCCAGCCCCACTGTCTGAATACACTCTGCACCCCAGCTACAAACCGTTCCCATGGCCTTGGCTGTTACCCCTCCAGATCTTCTCTGCTTCCAGCCCCAGCCAGCTGGGCTGCCAATCCAACTCTTGCTCGCTTCGGTGGGCTGTCTGCCCAGGTGGGCTGCCAGCTGCCACCCAACTTGGTCTGCGAGATACCCTCCCCACTTGGGTTCCTGGGCCAGCATCTGTAGACCCAGCTTTCACTGTTCACCCTGACTGCATGCCTAGCCCAAGCAAGGCTCCTGCCTGCAAGTCCTCCTGCTACTCTATTCCTGACTGCCAAGGCTTTCTAATCCAGGAACATCTGTGGTTACTGGTCCAGAAAGACCTTTCTGGTTGCTGGTCCAGGAAGACCTCATTTTTAGAGGTTCAACCTGCAGCGGGCTACTTTTTAAGATACATTTTAATTATGATATATTCAATCACATTTCCTCTTTTAAAATCATATCTGAAATTAATATTGAAATTAATTTGATGTGTTTTAATTTATTTACTTATGTATAGTAGGGGAAAATGAAAGGTACACCTTTGTAAAAGGCAGAAGCAACTTGGAGTTTCTTTAGATCATTGATGAAATCTAGCTGATAGATCTGGGTTTTTATACTCTTAACATCTCGTTCTATCTTGTCTAAAGGCCATAATACCCAGGAAATACTTACATAATAATAACTCATAATTTGGGACCTTAGTAATTACATGGTATGATTAAGAAGATCACAGGAAGCCACAAGACCATTGCAGGTATTAACACTACTCAAAATTTGATTGGCTTAAACTTTTGATATTTTTCCAATTTATTTTCCAGATTAATCAAATGTATGTACTTTCGTTTATGCATAAAATCTGTGATATTTTATATGTTGTTCTCTGACCTCTTTGGTGTGTTGTCCTTTCCTTTATGTAACTGGAAAGGTCACAGAATTGTATGTGATTTCATAGCTAGAAGAATATTGATTTCTCACTACTGACTGAGATATGTTATATAGGCCTAAATTACTTTAAAAGTTCAGATATCATGATGAGAATGTGGTCCTTAATCAGCATGCTATGCAGTATCCCTGAAGTGATTGTTTAGCCCATTAACTTTTTGTACCAATGTATCAAACACTATTATGGGGTCTACACTTGCCCCCAACTTCAAAGGGGGCATGGTAATCAGGGTGATGGGAGATTACTAATGAAGTGCTGCAGTGAATACTCAGCATTTCATTGGACTAATTCTCCCCCTATGTGTACCCATGGATACTTCAAAATTTTGGGGAGTAAAGGCACTTCAAATTAGCGAAGGCTCTTTGAAGTTCCTGTGGCTACACACATGTCATCCTTTTGAAGTTTGACACTTCGAAGTTGCTGCAGGAGAGAATTAGCCAAATGAAGTGCTGTGTATTGCACTTCGAAGTTGGGGGCAAGTGTAGACAAACCCTATGAGTCTTGAATGTGTGTCTGTGGAAGTCTTAGAAATTATCACACTCTGGTCCTTCATGTCTCAACTCACTGGAGTCCACGAAGTCCAGCTGAGTCAGAGGACCTACCCTTATACTTTGATTTGGCTGCAGCAACTACTTAAGCCAGAGGAGATGCCAGCAACCAGTCCATATAAGTAGACTTTGTACTGCCTCAGTAGCTTTAAGATGCATCAACTGATCTCCTGTCTTTTATTGTGCTCCATAATAGAGGACTTCATTGCATCCTTCAATTTGTATACTCAAACCAAGACAATGTGCCACAAACCCTGTGATGTACTCCAACCTCTAGATACGACATACCAACCCTAGACTTGTATTACATTGGATTTTGTCATGGAGCTCCGCAAGGGCAACAAGCTCATGACAATCATGGCAGTGGTAGACCACTTAACTACAATGGCCCATTTACAGTAAGCATTGTCTTAACCAGCATTCTATCATCTGGAACTCTCAAATAACTAGTATTTTAACCCTAAGTAAATTTTAGTTATATTTTCCATAAGTACAGTATAGCAAAAGTAAAAACAAATAAAAACAGCAAAGACTGCATTTTAACCCTAAGTAAATTTTAGTTATGTTTTCCATAAATAAAGTATAGTGAAGGTAAATACAAATAAATACAGCAAATACAGTGTGGCTGTGGCCACACTTGGCCAAAATTTCGAAATGACCATGCTAATGGTCAAATTGAAGGATACTAATGAGATGCTGAAATAAATACTCAGCGCCTCATTAGCATGCTGCCAGCCATGGCACTTGGAAAGTGCCACTTTCAGTCGTGCGTGGCTTGGCTACAATGGGGTCCTTTTCCAAAGGACCCCACATACTTCAAAATCCCCTTATTCCTATCAGCTGAAAAGGACCCCCGTGCAGCTGAGCCACGCACAATCAAAAGCGGCACTTTTGAAGTGCCGTGGCTGGAAGTATGCTAATGAGGCACTGAATATTCATTTCAGTGCCTCACTAGTATCCTCCGATTTGGCCACTACTATGGCTATTATGAAATTGTGGCCAAGTGTGGCCATAGCCTATAAGTGTACAGTGCAGGGTATTACTGTTGTTGGTAAATAAAATACTCTGCATACATTTTTGTTTGTTTCTTAATATCCAAACTTATTTTTCTTTAATGTTATGAATAGCTAGATACACCTCTCTATTATCCAGAATATTTGAATATCCAGCAACCTCCCCATCCTGGGGTTGCCAGAAATGAAAGAGTTTACTGTAGATCACTGCATGGGGCTACCTTCTGCTAAAGAGACATACCAGCTATGGATTAGCCATGTGTTTCATCTCCTTGACCTACCAGATGACATCACTGCCAACTGAGGGTCACAGTTAAGCCAGATTTGGATGTAAGGCCTTACCGTTTTGGGGGATCTAGCACCTTTACTCTGTATACTACCCTCAGTCCAAAGGCCAGAAACAAAGGTCAATCTGATGTTAGGGTAATACATCATGATGCAGTATTAACCAACATCAGGATGATTGGTCCTTGCAATACCCAGGAGAAGTTTGTGTACAATAATGAAGATCATGCTTCCACAGGAAAAAAAGTATCTTCTTTGCCCAGCTATAGGTAACCTCTCCAATATCACCCACAACAACCTATGACCTCTCCTAATCCTAAAACTTCAGGCGTGGTTCAGAGGATTCACTGTGTCCAGGAAGAAGTAAAGGGTGCTAGAAAAAGTAAAGAAGTGGCATGCAGACTAGAATGATCAAGCGGGATGTATCTGTTTAGTCAGACAAAAACCTTGACTGTCAACATCATCTCCACACAGACCCTTACAAAAGTTGGACTTCCAGTTTTTCTGCACTTACCCAATCTGTCACTAAGTTAGCCTGGTCACTGTTAAACAAGACCTATCCTGGTTTCTTAATGTCCACCTGAAATTCTGCATAACCCTTCTGAAACCCTGTCCAGGGGTCTGAAACTTGCAGCTCCAGAGCAGCATGCAGCTCTTTAAGGACTTCTTTGTGGCTCCTTAAGCCAGACTGCCCACACCTTAGCACTGACATAGAGCACATTAGTAGACACCATTGTTTGAAAGGATTAGCCTAGTATTTATGGTGCTGTCATCATATGCTAATGCTTGCCAGCCAAATTTGGATTTCCAAAGGACTATGATTCAAAATCTACCGAAAGTAATTGAAAGGATTCATTGATTTCAAAGTGCTTTGGATCAAGTCCTGTGATTTATTATTTATTTATTTATTTTTGATAAGACTTTTTGGCTAAGCTACAACGATCTTTCAAAACAAGTTCTTCTCAAAGATCTCTTCCAAAATATCTTCTTTTGAAAGAGCATGTCCACACACCAAAAAGTGGATCAAAAAATGGAGCCGCTCTTTTGATAGAGGGCGTCCACAAAATCCTTGCTCTTTTGAAAGAACAGGCCAGGGACTGAAAAATCCAGTATAATGAGGATTGCACTTTCGAAAAAAAAAGGGCCTCCAGGCCGTCTACACACTTTTTTTTTTCCTAAAGAATCTTTCAGAAAAAGAAGCTCTTCCTCATCTGGGAGAGGAAGAGAGCCACCAGAAAAAGTGCCGTGTTTTCTTTTTTCAGATTGAAAGAGGGCATTTTGTGTGTAGATGCTCCACGATTCCTTTCGAAAAAGGCTTGGTGTTTTTGAAAGAACTTTCTAGTGTAGACACTGCCCTTTTGGTGGAGAGAAACAAAATACTGCACCACAGGGTCTGAAAGCACTACCTCAGTTACAAAACTGAAATGGACAAATAGGGTTTAAGTTTCCTCTGATCAGTTTATCCCTCATCCCAGACATGGGTGTTTAAAAAGTGGGAGTTTTGCATGCAGAAATAATTCAGAGCATACAGTAGCATGTATGCTGGGATTGGAGTCTTACATATCACAGCCTCCTACTATCCAGTAAAATATAATGTCCTCATTTTTAAATTCCTCACAATATGTATGTATGAATTCTACTCTGTCACCCTTATTCACATTTAGTATTACTCCTTTATTCCCACTGAATTGACTGTAGCTACTTGAGAAGTAAAGGGCTATTTGTGGTGAATGAGGGTGGCAGAATCTATCATTAACTGTCATCTTTTTTCTCATTGAGTTGAAAATAGCATAGATGGTGAGATCCCTCAGAAAGCTACAGTGGTAATTATCCAACTTTGCAGTGCTGTTGTGCACCACAACCAATGCATAAAACTGTTGCATATATCTGCCAAAATCAGGTCACATGTAGGTGTAGTACTCAGTGGCACTGAGACCTCATGCTAAGGTAAGTGAAGTCTCTGCTCTATGACCTCGGCTGAGACACACCTGACCTTTTAGCTCATGCAGTAAAGCCCAGGATTTTAGTCCCTATGATCCCAGGTTCAATGCCTGGTACCAGCAACCCACATCTGTCAGCATTACACAGGATTCCAACATGTCTCTTCTCATATATACCAAAACCTGAGGTGTTTATAATTTCAGTTCTATAATTTAAAAATCTAGTCTCTGAAAAAATAACTGAGGGTGGAAGGAGCTTGAGTGTGGCTAGGTGGATCCTCCTATTCCACTACTGGAGGAAAACCTGGTGTAGAGCAGACACATAAGATAGGAGGAGGAGGGAGAGCACTGCTAATGACTAACCCTGCCCCTCTGCCCATGTCCACCTTTCCACTGTTTGCAGTCGTTGTGGGATCTAGTCCACATTAGGCAAATTCTGAACTGTAAGGAGTTTCACCAGCTTGCCTTTATACCTTCCATTCTAATCCCACTCCAAACTGGCTAGTGATGAACATATCTTTTGGCTACATTCTTTCCCAACCAGGAAGGACCTAAATTTGATTGCATATCTGTCAGATCATTCAACCCTTATTTCACAGGGACATCTCTTTTGATTTAATATCTACAATTCTACAAGTCTGCACACATTTTTCAGTTAAGGTCTATGGTCCCCACACAGCAAGCTAGTGCTTTTATTATGTTTGTTTAATATTTTTATTGGAGAATATAATGTTGTAGCCAGTCCCTGACCTTAATTGTCAGCTTTTTGCAGTCTGGATTGCAGTACAGCTGTCCAGCTAAAAGCAAAGATCACTCTTACATACTGTGTACATGCTCTGTTTTCTCTAATACTAATAGAGAGCTCTTCCTAAATCAAAAACTGCTTCTGGGTGTTGTGAGCTGAAGCTTAATACAGCTGTGTGTATTTTGTCAATAATTATTTCACAAACTCCACTGGAATTCCAACTGAAGTATAATGAGATGTTGGATTTGGTGATGAGAAAACTTCTAACTGTCTGACCAGCTGCTTTGATGCAGCGGTTGCCTTCTGTGAACAGTAAGCAGTAGAGATATAGGAACAAATAAGCTTTATCCCTCTAAGTTCCAGGATGTAAGGGGAAAGTGTTTTTACAGATTATTTAATTTTCCCCTTTTGATGTTATATGATTCCACATTATTGTTATGCTGGAAATGTATTCTGGGTGTTTTTAAAACAACACACTTGAACCTCTTTAACCCAGCAACCATTGGGGAATAGGGAATTTTCAGGACCATGGAGGATGCTGGCAGCGGGAAACAGCAAGTGGAAGGGAGAGAGTTTACGTAAGAGGGTTGAGGGTGGGGTACTTACCAGGAGCCCCAATTCTATGGGCACACACTGCTCTGTGCTTTCCGTCACTCCCACTATGGGAACAATGGGGAAAAGCACCCAGATGAGCACATTGCTGAGCTGTTTTTTCCCCAGATTGGGGCTGGGGCAGTCAGCAACATACAGAACTGCTTCCTCCTCACCCCGCCAGGGTCCAGGACAGGTATGGTCCTGGATTACAGCCACCCAGATTATGGAGGCTCAAGTGTAATATAATCTCAAATATAATGGGACCTCATAAGAAAGTTAGTTCCCAATAATGCAATATTCCTGTGAGAGAGAGATATCTTGATCAGGCAATAGTATGACTTTTGCTTGTGGGTGTGGTTTCCTCTTGCTTTGCATGCAAATAAAAAAACCCATTACTGAGCATGTGCATCACTATTAATCCCCAGTCAAAATCACTACTGCTTGCTGTGGAAGCTGAAATATCCCAGTTATTCTGGGATAGCTACCACATTGTAAAGGAATATTTTCGAAGTCTAATTTTCCTGAAATGCCACTAATGGCTAAATTATTGTCCCTCTATACATTAAACATAACTTAGTAAAGTATTTGACACAGCCGCACATTTCCTTCTTATCATTAAAATAGAGAAATACAAAATAGATGGGACTACTGTAAGTTGGGAGCATAACTGGTTGGATAACCATTCTCAAAGAACAGTTGTAGTTCATTAATTGTTCAAAGACATGGTGGAAAGTCATAACTAGCAGGATTCCACAGGCATCAGTTTGGAGACGAGTTCTGTTCAATATCTTGATAAACAATTTAGATAATGGCATAGAGAGTATGCTTATGGAATCTGTGGCTGATATGAAACTGGGAATATTTGCAAGTGCTTTGGACAATATGGTTATAATTCAAAACCATGTGGATAAACTGGAGAAATGGTCTGAGGTAAATAGGATAAAGTTCAATAAGAATAAATGCAGAGCACTCCAGTTAGGAAAGAAGTATCAATTTGACACATGCAAAATAGGAATAGTAACAGAGAGATAGCCGTGTTAGTCTATATTCTATCAAAACAAAAAGGCAGTCCAGTAGCACTTTAAAGACTAACAAAATAATTTATTAGGTGGTGAGCTTTTGTGGGACAGACCCAATGGTCTGAAGGAGTGGGTCTGCCCCATGAAGTTCACCACCTAATAAATAATTTTTCTAGTCTTTAAAGTGCAAAATAGGAAGTGACTTTCTAGGAAGGAGTACTGAAGAAAGGGATCTAGGGGACCAAGAGCTAAATATGAGTCCACAGTGTGAAAAAATCTAACGTCATTCTGGGTTCCATTAAGAGGAGTGTCATAAACAAAATATGAGCAGCTCTGCTGATTACACCTCAATTAGAGTACTGTGTCCAGTCTTGGGCACTACATTTCAAGAAAGATGTGGAGAAGGTCCAGAGAAGAGTAACAAAATTAATTAAAGGTCTAGAAAACATGACCTATGAGGGATGATTGAAATAATTAGATTTATTTAGTTTGAAAAAGAGAAGACTAAGAAGGGAGGTGACAACATTTTTCAAGCACCTAAAAGATTGTTATAAGGAGGAGGGAGAAAAAAGATTCTCCTGGACTTCTGAGGGTAAGACAAGATGAAGTGCATTTAAATTGCAGCAAAGGAGGTTTATGTTGGACATTAGGAAAAAAAAATCCTGTCAGGGTGGCTAAGCATTGGAATAGATTACCTAGGGACATTGTGGAATCATCAACATTGGATATTTGTAAGAGCAGGTTAGATAAACCTCTGTCAGGAATGGTCTAGATTGTGCTTGGTCCTGTCTGTAATGCTGGGGATTGTACTAGATGACCTCTTGAGATCCCTTCCAGACTTTTTATTCTATGGGGAGATTAATGTCACATATGTCTATTTGTGGGAGCTATGACCTATTGGCCCTAAGGAGACACCAATATATTCAGAGGACTGGGAAAATTTATTACATCATGATTTTGAAAGGGTAAATATGATAAACTGGGTAGCTATATGCCAGCTAGCCTGACATCAATCTTAGGCAAAATAATGGAAAGACGGACATGGGATGCAATCAGAAAAAATTATAAGGATGATTATAGTTCTGCATGACACTTATTTAATACAATACTACTTTTAATAATATGGTCTGTATTAAATGGATTAAATTTGTTAACTGTTATATCTCTAAAAGGAATTCATAGCTTCATTGATCCCAGGCCAGAAGGGAAATTTGTGATCATCTAACCTGACTTGTTGGGCCATAGAACTTCCCCAAAACAATTTCTAGACCTTGTATCTTTAAAAAAAAAATCCAAACTTGACTTAAAAAAATCAGTGAAGAAGAATCCATCATGTTCCTTGGTAACTTGTTCCAGTGGTTAATTCCTTTCATTGTTAAAAACTTACATCTTATCTCCAGTTTGAATTTGTCTAGCTTCAGCTGCCAGCCATTCAGTTGTGTTATATCTTCCTTTGGTTAACTGAAGAAGCCATTGTTAAATTAGTTTCCCATAAAGTATTTACATATTTAATCTTCTTTGCTCAGTTAATAGGTTGAGCTCTAAGTTTGTAACTATAGGCTTCTTATTCAATCCATTTAATCATTTTTGTGACTGCTCTCCGAACTCTCTCCAATTAATTAATATTCTTCTTGAATTGCAGAAAGGGGCACAGTATTCCAGCAGCTGTCACACCATTGCCAAATACTGAAATAATATAATTTTTCAACTACTACTTGAGATTCTCCTGTTTAGACGGGGCACACATAGCTGAGCCTATACTCTGATCATTGAAATAGCAATTAGTTCGCCAGCAGGAAGCTGACAGAGCTTACTGTTCAGGCTGGTCATGTGAGCCAATTAGTGCATCAGCCTTAGGCTGATAAGCAGTAGCACAGGAAGGAAATGGAAGGAAGAAGAGAGAGGGAGGAAAAAGACTAGCAGGCCTTTGCCAGATGGAGACACAGATCAGGTAGACTTCTGTTAGCTCCAAGCTCTGGTGAAAAGGTCAAAAGCTAATTGACTATTAAAAATATTCTGTTACACAAGAACTATGATGAAACTGATACAGCCTGAATCTCTGTAATATGGAACACACTCATCCAGCAACATCTGTAATCCAGAATGATTTTAGTTAGCTGGATACCCACTTATAAAGGTTGTGGCCAAGGTACTGTGGTCCCATAATGTTTATTTCCAGCTACCAGTCCTGGGTATCAGTGTTCTGTGCTCCTATTTAGCTGTATTTTACCCCTAAATGTCTTCTAAGAGCCCAGTAAACAGTGGCAGTGTTACTAATACTGACCTCCCATGGTCTGGCAAGTTCTCTTATTCAGCACTGGTCTGATCCTTAGGGTGCCAGATTAGAAAGGTTCAGCTCCGTATGGAGCACAAGGGTTTAAGTAAGTCAGTAAGTCAACCTGTATACAGAAACAACAAAAAAAGGACACAGTAGAGGCACAATCACAAGAATCTATGTAGCTTTTGTATGGAGAAAGCCAGAGGGGAACCATGTCCCATGGCAGAATTCCAGCATCTCAATAGCTCTTCAGCCACAATGTCACATTGGAAGTTTCTGCACAGCTGATTATTCACCACAACTACAAAATATTTTTCAGCAATTGCTTCATGGGAATGAATACTCCATCCTGCACACCCATTCTTTATTCCTAGATGTATACATTGTTTGCAGGTGTCCAGTTTAACAAGTCATTCAGAAGGCTTTGAATCTGTGACATCTTCATTACTTACCACTGCCCCACTTTTTGTGTCAATTGCAATTTTTATCCATGCTGGTTTTACTTTTTTCTCCCAGGACTCTGATAAAAATATTATGTAAGGGCAGGAATTAATCCTGTACTCTCCACTACAGGCACACACAGTTGATGATTATTCCTTGTTTACAATTATATTGTGAAAGATATCAGGCTAGTCAACTTTTAATCAATTAAGTGTATTCCATGTTGATTTTATATTCTAGTTTTGAATTAAAATGTAGCACCAAGTTCAAAACCTTTGAGAAGTCTAGGTATATGAAGTCAACATTATCACCTTTTTTCAACCCAACTTCTAATTTTGCCAAGAAAAATTCAAGCTTACTTGAAATGGATGGGGATATCCCATTCACAACTGCAGTTTTTCTAGAGAGATCCACACAAGAATATGTGAAAAGCCAGTTCTATTCGCTATCTTTATCAATATTCTGGTGAAAATATAAAATCATTGCTGATTAAAATTTGGATGTGGCACAAATTGATAGAATGGCAAAATATGATGGGGACAGCTGAGTTATACTATCCAATTTGAAATGCTTGGGAAATTTGATTCATTTGAACAATGTACATTTTATTACACAGAAATGTATGATCGTATATAAAAGAAAACAAACAAAGAGAAGGTCACTGAAAAGGACTTGAGAATAATAGAGACAACTAACTGAACATGAACTCATCATGTGACCTTTGGAGTTGAGAGATGGTGATACCTCAGACTACCTATAGAATATTGTCCAGTACAGGTGTCTGCACTTCAATAAAGATGGAGAAAAATGCAAAGCATTCAGAAAAAAAGCTATGCAAATTATTTTAGATTTGGAAAACCTGAACTCTAGTGATACAAATAAAAAGCTCAGTTCAATGCATCCAAGACAAGTTTGAGGAGATATCATTCAGAAGTTGGCCCAGTGAAAATATTACCCCAACCACCTTATCTCTCTGCTAGAATTATGCCTACAATGTTCAAGTGATCAAGGTAAGGGCCTAGCTGTGAAGAACCTCATGTTCGTAATTGCTTTGGCTTCCTATAAGCAAAACTACAAAATTGAAAGAAATGCCAATCCAGTGAATTTTGAAAGATTTGTCCATTTCTTGTCCGAACAATGTCCATTTCTGGAAGATGCATACTTTCTAACATGGACTTACACATGGCACTTTTGGATATGTTAGCATCTGTCAGCAAATATTAACCCTTTCAGTATATTTGTTCACATATTAAACATTCTCCCAAAATTTCCATGTTATCAGCAACAGCATGTGTAAATAGTAAATCCAAAGTTTTGGTTCATAAACTTTGAATGTCCTTTACTCAGGAATTTTTAAGACTGAATGTTAAACTATAATCCATCATGACTGGTGGCTTTCCCATGTGGTTCAGCAAAAAGACCCTCATCAAACTTCCCAAAGTATCTACAAAAACATAGTCTTACCTATTTATAAGGAATTGCTGAAGATGTTTTCTGTAATAATGAAATGGGGGTTCATTAGTAGAATTCTGAGGACTTGCCACTTGCGAAAGCTGCCAGGGATATTGATTTAATTAGAAATCCCTTTTGCTTATCAATTATATAACTTAAATGAAATTACTTTATGGGGTCTTTAAGTAACGAGGTAAACAAAAATATTAAAACACAATGGTTGAGAAAACAAAGAATGAGAATGTAATTTTCCATTCACAAAGAGGTTTATTGTCTTGTACCCTATCAAAAGAGAACGGCGTTGGGAATTAGGTGGAGAACGCAAACTTGCTGACCTCTTGCCAATTAGAGAGGGGAGAGACAAAGGCCATCTCTTAACCTCACTTCAGTGGTTGTAATGCATGTATCCTTTCTCTCTAGTGCTGTACTAGTCTGTGATTAATAAATAAATAATTTCATATGAGCCTATTACTTGAGACTCTAGAATAATAAAATTCAGCAATGTAACAGAGGTCTAGTATGACAAATATTCGTGATTCTTTTCATTGTTACCCCACAAAAGTACTTTGCATTGTCAACGTATGCATGGGACCAAATCCTGTTTGAGTGTCTATTGCATTGTGCAAATGTGCACATATATAGAATTATTGTGGCCTTGTATCTTGGGCTTGAAAACTAATTCTGCACAAGGGTTTCCTCTTCCTCACACATAAAGGCATGCATCAGTTTATTTGATTGCTAGTAGCTGCTTAAATTGCAGATTCACCCATCTCCAAGGTCATTTGTTTGTAACAATCTTTTCTTTTGTGCAGGCTTTTTACTGTAATTTTGGCTTGTAACCCCTTAAAACTCAAGACCAAAAATGTGCTACTGAATTTACAACAGTGTAGTCAGAACAACACAACTAATGTCAATAGATTAACTCTGGTTTCACCAACATCATTCTGAGAGCAGAATTTGGTTCCAAATTAGTCATTCAAAGTATCCCTTTACAGCAGAAGCATGGATAATTCACCTGTTTGCTTGAATTATTTCACTTGTTAGATTTAGTGCCTTCCAGAGTGAGATCTCACTTAGCTGGAAAGAAGGGGATGGAAAAATGATCCAAAATAATATGGCTAACATAGTCCTTTCTATCATTAAAATATAGAACATAGGAGGTTTTCCAAAATTAAAATGTAAATGGAATGAAATGTTATTGAATGTCATTTCCTGAGTTGCTCAGCATATGATTTATCGCGTTTACAGGAGTGACTCGTTGTGAAGATGCATCTACATGCTGGCATTTGTTATTTGGATGGAGATAGTTCATCAAAATGTTTCCAGTGGCAGAAAGTTGGAACTGTCCATTTCAAGATTATCTTCATGCTTTGAATGAAGGGTTACTGAGTTATCTAAGTTTAATAAAACTGATATGAAGCACAAAGGTCAAGGATGATGTTATCTTTGCAGCTCTCTATTGATTTTAGCTTACAGTGATAAACCCCACTGTTGTTTATTAAAAATGTAATAAGCCACTCCCTAGTAATAGATTTATTCATAACTACAGCTAGTTTAAAAACAAACAAATACCTCTTAGATTACTAGAAGGCAGCAATGAAGTCTACATTTCTAAATAGTCTTCTTTTAAACTTTACCTTCTGTTTTGTCTCGTAGGAATTTCAAACTTTTGTGATGAATATACAGATATAGAAGATACAGAATATATTTCATGATTCAAATAAAATATGGGTAACTTACCAGTCATAATAGTTTTCTTTGCACTTTATTGTGTGCAGAAAAGCTGAATCCTGGGAACACTTAGACACCTACATAATTTGTTTGGCTAAGAGACAGATTCTGATATCCTTATGCTGAGTGGTCATATCTCCTCAGATAGGATCTCTGTCATCTTCCATTTAAATCAACAGGACAAATCCTAGAATATGGTATTCGTCAATGTAAGGGTATCAGAAAGTGGCCCTAACTTGCAGGACTATACCTTTTTAAATATCTTGGATGAAGGAAGAATGCTCTAATTCATTAAAACGTTTACATTAGACATGTAAAATTTTACCCCTCAGCTGTAGTTTGGCTAAAATAGAAAATAATGCTTGCAGAGAGAATTTATGGAATTCTGGTTATGTAATTAGACCATTGCAGGCTGCTTCAGATTAACACTTAAATGGTGCACTGCTGTTTTGGCACATATCTTGATTCTTTTGTTTTCACACAGTTGAGCAGCAAGCCCATAATAATTTCTTTGATTCTTTAGTAAAAGCTACCTGTAGGCTTCAGCTACACTATCCGGAACTACCAGCAACAGTATGCAAATGTGAGGCTTGGAAAATGCAAATGCATGTTCATTTGCATATTCAATCCCCGATAGAGGCTGCTGCCAGCAAAAAAAAAACCTCTGCAAACGTGGTTCTGCTGGTGACAGCCCACCTGTATCAGAAGCCTCTTATGTCTAATTATTTCCAGGCATACAAGGCTGCCAACAAGTGTGGGGGTTCACCAGCAGAACCACATTTACACTGGTTTTTTTTTTCTGCCAACGGCAGCCTCTGCCAGGGAGAGAATACTCAAATGAGCAGCCATTTCCATTTTTTAAACCTTCTATTTGGATGCTGCTGCTGGCAGTTTGTTTCAGTGTATCCACAGCCCAATAACATAATATTTTCTTGAATTTCAGAATGTAAGGCCAGATAAAAAGAAAACAGCACATCCAAGTGCCTGTGGATTGTTTCCCAGAAAAGCCATTTCATTGATATTTTCTGCTTCATGAACATGTCAAATAGAGGACTATTATGTGTATTTTAAGCAAGCCTCCTTTCCAGGGGCTGGGAGATTCAAGGCACTTGCCATGCAATCAGGTAAGGTAAGCTTGTGATGTGATAAAGAGCAAAGTTCTGTTTGTTCCAGCACAGACGTAAAAGTAGGATTCCATGAGCCCTCCTCACTCCCTGGTACACAGGGCTGTGCCTGAGACCGAATCTGGGCACTTTTTTACTTTTTGCATTTTCTCATACATATTCTGTGGGTGAAATCCTGGCCCCAATAAAGCTAAAGGGAAAATTCCACTAGTGCAAATATATCACTAGTGCAACGATTTCAACCCCGTTTGCTTTTATATATAGTCAGTGAAAATATTTTTTCTTCAAAAGGTTTTTAGGTTTTTTGTTTTGTTTTTTTTCCCATTTCCCATGGTTTGATCCATTTTCAATGTTGTAACTTTTTTAAAGTGAATATGTTATTGAAATAGTTCTCACAAGGTCTGGGTAAAATTTCAAGAAACATGTCCTCATTTTCAGTAAGTTGTTCTTTGCTAAAAAAATCCAACAAAAATTTAAGCCTATAGGCAAACTCTTGATGTACAGATTTTCCTGTTAGCACACTGTCCTAAGAGCATGGATTTCACACTTCAACTGCCAAAACTCTGGGATTAACATCAGCTCCTCTGAACTCTCCAATCAAATTAGTAGGGGCTTTCTGATGTGGGGTGGGGTGAAGGGTACATATTTGTTGACATTGAACCATTTCATGGAAATACATTAGTTTTGATAAACTTTGAAGAAAACAGACAGGGTTCTGTTGGTCTGATTTCCCCCCCTGGATTATTTAAGAATGATTTATTTCATATTTTCCCTTCTTCAGCAACTTTCAAATATTATACTTCTCACTTCAGCACAGAATGAAAATTCAGACTTTTTTAATTTTCCTACAAATAGAAATTCTAACTTTTGCACATAGTCTGAAGCTTAAGCACATGCTGTCTCAGAACTCCAGTTTTATATTGCACTAAACTTCAAAGTTTACCCCTTCAGGTACATGTAATGATTGAAGCAAAGGAGACGGATTTTGCAGGACTTCTAAAACAACTAGTCTTTCTTGTACAGAGCACAAGAGATAAACAGATTGAGAGAACAAGAAGTCCTGTGACACCTTAAAGAGTAACAAATATTTCGGAGCATAAGCTTCATCTGATGAAGCGGGTCTTTGCCCACGAAAGCTTATGCTCCAAATTATCTGTTAGTCTATAAGGTGCCACAGGACTTCTTGTTCTAGAAGATACAGACTAACACAGCTACTCTCTGATACAGATTGAGAGAGAAACACTTCACCCCGAATACTATTCTTTGCCTCACTTTTCTCCCAGGTCTTGAACTTTGTTTTGAATTTGGTCAAAATTCCCTAGGGCGTCCAGGATCCCATCCTGCAGCTAGTGGCTTCTCTGATTTACAGCTTTTGTCTCCACAGCCAGCTTCCATCAAGATTGACTGGTCTCACAAAATGCCCTGTTTTAGTTCAGAAACCTGTTTTATTCCTCTGTTCTGCCCCAAGCTTTCTTTATTTTTGACCTAACTTGTCTTTATTTTTAAAAATATGCAGACACCTCATTGCTTTGTTTCTTCTCCTTAGGAAACTTGATTTCATCAGACCTTAATTCTCTGCAGTGAAGTTGGAGACAACTATTTATTTTTATTTAAGACGCCTTCTAGTTATGCCTTTTTTTCTTTCTGACCAAGTTATATTAAGATTCTGATTGACACAGAGGAAAGGAGCTTCCATGGGTAAACCCCTTTGTAAGCTCACAATCTACTAAATTTGTTAGTGTCTAAGATGCCACAGGAGTGCTTATCATTTAAAGAGGAGATTGTCATAGACTTTCCCTCTTCCCCTGCTAGCAGCCTGATCTCCCTCCCCCAACCCATGAATCCCTACACCTACACCTCCAAATCTGAGCTAGGAGTGTTGCAACCTGGTTTGCATGGTTGCAGGAATACTCATGTTCAGCTCAGCCAAAAAATTGCTTGGTCTATGACACAGGTGGTATCTGGAACTCAGATGACTGTGGGCCTGGTCACCTAGCAACACAGCATGCAGCTCAGCCCAGTAAGCCCTCAGCAAGTAACTTTGTTATCCAATTGGATGGAAGCTCACAATTTAAGCCCCTTAATCCTAGCATCACAGCAGCTGCACAATACATTCCATGACCACAGCTGCTCCAGGTCTCCTTCCTTCCTCCTGACCCTTGATCCAACCCATCTCTGCTCCACTCTCAGCCCTACTTTCTACCTTCATCGGAACTTTCCTGAATATGATTCCAATTATGACCTTTAATTCTGTTCTGACTCTGACCATTGGCCTGCCACTTACCACGCCTCTGGGTCCATCTTCTGATTCTACTCTGACCATTAGATCAGACTTCTGCTCTGACTACTAGGTCAAACTGCCTCTGTTCTATTTTGTGACAGGTGTTGGCTTGTCCCATAGGTATGCTAGCTCTGGGCAAAACTATTCATAGACAGACACTTTGGTGGCAAACCCTATCAGTTAGCATGAGGAATGTAGGGGAAATACACAGTAAAACACAGCTATAGGAAAACATCCAGGTTACAAAATCAAGTGTAATTTATGGAAAGAGTCCCCAGATAGACAATATTATTGATAAAAGTCCAGTAACATTTTTTATTACAAATGTGAAAAGGAATGGGGAAAATGAACAGTTTTCATGATTATTTTTATTTTAAAACAGCATTTTTGACAAAAATTTCTAACAAGCTTTACCTTTTTTTTAAAAAAGTGGTCCTGTAATAACTGCAGACATAAATCAAACTTGCCTGGTTTTTTTTTTCTGGATTTTGCAGGAAAATGAACATGCTGAAAAATCTCATTGGTAGCAAGAGATTAGGTGGAAAAAAGAAAAAAAAGGTCTTTTACCAAGGTCAAAGCATAAACAAAAAACCTTTCTCAAACTATCCTTGGCATATTTTAAAGCTTATGACATATGTGTATAACACCAAATCCCTTATAAACAATTGACTTCTCTGTCATCCCAAGGTGCACTGAATGGTACTAATTGTCTTCAAAAGGCTTTGCATCAAGTTTGAACTAAAAATACACTTTTCACTTACTCTTGAGCTTTGAACAGGATATTTTTTGAAAGCCTGAAAAGAGAATCTCTAAAGGCTTCCCTGAGAATTTATGTTTTCAGCCATGAAATAGATAAAACTCCTCCTTTTTCACACAAGTACAATTGGGAAAACATATCTGTCCTTCCAAGGCAAAATAGATTTATTTTTTAAATAAAATGTGAGGCAAGATTAAAAACACTTGGATTGTTCATCATGAGAAGGAGACAGCAAAGGGGGAATATGGTAGGTGTATATAAAGTTATAAACTGTGTCAATAAAGAAGTGCTGTTTACCCTGTTCAGGTACCAAAAGAACCAGAGATTATCTTGTGGAATTAATACACAACACGTTTAAATGAACAAAAGGAAGTATTTCTGCATACAGTGCATAGTCAACATGTGGAACCTGTCATCAGGAGATGATAATGTGAATACTAAATTATAACAGGGTTGAAAAAAAGAATTAATTAATTAATGGGGACTAGATCCATCAATGGTGTTTACACAAGTGCATCAGGGATACAACACAATGCTCTGGCTGTCTCTAAGCTTCTGACTACCAAATATTGGGATTGGGATGCTTACCCTGTTCTCTTAATTGGTTTTGAAGCATCATTGACCACTCTTGAAAGAGCTGGATGGACTATTGTTCTGACAGATTATGAGCAATTTTATGTTCTTCTGCTATCATTGTTCACAAACTTCCAGTCAGGTGCCACTATTTTTGAAACAGCTGTCATTGGATGCCATTCTTCCAGAGCTTCTCAAAGTTAGCAGATGAAAAGGTTCAGCATTCAAATTCTTGCTCATGTAAAAAAAGTGATAGCATAGCATATTAGAGAAATTACTTTACCACAAATAAATATTTTTAAATAAAGTCCTTTTGTTGCAGAAAAGATTGGGAGAATTTAAAATGAAGGGCATTGTTACCTGAATATTTGTTGATATTATTTTTTCCTGGACCTCAGGAAGAGGTTTTAAGTTACATGTTCAACTGATATTCCAAAACATCCAGAGAATCAGCTGGAGTTGGTTCTTCAAAGACAAATTCAAGGATTGAAAGAAATGGGCTTGAAGTTAGTCCAACACCCTTTTATATTTTTTTAAATCACAGAATTGCTCAAAGTTTCTCTTTTTATATGAAAACTCTTTGGGATAGTGATCCTGGTTTTAGGTGCTACTGGAATTCAAATAAAAATAATCTTTTTAAGGAAATTTTGAAAGTAGAGCACTAAACATCTGTGTCACACATATTATGCTATACCACATAGAATATGAGTTAGCCTTTTTTGGTTAATAATGTTTTGCTCATTTGTCCTCCCACTATCCACTTGCTTTTTATACTGAGGTGAGTGAACTATTTTTATTCAGCTTCCTGCAACTGAATTTTCTTTCCAAAATACAATGCTGTTGATTGTCTAATGATATAGACCATTAAATTTACCCTTTCACTCTTATTAAAGAAGTGTGCCATTACTGTACTACTGACTTGAAAAAAATTACTGGGACACCTATCTGATAAAAATAAAGCCTATTCTAGCTCTCTAGTTAAATATAAATAACATTATAGCCCATTTTCTTTCTTAAGCAACAATAATATTTATTTCTTTTCTACTAATTACCAGGTAAACCAACTTATCAATTCAAAAAGAATGGAATATTGTTTCTTTATCCTTAACTTCACTTCTCAAAAATTTTACTTAAGAATTATTTGTTGTGGTGCTGTGTTTACATGACTACATCTTTTACATTTTTCTTTTTATGAAATTTCTTATCGCCCCCTGTATGAACACTTACAGTCTTTACAGCTTTTCTTTCTTTCTTGGCAGATTAGATAGTGACATTGAACTTGTAGATTTCAGAAATATTGCAGATTTCTGAATGTTACTTTGCGCCTTAAACAGAACTGTTTCATGAGCAGTGCATAATGATCTCCATATGAATTCGGCATTGTAATTTGTTCACATAGCTTCAGTAACCTTTACTCTTTTTGTTTCTAAGTGAAATATATAATATACATACCCATATTAAAATGCTTCTTTCTGATCGGTCCATTTTTTATTTCTTTGGCTGAAAGATGAGATTAACTTTGTTCATGTTTCCACTGGGAAGTGGATGAGAGCTTGCAGAGAACATGAGAGTGGTTTATAATGTCAATGATAGGGCAGACTGAATAATAATTTTGACCATTATCCATTTCATGTCCATTGTGACATTTAAAAATGAACCACAAGTATTTCCCTTGGGCATCATCAGATTTCAATATACTTCTGGAATTCAGTCCCTCAGAATTGCCTGTCTGTCTCACACATCCTCTTGTTGCTTAATATCAAACTCAGGGTGGAGCCCCCATCATCTTGCATTCATATCTTTTCACCAAAAGAACATCTCCTGAACAAAGCTGAAACATGTCTTCTAATTAATACTAAGTCCAGGTCACTTAAAATTTTTCCCAATCATTCTGTTGTCTGACTGGTGGACAAAGCTAATTAATCTCATTCTTGTTGGGATGTGGGCATTACTGTTTGATTGACATGCTAAACAATGTATTGGTTGCTATAACTGGGAAGAAATTTGCAAGTTTGTAATTTATGCAAATATCTCCTATTGGCGTTGATGGCAGTCAGTGTGTTTGGTGTATGTGAGCTCTGTATCAGATCACAGTAAGTGATAAAGATAAATATTGTAAGATGAATGATCTAAAGTGATTGTATCCTCAGACTTCATCTATTGCTTTCGTAAAATTCATAACACTTATGTGGTATGCTTAAAAATAATGATAGGCAATGGGCTAAACAATGTAACCTGGGAAGGCCTGTGGTACCCTTCAGTCTGCGTAGACTATGTATTGCGCCCTTCGTAACTCCATTTAAAATCGTCATTTGCAGCATTGACTGTGACTGTGGAGGCCCACATGAGACTGCAGTCCTTGCTACATCTGCTGCAGATGTAGTGGGTGTGTGGCAGGTCCTTGCTGTCCTTTCTATGGGCTTGCTTCTCCTCTGCCAGCTGTCTGATCTTCATCTCACCCTTCTGAAGGCCCTTGTGTAGTTACTGCTTCCAGCTGCTGCGGTCGTCTGCCAGATCTTTTCAACTATCTGGGTCGATGTCTACCTCCTTGAGGTCCCTCTTACATACGACTTTGTAGCACAATTGGGGGCATCTGGGAGGTCTTTTGCCAGAGGCTAGCTCACTGTATAGGATGTCTTTTGGGATCCTTCCATCATTCATCCTGTGGACATGGCCAAGCCAGTGGAGGTGCTGCTGCCTGAGGAGGGTATGCATGGTTGGAATTCCAGCTTGCCTGAGGACAGCGTTGTTGGACACTCTGTCCTTCCATGATATCCCAAGAATGTACCTGAGGCAGCGCAAGTGCAAGACATTCAGCCTCTTTTCCTGGCAGGAGTACAAGGTCCAAGACTTGCTGCTGTAAAGGAGGGTGCTGAGGATGCAGGCTCTGTAAACTTGCATTTTGGTGTGAGTGTACAGCTTGTTGTTGTTCCACACTCTCTTGCTAAGTCTGAACAGAGTTATGGCTGCTTTTCTGATCCTCCTGTTTAGCTCAGTCTCCAGAGACAGAGTGTCAGTGATAGTGGACCCGAGGTAAATAAACTTGTGGATGACCTCTAGTGTGTAGTTGTCAATGCTGGTTGATGGAGGTTCAGCAACGCCTTGACCAAGTACGTTTGTCTTCTCTAGGCTGATGGTAAGCCCAGAGTCCTTGCACGCTTTGGAGAACTGATCCAGCAGTTTTTGAAGCTGGCCTTCTATGTGTGTCACTACAGCAACGTTGTCTGCAAACAGCATGTCTCTAATGTGCACTTCCAGCACCTTAGACTTAGCCTTCAGCCTTGCAAGATTAAACAGTTTCCTGTCAGATCTTGTATGCAAAAAGATGCCTTCTGCTGAGGATCCAAAGATATGCTTCAGGAGGAGTGTGAAGAAGATCCCGAACAATGTCGGTGCAAAGAGGCATCCTTGTTTGTTGCCACTCCTGATGCTGAAGGCATCTGATGATGTGCCATCATATTGGATGGTTCCTCTTGTGTCTTCATGGAAAGACGGGATCATCTTGAGTAGCTGTGGTGGACAGCCTATCTTGTGGAGCAATTTAAACAGTCCATCCCTACTGACCAAGTAGAAAGCCTTGGTCAGGTCGATGATGGTGAAATAGAGTGGCTTCCTCTGCTCCCTGCATTTCTCCTCCAGCTGCCTCAGGGAGAAGGTCATGTCAATGGTAGATCTCTCAGCGCGGAATCCGCGCTGGGATTCAGGATACACCCTCTCAGCGAGCTTCTGGAGTCTGCCGAGGATGACTCGAGCGAACAATTTACCAGTGATACTTAGGAGGGAGATTCCACAGTAATTGTTGCAGTTGCTTCTGTCTCCTTTTGTCTTATACAAGGTTACAATGTTGGCGTCCCGCATATCTTGTGGAACTTCACCCTCTCTCCGGCACAGGCACAGTAGCTCATGTAGGGGTTCCAGGAGTGTCTAGCAGTCATACTTGATTACCTCTGGTGGTATACCATCCTGGCCTGGGGCCTTTCCTACCGCAGTGCTGTCAATAGCTTTCTTCCATTCAACCACAGTTGGTTCCTGGTCCAGCTCGTCCATGACTGACAGGAGCTCAACGGCTTTTGAGGGCTGTATCAACTACAACGTTCTCGTATGAGTACAGCTCAGAGTAGTGATCGACCCATCACTCCATCTGTTTGGCTTTGTCAGTGATGACTTCATCAGATTTGGATTTCAGAGGTTCTGTCTTGTTCTGGATGGGTCTCATTGCCTTCTTTATGCCCTCATACATTCCACTGATATTACCAGAGTCAGCACAGGTCTGGATACTGCTCCATAGCTTAAGCCAGTAGTAGTTGGCACAGCGCTTGGCTGTCTGTTGTACTATTTTTCTGGCTACTCTGAGTGCTTGCTGGGTACTCTGACTCGGTGATCGTTTATACTCCAGAAATGGAGCATGCTTTTTTCGATGACTGAAATCATCTCATCGGAGTTAGCTTCGAACCAGTCGTTTGTGTTTCCAGCTCTTCTTCCAAACACTAACAAGGCCATATTTTAGATTGTGTCCCTCAGATGCTGCCATCTGGATGTCACAACAGCACCCCCCAGGGCTGCTGCTCAGATTCTCCTCAAGGGTCTCTCTGAACATTTCAGCTTTTTCAGAGTTTGCCATCTTTCTGGCATCAATGCGGGGCCTTCCAGTTGGTTTAGAATGGTGCAGCTTCTTGGGTCTCAGCTCGAGCTTGGAGCAGGCTAGCAAATGATCTGTACCACAGTCGGCACTATGGTAGCTGTGTGTCAGGAGGACGTTTTTGAGGTTGTTGCATCTGGTGATGACTAAGTCTAATTGGTGCCAGTGCTTCAAGCGTGAGTGTCTCCATGACATGCTGTGCTGTGGTTTGGTTTGGTTTGGTTTGGAAAAATGTTTTTGTGATGCACAGATTGTGGTATGTGCAAAGTTTGAGGAGACGCTGTCCGTTGTCATTCATTTTTCCCACACTGAAGTGACCTAGGCAAGAGGGCCATGAGTCATGATCGGCTCCAACTCTTGCACTGAAGTCACCCAAAAGGTATAATTGTTCATGAGCAGGTATTTGCACTATGGCGGCACTGAGCTCATCATAGAACTTGTTCTTTGCTTCTGGTGTGGCTTTCAGGGTTGGAGAATAAGGGCTGATCAGGTGGATGGGACCGGCGCAGGTTTGAAGTTTGACCTGAAGGAGTCTTTCTGATCTGCCCGTGATTAGTTCCACCATTTGCAGAAGGGATTTTATGATGGCAAAGCCGACACTGTGCTCCCTGGGTTCCTCTTGGGCTTTGCCCTGCTGGAAAAAAGTGTAGTCCTTTTCCTTTAGGTATCCCAAAGCTGCGAGTCACATCTCCTGCAAAGTGGTGATGTCAACTTGGATCCTCTTCAGTTTCTCGCTGATGACAGTGGTCTTTTGGGTGTCGCTGGTGTCCTGAAGATCCTCAGTCAAACCGGTAAACATTGTCCATACATTCCAACAAGTAAGCTTGAAACTTTGATGATTTCCTTTTCTTAATAATTTTCTTGTTGGTTTGTCTGGTGCTCATTTCAGTCACTTGCCAGGTATGGGAACCTTAAGCTTCATGCACCCAGTGAGGCAAGTGAACTGTGGCGAGACAGTACCCTACTGTCTGGGGGCTGCCCAGCTTAAGGCGGGCGGTGACTGTCCAATGAGATGTGATGATCTCTCCCACCATCGGAAGCAACCCCTGGCGCTCGTTCTCTACACCAATTGAGCAAGAGCTTTATAACCACTATCTGTTGCCTCCCATGTTGGTTCAAAGCTGTTAAGCAATGCTGGAGTACCTTTCCAGACACGAGCCTGGGCAATTTTTATGGAGACCCTGGGCTGCCCAGACACCAGGCTCCCCCTCTCGGCTTTACTGATATAATCCAAAGGAAAGGATAACTTCTACTTTTGGTACCAGCTCAGCTGCAGGAGTTGCCGGGACAGTGCCAGAAGCTGACACAGAACCGCCTTAGGACTCCCCTCCGGATTCTCTGTCAGGGTTTACTCCCTTAGCTTTGCTCCTTCCCAGGATAATCAACAAGGCAGTGGGCCGTCTTCCTCCTCCTTCACAGGAGTTGTCGATTTGCAGCATCACACCTCCTGGTCCATTGTTGAGACTGTGCATTAGAAGGGAGAAGGAACAAGTCCCTCCATAAGGTTGGTATGTGAGACAGACCAGACCCCCTCACTGTGTTTCACCTGCGAGCTGAGGCAGTTGCCCTGGAGGATGGAGTCACTGTAATGCACAACAGCTGCTAGGAGCCAACAGTGAGAGTTGAGTGGTGGGTGAGGACCAGCGCTTCAGTCCACCTGAAAAGGCGCAGCTGCTGGAGAGTCAAAGGTACTACTTCTACCCCAGACTCCCCATGGCCGTGTCTACACTAGCCAAAAACTTCAAAATGGCCATGCAAATGACCATTTCGAAGTTTACTAATGAAGCACTGAAATACATATTCAGCGCTTCATTAGCATGTGGGCGGCTGCGGCACTTCAAAATTGATGCACCTCGCCACCGCGTGGCTCGTCCCGACGGGGCTCCTTTTCAAAAGGACCCCGCCTACTTTGAAGTCCCCTTATTCCCACCTGCTCATAGGAATAAGGGGACTTTGAAGTGGGTGGGGTCCTTTTGAAAAGGAGCCCCGTCGGGATAAGCCGCTGTCAATTTTGAAGTGCTGCGGCCGCCCGCATGCTAATGAAGCACTGAATATGTATTTCGGCGCTTCATTAGTAAACTTCGAAATGGCCATTTGCACGGCCATTTTGAAGTTTGGGGCTAGTGTAGACATGGTCCATATCCCCCAACCTGGTAAGGAGTACAGAAATTATCAGACTGTGGCAGCAGTCAAAATCTCTCAACTGAAAACAGTGGTTTAACATTCTTCTGTGGATGTAAAATGTTTTACTCTACATAGGAGTTTTGTGAAAAAAATGTTTTAATATCACAAGGGAGTGACAGCTGCATACTTCACAGAAAGGAAATGCTCTCCTTTGGATTTCCTCTTATAAACAGACTGGATTCCTTCCTGGGGGGGAAACATGGTTAATTTATGGTTTTCTGCTTTCGAAAATTTCACCTCACAAAGAATCCCTCACTTGAAAGTAAAGTTTCCCTCAGTTGTATCCAGCCACCTACTCTTCTGTTTAACAGCGGACACTGATCTCATCTTACAGACAATGTTGAAAGAGTGTGTATGAAGAAATAATAATAACCATAGCACTAGGTATTGGTTGCAGTCTAGCGCTCAAACAAAGTGACAGAGTGACAGGTCAAGAATATTTGGAGCGCATTAAGAGAACTGTGAAGTGGTGCTGCAGTCTGCAGCACATTTTATACTTATGTTAGCAAGTAAGGTGAACCCTGAAGATGAAAATGGGGGAAAATGCAAATCCTAATGCATTTTCCCCAACATACTATATCAAGTGTGAAATGATATTTTCCACACTGGTGATCTAAAACATAATTTACAAAGAAATTTGCCTGTAAGTGTGTAAGCCTTTTCTCCCTGTACCATATATCAGCTGCAGCTGATAATAGCCTGCATATTAACTATTTCTGATAGAATGGGCTTGGATAAACTAGGGTTGGATGGATAGTTCAGAAGAAAACTATTGACCAGGATGGCCTTTAGCCTATCTGTGCCTGGACAGGACATTTTATCGCACATGTAGACTCCCCTATGTGATCCATGCCTTGTCACTCCAAGACTGGACTATTGCAAAGCAGGTGGGCTGACACACTTGCCCAGTCTGTATGACTGGGAGAAGCCAGTCCTCAGTGCTGCATGGACCATGTTGCGCCCCCCAGTTCCCACTAGGCAGCCCTCAGAGCTGCCTGGAGTGTGCCACACAGTGCTCCAATGGTGATGTATTGGGCCCAGGGCTCCAGCAACTGCCACAGTAGTAGTTGTGGCCACTGGGAGCCATGGAACCTTTTGCCAGGCCCTGAGGTGAGGTAGTTCTCCCCTTTGTCCTCCACCCCCAACCCCTGCCAATAGGCCTGCTTCAACATATTCTGTCATTGGGATAGACCTCTTGTTCAGTCAGAAGCTGAAGCTAGTGCAGAATGCAGTGACTTTCTTCTTAACCAGAACAGTCCACTATTCAAGCAATGTGTCAGTACCCTGTTGGTTCATAATCTACACTGGCTGCCTACTGGCTTCTGGCTGGAGTTTAACATGTTTTCTAGGACTGACCTCTAAATAGCTTGGGAACTGTCTTGCCTTGCATTGGTGCAGCCCAGATCGGAAGTGCCTTAAGTGAGACATCTTTTGTTTGCAAGGGAAGGAGTTGCTGAATGGATATTGTTTGTGAAGATCTGGAAATTTAGGAACCCATTTTCACCCTGTATTCCAAATACCCTGAAACTCTTCCAATTTTGGCTCTGCTTCAAAACTTTGATTTTATTTAAGCATAGAACTAAGGTTGCCAAAACTGAGGAATGAGGAGAGGTTGTTTTGTAATGTTTCCTGAAGACTAGCCATTTTATATGGAGCATGTCGAGTGGGATCGGTTGGTCTCATTAATTTTTATTATGGAT
This sequence comes from Carettochelys insculpta, assembly GCF_033958435.1. NCBI lineage: Eukaryota > Metazoa > Chordata > Testudines > Carettochelyidae > Carettochelys > Carettochelys insculpta. The sequence goes on from NC_134139.1 coordinate 183,063,704, forward strand.
CAGATTTTTTCTTGTATGGCAGGGTGCCCAAAGCCTGAAATTGGCTTCTTTCATGATGACTAAATGGAAATAAACAAACAACACAATAAATAATCTTACTGCAGAAATTTCCTGGCACAGCATTCTCCCTCTCATTGTGTGACTTGGTGATTCTTGAACCAGTACTCTGTGTCACTAGGTAATGGAAAGCCATGTCTCTGAAAGAGCTAATTTGCACAGTTCAGGGCCTGTAAAGGGGCAGCAGCAAACAAATTAGGAGGCAGATAGACACCATAAAATGAAAACTGCTCTTTACAGCTCAGCTTTCCCCTGTCTATCAGTAACATCCCACAAGGAGGAACAATACTGATGTCAATGGTTTTGATGGCAGCCTATGAATTCTGCAGAGTTCCCAAGTCAGGAGTGCAATAAACAGTGAGATGTACTGATCCCCCAAAGTGGTTATATATATTATCACAATGCTCCCTGTCAGATTGTACCGGTGCGTACTCTACCCCCAGAGGTTCACAGATACACAGGCGATAGAAATCACAATTAGGTTGTGGCCACACTAGGATTTAACTTTGAAATTAATTTCAAAGGAGAGGACATTTTGAAATTCACAGGAGAGCGACTACACACAAACTGCTCCTTTCAAAACAACAAGGTGCATGTTTCAAAAGCAATGTTCCCTTCCTGTATTGGGAACAGCCCCTCATTTTCATATTGATTTTGAAAGGAAACATATGTAGTCGCTCCCCTGGCCACTATTTCAAAATAGCAAGTCCTCCATGGTACTGGCTACCCATAGCACAGAGATGCCCTGGCCAGCACCAGCAGGGCTCTATGGTTGCCAGCTCCAGCCACTTTTAAAGCTACAGGGACCCAGAAACCTCATGCAGGAAGCTGAGGGTGTGCTGGCAGCCTCAGGAGCACAAGCTCCTGCAGCTGTGCCCTCCAGCACCCTTTGGAACTCCAGAAAAGCTCCCCTTGGAATCATGACCAGAAAAGCACTCCAGAAAAGCACTCCAGAAAAGCACTCCAGAAAAGCACAAGCTCCTGCAGCTATGCCCTCCAGCACCCTTTGGAACTCCAGAAAAGCTCCCCTTGGAATCATGACCAGAAAAGCACTCCAGAAAAGCACTCCAGAAAAGCACAAGCTCCTGCAGCTGTGCCCTCCTGCACCCTTTGGAACTCCAGAAAAGCTCCCCTTGGAATCATGACCAGAAAAGCACTCCAGAAAAGCACTCCAGAAAAGCACAAGCTCCTGCAGCTGTGCCCTCCAGCACCCTTTGGAACTCCAGAAAAGCTCCCCTTGGAATCATGACCAGAATGCAGAAACCTCATGACACACAGGGATCCCAGGGCACCAGACAACAGGAATCCCAGGACTCTAGCTAGCCAGCTAAGAAGAGGGGCCCTGTATGGATGGAGCCCAAGGACTGAGACCTCCTGGCCACCTGGGGGGGACAAGAAGGTCTTGCTGCACAGCGAGGGCCAGAAGTGGAAAGCAGCTGCTTTCACCCACCTCACTCAGATCCTGACCCAAAGGGGGCACCCCTTCCAGCCCCCCAAACAGGCACGCTCAAAGGTGAGGGAGATGCATCAGTCCTATGCCAAGGCCAAGGAAGCAGTGAGGGGGTCGGGGCAGCACCTGGCAGCTGCCCTTACTATCACGAGTTTCACCAGCTCCTTGGGTTGAAGGAGGCAGGTCATCAGAACAGGCCCTGGACACAGCAGAGCCAGAGGAGGAGGTCGAGGAGCCAGAACTGGGGACTTCAGCAACATCACCCACCACCAGAGCCCAAGCAGGAGGAGAAAGATAGTGATGGGGAGTGCAGCAGCAAGGGGACCCTCTTCATTGCCATGTCCTCGGAGTGCATGAGCTGGGCCACCTCTGCTCAGGCCTCCCATGAGCCTCCCAAGGCACCCTCAGGTAGGACTGGGTGTTTCAGGCAGCCCGGGGCATTGGGGTGGCTGTCTTCCACCACAGCTGGCATGGAACCACCCACATGGCTAGTGCCCCCAGCCCAGGGGCCCCGGGGATGGCCATGGTCACCATCCAGGAGAGGCCCATGTGTGGGTACCTCTGGATGTGAACCCATGGACAGCCTCACAGGGCATGTGGTATGGGAGGATATGGCAGGGGGTGTGGGGGGCGACTGAGCCCTGCATACATCCCACACATGCATGGACCCCTCCATGCCCGGGATGTCCCAGGGCCTCACCTCTATGAGCAGGGAGGGACAGCTGACAGGGGTGGGGCCACTGGCCCACATGGCCTGGTCTCTGGACTTATATGGTACCTGTCCCCTTCCCTTATGTCTTTACAGCTTCGATATCAAGGAGCCAGCCCAGCTGCCTCAATATCCTAGGGAGCCCTGCTGCAGCTGGCGAGGGGGACAGGGTGAAGCCCCCTAGGACCAGGCACCGTGCCAGGCAGGAACATCATTGCAGCCACCCAGAGGACCTAGCGGAGGCATACACGGCTGCTTGGTGGCAGCAGAACCAGCTCTGGTGTGACTGGCTATCAATGGAGCAGGCAGCCTGGGACCAGATGGCCAGCTCCCTTGATAACCTCACCCCAGGCCATCACAAAATGTTTATGAAATGAACTAACCTTACTTATCTCTACATCTTGCAACAAGATTACTGCATGCAGTACTGTAATTTACCGTTACTCTACTGCCTCAGAGACATCAAATGAAGCCAACTTCCACAAGCACTGGAAAATGATGTTAGATAGATATCAGAATTTTTCTGGTTAACAGAAGGGCGAATTGTATTACCATCTATGGCAAATGCTGGTTTATCGAGTTGTCCAGATTAAAGAGCTGGATAATAGGGCTTGCACTGTAGTTCTATTTTGCAACTTTCCAGCAAATGTGTATGTGTATAAATATTTCATATGTGAAAAAAATATTCTGTTGACAAGAGATGTTGCACAACTTTTTTATACATTTTATAAAACATTTCAGTTAATCTTAAAGAAATTCAATAATGGGTCAATTGTCTAAGAAAAAAAATCTATTCTTGCACATTCCACACTGAAGACCCTCAAAATGGTCACCCATGCCTTTTCTCAGGAACAGTTCTGTGTGCCCCTCTGGTTAGGGACAACTGCTTTCCTGCCTCATTGGATGTTCACAGAGATTTTAATTTTTTTAAAAAATATGAAAGTATAAATGCTTAATAGAACAATAAATGTTTATAATTGTTTTCATATGTCTCAGTAAACACAGGAAAGGACTCTGTTCTGTGTGACAATTTTCTCTTTTCCATGTTTTCCCTTCTTATTTGTGAACTCATATTTAGTGATTGATTTGAGGCAGTTCAGGGCTTTATAAGTGTCTGAGCAAGTAGGGGACTGCAAACAGGGAGTTTAGAGAGGGAGTTTGGAAGGGGGTGGAAGGGTCCAGGGACCATTGCCTTTCTTTTAAATCCTTTTTCTAGTATGGCAGGCATGGATAATGACAGGCCTGCTGTTGTTACCTGCTCGGGATATGCCATGTTTGTCTTCCTCCCCAAGGAAAGAAGGGATTTTGTCTGTTCTAAGTGCAAGCTGGTCTCCATTTTAGAAGAAAAAATTAGAGGACTGGAGACTCAAGTGTCGACCCTATGCTCAATCAAGGAGGATGAAGATTTCCTTGAAAGAAGGGAGTGTTTGAAATTGCAAGCATGGCAGGCGGAAGAACCAGAGAGGGTGGTAAGGGATGAAGAAGAGAACTGGCAGTGTGTAACTTCTAGAACAAAAAGAAGGCCAGTACACAAGTCCCCTATCGATATAGAGATAAGTAATCACTTTCAGGCTCTCTCCACCAGTTCTGCCATGGTGAATTCTTTGGAAGGAGCCTCACAGGAAAAAAATTGGAAGGGAACTGCTTCTACTGCAAGACATGGGACATGTAGTCCTAGGGGTGGAGGTTTAAAGAACACCACCCCCCATAAGAAAAAGATGGGTGGTGGTGGTTGAGGACTCCCTCCTAAGAGGGACTGAATCATCCATCTGCCGACCACACCTGGAATCTCATGAGATGCTCTGTTTACTGGGAGCTCGAATTCAGGATGTGACTGAGAGCCTTACAAAACTGCTCAAGCCTTCAGAATACTACCCCTTACTACTTCTAATGATATGTCCAAGAATGACCTTGAGCAGGTTACTGTAGATTATGTGGCTCTGGCAAGAATGGTCAAAGAATTTGGAGTGCAAGTGGTGCTCTCGTCCATCCTTCCTGTTGAAGGGAAAGGGCTAGGTAGGGATCGTTGAATTCAGGAAGTAAATGCATGGCTATGCAGGTGGTATCAGAGAGAACACTTTGGATTCTTCAATCATGGGACACTGTTCTGGGAACAAGACTTATTGGGAAGAGATGGGGTCCACCTAACCAAGAGAAGAAGGAGCATTTTCGCAAGTAGGCTTGCAAACTTAGTGAGGAGGTCTTTAAACTAGGTTCACTGGGAGACGGTGACCAAAACCCTGAGGGGAGAAAGGAACTTGGAGGCCGGGAAGAAATGCAAAGAGGAATGTACAACCAAATTAGACCCCTGGTTTGAGTAGAGAGGGCAGGGAGATCAAATGGTTATCTAAGGTGTTTGTACACCAATGCCGGAAGCCTGGGTAACAAGCAGGAAGAATTAGAAGCCCTGGCACAGACCAAGAGCTATGACTTGACTGAGATAACACTGACTTGGTGGGAGGACTCACAGGCTGTCATTATCATGGGGGACTTTGATTACCCTGACATCTGTTGGGATACCAATACGGCAGTACACAAGCAATCCAGGAAGTTTCTGGAGAATGGATAATTTCTTGGTACAAGTGCTGAAGGACTTGACCAGATGTCATGCACAGCTTGACCTATTGCTTACAAACAGGGTGGAACTAATAGGGAAGGTAGAGGTGGATGACAATCTGGGAAGCAGTGATCATGAGACGGTAGACTTCAGGATCGTGACCAAAGGAAGGAAAGAGAGCAGTAAACTGAACACCTTGGACTTCAGAAAAGCAGACTTTGACTCCTTCAGGAACCTGATGGGCAGAATGCCCTGGGATGCTACCATGAAGGTAAAAGGAGTTCAGGAAAACTGGCAGTATTTTAAGGAAGCCCTATTGAAGGCGCAGGAAGAAACTGTCCCGATGCGCAGCTGGAGAAGTAAATATGGTAGGAGACCAGACTGGCTTACTGGGGAAATACTTGAAAAACATAAGCACAAAGAGGGAGCTTACAAAAAGTGGAAACTTAGACAGACGTCTAGAGAAGGATATAAATGTATGGCTCGAGAATGCAGGGCAGTTATCAAGGAAGGCAAAAGTGCAACTGGAATTGCAACTCACGAGGAATGTGAAGGATAACAAGAAAAGTTTCTACAGGCATGTTAGCAAGAAGAAGGTGATCAGAAAGGGTGTGGGGCCCCTACTGGATGAGGGAGGTAACCCAGTGACAGATGATGTAGGGAAAGCTGAAGTACTTAGTGCTTTCTTTGCCTGTCTTCACGGACAAGGACAGCTTCCAGGTTAGTGCGATAAGTGATGCACTGTGGGATGAGGGTGGATAGCTTTTGGTGGGGAAAGAACAAGTTAGGAGCTATCTAAAAAAGCTAGACATACATAAATCCATGGGCTCGGACCTAATTCATCCAAGGGTTCTGAGGGAGTTGGCGTATGTCATTGACAAGCCCTTGGCCTTTATCTTTGAAAAGTCATGGGGATCGGGAGAGATCCCAGATGATTGGAAAAAGGCAAATGTTGTGCTCATCTTTAAAAAAGTGAAGAAGGATAATCCAGGGAACTATAGGTCAGTCAGTCTTACATCAGTCCCTGGAAAAATCGTGGAGGAGCCCTTCAAGGAAGTCATTTTGAGGCACTTGGAGGAGGGGAGAGTGATCAGGAATAGTCAGTATGGATTCATGAAGGGCAAGTCATGCCTGACCAATCCGATTAGTTTCTCCAATGAGATAACTGGCTCTGTGGATAGGGGAAAATCAATGGATGTGATTTATCTTGATTTTAGCAAAGCTTTTGATACAGTCTCCCACAATATTCTTGTCAGCAAGTTAAAGGAATGTGGATTGGATAAACAGACAGAAAGATGGATAGAAAGCTGGTCGGGCCCTGTAGGTAGTGATCAACAGCTCAATGTCAGGATGGCAGTCAGTGTCTAGTGGACCGACTGAACCCCAAGGTTCAATTCTGGGTCCAGTTCTGTTCAACATATTTATCAATGACCTAGATAAGGGGTTAGATTGCGCCCTCAGCAAGTTTGTTGATGACACTAAGCTAGGGGGAGAGGTGGATACGCTGGAGGGTAAGGATAGGGTCCAGAGTGACTTAGACCAATTGGAAGACTGGGCCACAAGAAATCTGATGAGGTTCAATAAGGACGAATGCAGAGTCCTGCACTTGGGCCGGAAGAATCCCAAGCATTGTTACAGGCTGGAATCTGACTTCCACAGTAGTAGTTCTGCAGAAAAGGACCTGGAAGTGGTAGTGGACAAGAAGCTGGACATGAGTCAATAGTGTACCTTTGTAGCCAAGAAGGCTAATAGCATATTAGGTTGCATCAAGAGGAGCGTTGCCAGTAGATCCAGAGAAATGAGTATTTTCCTCTTTATTCGACTTTGGTGAGGTTGCATGTGGAATACTATGTCCAGTTCTGGGCCCCCAATTATAGGAAGGTTGTGGATACGCTGGAGAGGGTCCTGTGGAGGGCGACCAAAATAATTAGGGGGCTGGAACATATGACCTATGAAGAAAGGTTGAGGGAATTGGGTCTGTTTAGCCTGCAGAAGAGAAGACTGAGGGGGGATTTGATAACAGCCTTCAACTTACTGAAAGGAGGTTGCAAAGAGGCTGGAGAGAGGCTGTTCACAGTGATCATGGATGGCAGAACGAGGAACAATAGTCTCAAGTTGCAGTTGGGAAGGTCCAGGTTGAACATTAGGAAAAACTTTTTCATTAGGAGGGAGGTGAAGCATTGGAATGGTCTACCTTGGGAAGTAGTGGAGTCTCCATCCCCGGAGGTGTTTAAGTCTCGGCTTGACAAAGCCCTGGCTAGGCTGATCTGATGGGGTTTGGTCTTGCCTTGGGCAGGGGACTGCACTTGATGGCTTCTTAGGTCTCTTCCAACTCTATTGTTCTATGATTCTATGATTTATTCCAATTTATTTGTAATATGATAATGCCTAAAAACTTTAATAGAAATTGGGCCCTCATTGTGCTACTCTGCAGTTGAAGCAGCAACACAGTACTTACCTTGAAAAGTTTACAATTTAAGAAGTAAGTCAGAGAAAACAGAGAAAAAATGAGCTTTGGGTGAGGGATAGCTCAGAGGTTTGAGTATGGCCCTGCTGAACCCAGTGTTGAAAGTTCAATGATTTAGGGGTCTAGAACAAATAGATTTAAAAAAATCTGTCAGGGATTGTGATAGGTCCTGATGTGAAAGTAGGGGGCTGGACGTGAAAATTCAGGAAGCCCCTTTGAGCTCTATGAGATAGATATATCTCCACATATAACTGTTTGCATCCTTGCTATTTACTAATGACAGGCATTTGTATGGTCACTGATCAGACTGAGTACCCCAGTGATATTAACACCTTAATTTATCAAATAGACCGGTAAAATAGGGAATTGTATCACAATTTCACAGAGAAAATGAGCCAGAGGAAAAAATCTGAAGGTTCAGTTTTCAAAAATGGCCCATGATTTTGGGTACCTGAATTTTAGGGTGCTCTGATAAGACAACCAAACACAAAGGTATGCAAGATTAGAAGTTTAGGACTCAGATCCACAAAGGGATTCAAGCATGAGTTTTCTAACCGTTAGTCTATAGTCAGTCTTTTTGGCCTAATGCATATTTCATTGTTTTTGAAGGTTGAATGGCATCAATGGAGGAAAATAAAAAACACTCATTGGAATATGCTATAGTGCAATGGTTAGGAAATTCACTTTGACAACTGGGATTTAAAACTCTTCTTATAAGGCAGAGTGAAAATTGAACTGAGGTCTCTCACAACCAGGGTTAGTTCCTTAACCATTGGATTAAAACTGACAATAAGGGAGGCGAATGCCTCTCTACCTCTAGTAATTTATGCTGAGTGCCTAGAAATGATTTACAGCAAAAATGTAGGCCACCAAGTAAGATTAGATGCTTACAGAGATCGTGGTCTGAGTGAGGATTTGTGGATAGGAGTGTTGCTTAGCATCATGTAAGAAATCAGTAGCAGATGCAAGAATAGAAACTAGATGACCTGACACCTAGTCCAGATTCTTATTCACCATTACAGGCACACCCGAAATTACATATGTTGGAGTTATGAACATCCTCGCATCTGAATGATCAGCTGCAGCCTTTGGGAAGGAGGCAAGAAGAACAGGTGGTCATGAGCAGTGTGAGCAAGGGTCAAAAGACTGCAGCCAATCCCATCCCCCAGAAGTCTTACCCCTTCCATGAGTTTAATACAGGCTCCTCCCCACTGCCCATTGCCAGGGGATGGGGATGGACCTAGGACCCAGTGCACAGACTTTGGGGTGAGGAGGGGCATGGTGGATTAAGAAAGGGATTTATAGGCTGCAGCACAGGGTCCTAGGCTAAGGAGGGGGCCTACAAAAAGATCTCCAGGCCACCCAAGTGCAGATATTTTTGCAGGATACCTTTGGCCCAAGGACCCGTGCCACAGCTATGAAATCCCTTGCATTCTGGCCCTGTTTGGTGTGGAGGGGACAGAGCTCATCAATCAGCCATTTCCTCTCCCCCCCACACAGCTGGGGCTCCAAGCCCAAGGAAACTTCTCGGCTTCCCTCACCTGCAGGCTCAGCCCTCACAGATCCCATTTTCTCCAGGAATCAGAACAAGGAATGCAGTGCTGTGAGGGGAGGGTACATGCAAGAGAGTGCAGGACAGCATTCAAAGTCATCTTACCCCCTTACAGTCCTGCATCACCAAAGGGGAGTTGCCATAGGGAAATGCTCTGTGTCTCAACTCTCTGCTCCAGCCTTGAGCCCCTTCCCACACCACAACTCAGTCCCTGCTCTGCATCCTTTCATGACCCAAAATCTTCAACACGAGCCCCATCCTGAGACCACACCCCCAATCAGAGTGCTTACTGCCTCCTGCATGCAACCACCTGCCTTGGCCCTAAGGTCCCTTTGAAGCCCTCACGTTTGGCCCCACCCTGGATCCTTAGGGGAGCCCCCAAAATCTAATAGGCCCAGGAACCTAGAAGAATTAACCTTGCCCTGTGGTCAGGGGATGCCTAGAATTTCCCTTCAGAATCTCCACCTATCTCCTCATCTGCCTCTAATTAAACCTACCTTTCCTCAAGCACCAATCACCATTCAGTGTTAAATAAAAACCCTATTCCTCAATCAAGTTTATTGTTTTTCTGTTTTATTTACCAGTACGGGTTGAACCTCTCTAATCCAGAACACTCTTGTCTGGCAACATCTGTAATCTGGCAGGAGTCTAGTTAGGTGGACAACCACTTATCAGCTGTTTCTACACAGCTAATACAGGGAGCGAAATATGCTAATGAGGCACGGATGCAAATTCCCCTCACCTCATTAGCATTATGTCATGTGATTTGGAGTCCGGAATTTTCAGGAAGAAGGGGCCTCCAGAAGAAGGACTTCCTTCCAGAAGCCCCCCTGGCAGACGCGCTTCTACACGGCGTTTTGGAGTCCTGAAGAATGGTCTTCCACACTCCAAATCATGTGACATTACGCTAATGAGGCATGGGGAATTTGCAGCCATGTCTCATTAGCATATTTTGCTCCCTGTATTAGCATGCCACTTCTGAAGGAAGTGGCCTGCGTAGAAACGGCCATCATGGGTGTGGCCAAGTTTCCCATGGTCACATAAAGTTTTTTGCAGCCATTAGTCCTGGCTTTCAGTGTTCTGTGCTGTTGTTAAGCTCTAATTAACCTCTAAATGTCATCCAAGAACTCAGTAAATGGTGGAAGTGTTGGTAATGTACTTAAAAATATTAACCTCCAGTGGTCCAGCAAATTATCTTGTTCAGCACCAGCCAGGTCCCAAGGGTACCAGATGACAGAGGGTCAACCTGTATTTCCACAGTATTATTTTCTCACAATTTTATTTATTTGCAAATATTGTGGACTTCCTGCACTATTTTTGTTATTAATGGAGCAAAAGTTAACATACCCAAATATTAAAAAAAAATTCTTTTTCTCCTTTTCCTGCAATAAGATTATATCTTTCCATGATCTAAAAAAACTGGAGAAAATATGAATTAGAATAGCTCTCTTGTAAGAAAGACAGCACAGAAGTATGTGTGCACATCTAGGACTGTTCGCTTGTCATGGAATAAAGAGATTATGGCAATGTTAACAAATGTGCTATTCATTTATTCTCTTCCAAAACACTGAGTTTGTTAAATATATTTATCGTATGCCTGAGTAACATATAGTTGACCTCCTTTGTGGTGCTTACTCATCTAAGCATTACAAATGAGATATTTTCTTATATTTAATTTTGTTCTCTGAGGCTGTGTCTACACTGCCTCTCCCTTTTGGAAGGGGCATGTAAATACAGGATATCAAATATGCTAATTAGGCACCAAGATGAATATTCAACACCTCATTTGCATAACGTCAGCCCCACACCACATCAAAAGTGCTGCTTTCCAAATTCAAAATAGCTACATAGATGGGATTCCTTCAAAAGCACCCTTCTTCCTGGAAAAAAAAATCGGAAAAGAGTGCTTTTGAAAGAGGGACTTCCTTTTGAAACAACCCTGTCTGCACAGCTAGTTTGCATTTCGAAAGCAGCACTTTCAACTTGGCAAGTGAATGCCTTTATGCAAATGAGGCCTGGATAGTCATATCAGAGCCTCGTTAGCATTTCAATCTGCTGCATTTACATGCCCCTTCCAAAAGGGAGGGGCACTGTAGACGCTGTCTATGGCTGGGTCTACACATGCCCATTCCTTTCAAAAGAGGCATGTTAATGAGTGGGTTCGAAAGATGCTAATGAGGTGCTGCAATGAATATGCAGCACCTCATTAGCATAATGGCGGCCGCAGCGATTTGAAAGTGCGGCTTTTCAAACTGGTGATCTGGTGATTGGAAAAAGGGCTTTCAAAAACTTGCGGGGGGTCCTTTTGAATCGCCGCAGTCGCCATTATGCTAATGAGGCACTGAATATTCATTGCAGTGCCTCATTAGCATATTTTGAACCCGCTCATTAACATACCCCTTTCAAAAGGAAGGGGCACGTGTAGACCCAGCTGGTGTGTTTAGTAATTCACTAGGTTCCCAGAGTAGCCACAGCACCTTTTGATTGCAAACCAAATACCCTGAAAGGGCTCTGAGGAAAGCTTTGAGAGCTCAGACCCTGAGGCACTCTCCAAATCTTTTGAGAGTTCAAGTTAGTAGAAGCTGAGGAAATTTATAACCTTGCAGGAGTTCTCAGCACCTTGAGGGATAGAATATAGTAAATGTATCTTGATTCCTATTGGTACGTGGATATCTTCTTCTTCTTCTTCTTCTTCTTCTTCTTGTTTTCCATTTCCTGTTGATGCACTGCTTTTAAAACAGTCCTTATGACTTTTATTTTTTTGTGGGGAGAGGGAGGTAAAATTAAAGTAAGACATGCTATCAATCATAGTGCCATATACCAAAAGGACAAAGTGCAGATTTCTAGAAGAGCAGAAAACAAATGCTCGTCTTTTGACATTTTATTTATGACCCTATGATGGTGCTAAATTGTTTCTTGCCTCACAGTGAAAGAGAGAAGAAGAGAAAAAAATTAAAGTTGGAGAAAATCCTTGGATTTTCTTTTGTGTCTCTCTGAGATAACACTGCTTTCATAGCCAAAGGACAATGTCTAGTGGGCTGCGTCTACACGTGCACGCTACTTCGAAGTAGCGGCAGTAACTTCGAAATAGCGCCCGTCACGTCTACACGTGTTGGGCGCTATTTCGAAGTTGAAATCGACGTTAGGCGGCGAGACGTCGAAGTCGCTAACCCCATGAGGGGATGGGAATAGCGCCCTACTTCGACGTTCAACATCGAAGTAGGGACGTGTAGACGATCCGCGTCCCGCAACATCGAAATAGCGGGGTCCTCCATGGCGGCCATCAGCTGGGGGGTTGAGAGATACTCTCTCTCCAGCCCTTGCGGGGCTCTGTGGTCACCGTGGGCAGCAGCCCTTAGCCCAGGGCTTCTGGCTGCTGCTGCTGCAGCTGGGGGTCCGTGCTGCATATACAGGGTCTGCAACTAGTTGTTGGCTCTGTGTATCTTGCACTGTTTAATGAAAGTGTGTCTGGGAGGGGCCCTTTAAGGGAGCGACTTGCTGTTGAGTCTGCCCCGTGACCCTGTCTGCAGCTGTGCCTGGCTCCCTTATTTCGATGTGTGCTACTTTGACGTGTAGACGTTCCCTCGCTGTGCCTATTTCGATGTTGGGCTGAGCAACGTCGAAGTTGAACATCGACGTTGCCAGCCCTGGAGGACGTGTAGACGTTATTCATCGAAATAGCCTATTTCGATGTTGGGTGCACGTGTAGACGTAGCCGTGATGTAACAGTGAGAAATGCAGTCAGTCAAGAGACTATTTGTGAGTAACTTGCCTTCTGGTCAGCTTAAATATTTTGTATTTTGTTTCACTGAGTCAATGAAAGTTTTGATTAAGGACTCATGCATGTTCTAGCAAGCTATACATGTTTGGAGGAGTTAGCATTTCCGGGAGTAATCAAAGCTAATATTTTTGAGAATCCAGTGTTGCTGGATCCCTCCATTTCTGGGTGCCCAGTTTAAGATGATAAATTCTACTATATTTGATACTCTTAGATTTGTTTATCACAGATGTGCATTATTTTTGATATTAGAAAAATAGCAAGACTTAAAAAAAATCATATAAGCTGCGTCTACACGTGCACGCTACTTCGAAGTAGCGGCACCAACTTCGAAATAGCGCCCGTCGCATCTACACGCATCGGGCGCTATTTCGAAGTTAACTTCGACGTTAGGCGGCGAGACGTCGAAGTCGCTAACCTCATGAGGAGATAGGAATAGCGCCCTACTTCGACGTGCAACGTCGAAGTAGGGACCGTGTAGACGATCCGCGTCCCGCAACGTCGAAATTGCTGGGTCCTCCATGGCGGCCATCAGCTGGGGGGTTGAGAGATGCTCTCTCTCCAGCCCCTGCGGGGCTCTATGGTCACCGTGGGCAGCAGCCCTTAGCCCAGGGCTTCTGGCTGCTTCTGCGGCAGCTGGGGATCTATGCTGCAGGCACAGGGTCTGCAACCAGTTGTCAGCTCTGTGGATCTTGTGTTGTTTAGTGCAAGTGTGTCTGGGAGGGGCCCTTTAAGGGAGCGGCTTGCTGTTGAGTCCGCCCTGTGACCCTGTCTGCAGCTGTGCCTGGCATCCCTATTTCGATGTGTGCTACTTTGACGTGTAGACGTTCCCTCGCTGAGCCTATTTCGATGTTGGGCTGAGCAACGTTGAAGTTGAACATCAACGTTGCCGGCCCTGGAGGACGTGTAGACGTTATTCATCGAAATAGACTATTTCGATGTTGGCTGCACGTGTAGACGTAGCCATAGTGACTCATCCTGCAATTAAACTTGCCATTTATTTCAACTGGCACATAGTCAAACCTACAATTTATTTATTTTCAGGATAGGCACCCAAAATTGAGAAGCAAAAATGAGCAGAATTTCTGACACATTTTATTATAAAGTCAGAGAATTATAACAAAACATAATAAACCAGACCCATTTTTGGATTAAAATCTGGAAAATAAAGTCAACAATTCCCATGTATTTTGGGTTCAGTTCTGGGTCACACTTTGACTTTCTATTGGTGCACTATGGTACGATCTAGCTGCAGAACTATTTTATCCAGATGTGAGATGATCACACCCAGTGCAAACGAGATCATTGGGTGGTGCAGAGCTGGCTCCTATGCCACCCTCCTCTAAGTCACCAGTATGAAGATGTTTGCAGTAGAAACTATTTACCTTTCCAGTTGCATAAATTCTACAGGGTCATGAGATGTTGTACTTCACAGGGTGAGTTGGCCCTTCAGGAAGAAATCCAGTTTCTGCTCTGACTGTGCCTAGCTCCAACTCTAACAAACATAGAACATGTGGCTATAGATTACAGCAAAGCTTTCTGGGAAAGGGGGAGCAGGATCAGGGCCGCCAACGGGGTGCAAATAGGGCAGTTGTCTTTGTACCCAATAATTGAAAAGGGCCCGGGGCTCCCAGATGCTCCCAGATGTTGCTGCTGCAGGAGCAACAGCGGCTGGAGACTCAGGTTCTTTAATTTGTCACCAAAGCACTGTGTGAAGTGCTCCAGACAGCTCTGAGGGGTGGAAAGGGGTCAATGGAGCATAGTCCACAGGCATTTTAAAGGGCCTGGGACTCCCTTCCACCTAAGACCTCCATCCTTCCAGGAGCATGGAGCCACAGCCCCCTCCAGCAAGTCTAACAGTCGCCTTGGGCAGGACTATGAAATTACTCCCTCAGAGACAGTCAGAACCATAGTCAGATGTTGAGAAGGTGGCTCTTGTAATAACAAGTAATAAATGAACAGTAGTAATAGTTCCTCACTGAGAGGGAGCCAGGGAAGGTGTCTGAAGAGGATTTATTAGAGGACTGCCAGGGAGACTGCCTACTAGAAACTGGCATGATATAATGCAGGTCTGGGAAACAGGAGACTTTTGGGTCTGTGGCAGACAGCTGCTTTCTGATTTAGGGATTCAGAACTGGTGCTTCCTGAGGGGACCACTTTGAGATGTTGTGCTGAAATTTCTGCAGGACAAGGGAAACAAATCGGAAAGCCCTCCAGAAGCTCCAACCTTCTTTTTGGCATCACTGAAGGAAAAACAACACAGACCTAGAGGAAAGGGCTGACCCTCCTCATAGGGAAGATGAAGATCTGTTGATGGGATCCCTGCAATGAAGGTTCAAGCTTTATTATTCTTATGGCCCTTGTATTTCCTGGAGGGGCTGGGCCCCTGTTTGACTGGAGTGCTAATGCATGAAATCATCTGATGTAGCAAACAGCTCATCTGCGGATCTTATCAAGGAGAGTAGGTAAAGTCCTTATACAAAATTTAAAACCACCGGTGCTGTAGGCCTAGACATTACTTGTCTTTGGATAGTGTAAATTCATCTTTTTGTGGTGGGCATGTGGGAGGAGGGATAAGGTTTCATATATGAGCAGAGAGAAATTATTCTGCTGGGTTTTTTAAATAAAAAGGGCAGGTAATGTTTGGAAGCCCTCCCTGGGGAGATGGATCAGAGAGCAAGCAAAGCAATCAAATGAGCATGATAAATTACTGTGCTAAAATCTATTATGCAGTTACATAACTTGTCATATGCCAGACCAAATGGCTGACTGCTAAATATTGTAAATTCATCTTCAATGTGATTTGACTTCTGAGGCTTACTGCAAAGCTGGAATTACTTCCATAAAGAGGGTGCTGCCAATAAACCAGTGTGCTTTATCTTCTACTCTGAAAAGATGTGACCCATTTCCTGTTATAACTTTTGAGTAGTGTAGTCGAATAGGCATTTTCTAGCCTAAGCTGTTCCATAATTAGAACTACTACTGTAAGGCAGATTCAAAATGTTCTCTTTCGTAGTGCTGCATAAACTTGTATAGAGCACAAAGAATACTTTTTTGATAGCAGTTTCTTGGGAAATCAGATTAGAGGGCAATTTTCTTTCATTTTAACATTTTTCTACTGCAGCCAATCACAGTAACAGGCATATGAAGGCATCTTCTTGACACAGTTTTCTGAGCTAGGGCTGAAATCTTGGTCTTAATGAAGTCAACAAAAGTTTTGCCCTTTATTTCAGTGTGGTCAGTGTTTTACCCCAGAAGCTGCTATATCATTGAGACTGGGGATCCTTGATCTTGATGAGTCTCCAAAGTCGTCAGGAGGGCGTGGTCGGGAGATGTATTGTTCTGCTCAGAATGATTTTCAAGAAAGTGCTGAAGCTGTACATTTATCAACTCACTGCTTATTCTAGGAGTCATGATCAGGCGCTATGGATGCCAGTATTGGAGGTTTTGGATATCATGACTACCTAAGCAGCTTCTTCTAAGATTATTCTTTTCCTGACAAACTGGGGTTTCTGTGGCCAGGTTCTTCTCCTTGGTGACTGCCCTATACACTTTAGAACATGTTCAACTTGTATTACTTTGCTTGTCTAGTGTCCTTCTGGTAATGTGGAACCTGTAAGATATCTCCTGTCAGGTGAAATTTACAAGCCCATTTAACCTGCCTGAGCATCCTGGGCTGTAAGAATAGCTGGAGGAGATGCTTTCTTGTCCAGTGTGTGACATTTCTCACTTTTTATTTTTGTCTATTTTGGCATTTTCCAAATCTAAATAAATTATTGACAAGGATACAAACGCCTTTAAAATTATTAATAATCTTCTTTAAAGAACTAGTGTGCTTCTTGGACTTTTGAGGCATCCCTGTGTTCCTCAAATGGAGCAGGGAGAAAACCAGCTATGAAACAGTGTGCCTTAACTCTCTGTGTTTCCTGTTACATTCTGGAGGTAATATAAAAGTGAGCTATTCACAGTAACTATTACAAAGTAGGGCATTACTTGAAGGGATGATGTCTTTGTTCATTGCATACAGTTTCTAGCACAAGAGAGCCCTAGACTATGGGACAGGTTCCTGGGTTCTATTCTGATACAAACAGTAATAGGAAGGGTTATTTTTCTTCAGCACTGACTCTTAGTATAATTTAAAGTTAGGGAGAAAGAAGTAATTGTGGGATTTAACTGCTTGCTCTCAACTAAGGGTAAGTACACTGCCACCAGAGATCATAGTGAATCTTTTGTGACTCACTTTTTTTGGACAACTGTAATACTGGGCAGAGACAATTCTTTCTTCGTGTCAGGGTTCTGTGGCTAAGGAAAGCCACTGAGTATTTGTTTTCTAAGGTTGAGATGAAAACAGTATGCTACCTTTTTCACTGACTGGACTAGAATTAAAGAGGTTGTGGCCCTATTACAGAACGTCTTCCCTATGGTCTACTTAGATGGTCCTGATCTTTAGTCTTCTTGGACTCTTCATCACAGAATTTCTCAGGTTCTTGATACCTCACAAAAACGTGAATGCTGAAAAACAGACTGGATAATCAAATGTGCTGCTTTCTTCCCTGCTTCTATGTTCCACCTCTGTCTATGTCAAAACAGGGTTGCCCTCTGAAGCACATTATGAAGCATTTCTTTTCTTCTAGTTCTGGAAGACATAATCAGTGAAGTCCCCATCATTTGCCACACTGTCAGGGGCTACATCTACACTACAGTGATCTTTCAAAAGACGATCTTCCAGAATATCTCTTCCAAAAAAAAATTCTTTCGAAAGAGTGCATCCACACACAAAAAGTGGATTGAAAGGTCTGGTTTTTCGACAGAGAATGTTCACACAGCCCTTGCTCTTTCGAAAGACTGGTCCAGGGATTGAAAAATCTAGCGCCATGAGGACTGCTCTTTCAAAAAAAAAAAGGGCCTGCCAAGCATCTACATTTTTTTTTCAAAAGAAGGTTTCAAAAGGAGGCGCTCTTCCTGATCTGAGAGCAGAAGAGGGCTTCCGGAAGAAGAGCTGTGTTCTTTTGATTTCAGATCAAACGAGCATATTTTGTGTATAGGTGGTCCAGCTATGTCTACACTTTCATTCCTCTTTAGACAGAGGAATGCAAATGAAGGAAATCAGAAATACAAATGAAACACTGATTTACATATGTTGTGCTTCATTTGCATAATCTTATCTTGAAAGAAATTCTTTTGAAAATAAACCCCATTTTTGAAAATATCCTTCCCTATTTTTCAGGCAGTGTAGGGCTGTGTCTACACGTGCCCCAAACTTCGAAATGGCCATGCAAATGGCCATTTCGAAGTTTACTAATGAAGCGCTGAAATGCATATTCAGCGCTTCATTAGCATGCGGGCGGCAGCGGCGCTTCAAAATTGACGCACCTTGCCGCCGCGCGGCACGTCCAGACGGGGCTCCTTTTCGAAAGGTCTCTGCCTACTTCGAAGTCCCCTTATTCCCATGAGCTCATGGGAATAAGGGGACTTCGAAGTAGGTGGCGTCCTTTCAAAAAGGAGCCCCGTCTGGACGCGCCAGGCGGCAGCAAGGCGCGTCAATTTCGAAGCGCCGCTGCCGCCCGCATGCTAATGAAGCGCTGAATATGCATTTCAGCGCTTCATTAGTAAACTTCGAAATGGCCATTTGCATGGCCATTTCGAAGTTTGGGGCACATGTAGACGTAGCCTAGATGTGCTCTGAGAGTGGAAAATAGGCAGGTGGTGTAAAAAAACCAAACAATGGACACATTAAGAGAAAAAATTAAATCAGAAAATATTTGTTAGCCCCTGAGCTTTAATATACTGACTCAGACATACATCTAAAATTCTCTTGATATTTATATTGTTTTTAATTATGTTATTACACCTGTCTTTGTCTTCATTCTGTGGAGATAAAGTTGACTTTCAATCACAGCTGTATCTAAGACAGTCACAATTATTTACTCTGAGCATAGAGAGAAGCTGTTGTTGACTTTGATTGTGATCTCAGTCTTGCACATTTGCACTCCTCTACATGTGGAAAGAATTTTAAAAAGCTGTTAAATTTATAAAAAAGAATCATCTTTCTTATAGTTATGTAATAAAACTTGGAACTTTGCAAGCATCTATGAACCTCCCTGATCAGGCTACCTTTCAGCAAGCATCTGACACTAATCCAACAAACCATAAAATCCGAGGGCTGGAAGAGAACTCAGGAGGTCATCAAGTCCAGCCACCTGGAAAAAGTGAATACATAAATGTTTAAGCACTCACATAATTCCATGTGAAAGACTAATCTCAATGGGATTAGTCAAGAGGTTAAGTTAAACATGCATGTTTGCAAGATCAGGGCATTAATAAAATGAGCATGTCCATCACAGTGAAACTCAACTTTGGTTGTCCAGGGCAAAAGGGATTGGAGGGGGTACAATCGATGATGATCTCATTGTAGTTATTGCCATGGGGTTTTGCCTTGACATATTAGGTCTGTTTCAATTCTTACTTCTCTCCTTCTATAATCTGTTCTCATCTCTGTGTAATGAGAAGTCTAACTTCTTAAAAACTGCATGGTGTGAGGCCTTAAGGTGCTAACATAATAAATGTTTACTGCATGAAAGCAGATCAATATCAATGCTTAAATATAATGGCAATTGGAAGTCAATTTTAGAACTTGGTTGAATATCTCATATCCTCCACAGCACCTATTACAAAAGAGCTGCAGAACCTATCTACTGACAGATTTTAATTAGCAGAAACATGTCCTCTATTATATTTCTGCCTTCCAGTCAATCTGGAAGCAGGATATATATATATATATATATATATATATATATATGAATCTAATCCCATCTTTCTGCAAACATCAGCAAATAGTCCCAGGATCCTCTTTTAAAACTGCAGTCTGATTTAAGGAGTATTAATACTATTAATTCAGATATTCTGGGTAGTTGGCTCACCAGTTGAACTTATAAAATGATAATAAAGTTCTTGGCCCAGAATCAGGCTTCTGAGAATATACAAAGGACTACTGGGGGTATGACAAGATGTTCACATTGAGACAAAATAATTTAAAACATTATTAAAATATATAGACATGAAATCAAATAACAATTTGAGGAGTAAAATAAATCAGCTTGTAAATGCAGTATTAGTAATCTAAAGATACATGTGATATTATTACCATAAGCATTTGTTAATATACTCTCACCTATTCTTGATAACCTGGTGATATGCAACGAAGGATGAGCTTTGCCTCCAGTATGCCACGACAGCTGAGGTTGAGGTTTCTCTGTTTTCAAGTGGGAAGTGCAGAAGCTGATGCTAAGAGCTATTGAAGCTTAGGCTATGTCTACACTATGAGAATATTGATTTTAAGTTATTTAGCCCAATTTTACCAAGTGCCTGTCTTCACTATAAATTCCATTAGAACTATTTATGGATCACTAAAATCAACATAATGTTGATATCATAATATTGCAGTAAGCTGACAGTTGTAGCATTCAGTTCAAATATAAAATTAGTGAGGAAGTGTCATGTCTTTCAATTGAATTCATCAGCCTGCAGACGTGTCCTGTATGTGCCCCACAATGCCTCACAGTTCTCCGCTCTGGTCTCTTCCATCTCCACCACTTTCATGTGCAGGAGAATTAGGCAACAGTAAGACCATTTCAGTTCAGCACCTGGAAGCCCATGGCTGTAGGGTAATGAGATGCTGAAAACTGTTTCTTTTTGTTTGCCACTAACGTGGCTGTGGGGGTCTGTGGCTCTGTATATACACCTGCTAGCTGCCCTTTCTCTGCCCTGCTTAGTGCCAGCTGCTGCTCCCCGTACCACGTGGCACCTAGGATGTGGGTAGGGATCATGCTTGAATGAGAAACTTCTTTTCAGCCACTTACATTTTGTCCTGTCCCCCACATCCTCTCCTTTCCCTCCCTCTGGAAGTTCTATGTAATCTGGAACTTTCCCAAACCTAGACACATGACATGACTTGACCCCAAAACAATAAAAGGACACGCTGTGCAAGGTGCCAGGCAGCTTGTGTGTGGTGAGAGGCCTGTACCTGGCCAGGGAAAGTTTCCTAGGTCAGTCATGATTTCTGGGCAACAGAAGAAAATACTTTGTTACTAGCGTGGCTGTCCTCTGAGAGGAAATTTTTGTGTGGGCTTTAGGCAAAGGCCAAGGGGCTGGCTGTAACCTGGGGTTTTTAGCCACCCAGAGGAAGTTTCCCTCGGTGGTCGTGATTTTCAGGGCTGGCTGTAATAGGGGGTCTTTCAGCTGCTGGGGGGATGTCTTCCTTGGCAGTCATGATTTTAGGGTGCTGGCTGTAGCTGGGATCTTTTAGATTTCCTGAGCTGTACCCATTTCAATGAAGGCAATGTAGCAGCTATACAATTACCACAATTCTTGAAGTAAGGCTTGCAGCAAGGAATATTCTTGTTCTGAAGGTCCAAACCTGGCTGTAGTCTGGGGTCTTTTAGCCACCTGGTAGAAGTCTGCCTCAGCAGACACGATTTTCAAGTCTAGCTATAACCTGGGGTCTTTTAGCCACCCTGTAACTGTTTCAATGATTCGTTGCGGTTTCAATGTAGCACCCATGTCTACTTCAACGTATGCTTCTTCTGAGGTTCTACTTTTCCAGGAGGCCTAAATCCAGATTCAGGTTCAAACCTAGATCCAAGCTTAGGCACACTGTTAATCAGGGCCAGTGGTGGGTCTCCCTGGGCGGTCATGATTTTCAGGGCTGGCTGTAGTCAGGGGTCTTTTAGCCAGTTTCTTCTTCTAAGGGTCTTCTTTGACCAGAGGTCTAAATCCATATCCAAGTCTGCAAAAATCCAGTACTTTTGCATTCTGTTTTCAAAAATCTGTCAGTTAGGACAGGTTTACTACCTGTCCCCTCACTTCAATTATAAAAAAGCACGTCTTATAAATGCAAGCCAGACCACCATCTGGAAAAAGGGATGTTTGCTTAACACAGCAGAGGAAAGAGGGGTGCAGCGAGCCGCTGTGGCCTTCCCCAGACTCAGAGGTGGAGGAGGCTGCTCAGAGGCCCTGGTGGGCGGGTCCTGAGCAGGAATACTGGTGCCCCGCCCCTCAGAGGGAGGGGCCTAAAGACAGAAGGGCCAGGGGCAGGGCTCGGGGCCCATTACCTGCTGGGCCACCGTACTGGGAGGAGGCTTCTCCTCGGGCTCCTGGGCACCAGGGGCAGGGAGTCCACTGCCGCCCAGCCTGTCGGCAAGAGCTACCCCGCCACCTGTCCAGACCAGCCTGGGCAGCTATGGATACGGATGCCCCAGGGGACCTACCCGGACTTCCCGGATTTACCAGGACCCTCACACCGGTGGAGGGCCCCCTCCGCGGAGGGCCCGCCAGGCCCAAATAGATGGCCTGGGGCTAGCCACCCAGAGGCCCTGGAAGCAGCTCACTCAGGAGTTCCACTGGACCCCTGCAGTGCAGAGGCCCCCGATTGCCTTGGACCCGCCATGCTGCCACTGCCAGGCTACCCAAATGACATGGAGATGTCAGACTGGCCGGAGCCCCCAAAGACAGATGACTTTGAGGGGACCTACCCGCTGGGACCCGTCGACCAGGCTGACTGGGACCCTACCCAGATGGAGGTGGAGGTAGGAAGTGGCCCGGGGAATGCTTCACTGGAACCCATGGCGGTGTGTTGCGGCCTGGATCCCCACTGCCACAGTCAGGTGTAAGTGATCCACAGGGCCCCGGGCCAGGTCTCAGTGGAGTCGGAGGGCCTGCGACCTCCTACCCCCTCACCGGTGGGGTAGACCCTCGCCATGCTAAAGCCAATCTCTCACTGGGGAGAGCAAACGCTGTGTAACTGCTGCTCTGCCCTGAACTGAGGGCTGGGATTTTCCCCAAATGCTGCATAACTGCAGACTTGCCTGTTGCCCTGCCCTGCCGCAAGGGCTGGGGCCATCCAAACTTCTTGCGGGCTGCCTGCTGCCTTGCCCTGAGGGAAGGGTGAGCCATCAGTGCCGCCCTGCCCGGGCCAGGGGCAGCCTCCCCAGCTCGGGCTGACCACCAGCCAGTCCCTTAAAGGAGACTAAGCCCAGGTTCTGCTAGGACTGTGGGCAAGCTGTGGTAGCCCATGCCACTCCGTGGGGGGGCACTGTCATAGCACGGGCCTCTACAAGGGGAATGAAATGTGAGAAGATGTAGTTAGATTCCCACATCTACTTGTAGGGCATTTTTTCCCATGTTGCACCAGTGAAAATAACCAGAATGCTACGGGGCTCAGGAAACTGTGGGATAGATTCCCATAATACACTCATACAGCACTTGATTTAAGCTACTTGGGTGTGGCAGCAATGTCAATTTTGTGGGAAGCATATGGGAAGGTGAGGATGCTCAAAATCGAATGGATAAAACGCAGAATTAATAAATCAATGTTAATAAATTCAATTTTAGCTCATAGTGTAGACACAGCCTTAGTTTACTTAACTGACTGACTTCAACCTAGATTAAACTAAGGCTGCTGCTACACTACCATTGTCCCATTTGAGGGGGCATGGTAATGAGGCAATTCAAACCAGGCTAATGAGGTAAAGGCATGCATATTCAGCACCTCATTAGCATAAAGGCAGCTGTACAAACAAACGTCGAATTTCAGATTGACAGTGTAGATGAAGGCAGCTTTGAAATACGTGCCCCGCTTTGACATTCCCTTACTCCGATCCAGTTCTGTGGGTCCCAACACCACCAGGCTTTACAATTCATAGATGCAGCACCCTTGGGCTTTCTGCGCCATTTATGAAGGTAAAAAATTGCTTGAGTGCTAGCTAGCTAAATTTGAGATGAACCCCTTATCTAGAAACAGGGATGGAACTTTTGGTATGTCTTCCAAGATACCTCAGGCTTCCAGGTTTTAACACCTCAAGGGATAGGAATATCTTTCTTCCTGCTTCAGTAAAGCTGTATAATGGAAAGTGACATTTTTAGTTAGTCATGTTGCCTTTTTGTGGGTAATCATTTTCCCATCTGGGTCCCTATGACATGTTACTAACCCTTATTCTACTGCTGCTAAAGTAAAACATTTCTCTATTTCAAATATCTTGAAATGGTTATTCCATGAAATTGGAACCTGAAGCACACTAGAAATCATTTCCTTCCCCCTGAAAGAAAGAGACAGCAAACTGTTTCTGAAACAGAGTTCCTCCTTCAGTCTAAGCTCCTCTGTGCATCAAGCCTATGCCTGAGGATGCATTCTGGGCCCAGGTGTATATATTAATAATTGACAGGTAGATTTTGCTAAACTTCATCCACCTTAACAATTATTTTGCTCCACGAGGGCCGTGTCTACATTAGCCCCAAACTTCGAAATGGCCATGCAAATGCTCATGGGAATAAGGGGACTTTGAAGTAGGCGGGGTCCTTTCGAAAAGGAGCCCCGTTGGGATGAGCCGCGCGGCGGTGAGGCGTGTGAATTTCGAAGTGCCACATCCGCTCGCATGCTAATGAAGCGCTGAATATGTATTTCAGCGCTTCATTAGTAAACTTCGAAATGGCCATTTGCATGGCCATTTCGAAGTTTGGGGCTAGTGTAGACAAGGCCAAGGAGTCTCATTGGAATTACTAGAAGGGTCAGATGGTTCTCAGTGTGAATATGGTTGATAGAATCAGATCCTTAACCCAGTTCTCTCAGAGGAATCCATGTTTATTTAGGTTAACATTTTATAAGGATTCCATTTAAATGCATCTTTTTCAAAAACAAGGTAATGACTCCTTTGGAGCTGTTGAAAGTGTTGACTCAACAACTAATAATTCCTTAGGCTCCATAATAACAGTCCATCATTGGAATGACTACTTAGGGACGCTGAATTATTGCCATGTAGCACAGAACTACGTCCAGAGAAGCCATTATGATCTATTGTGTCCATGTAGATGAAATTTCTTGCAAAAAGGAAACATTTACGGGAAAGGAAGGAAATATTTACAGTTCATCAGAAGCATTAAATTAATGTCTTTTGTGCAACTATGAACTATTATAACTTGATACATGGCACTGGAAAAATTGTAGAGTCTTTTAAATGTGTCCATTTCAGAGTTATTGATACATTTTTGATTCACAGAGATATAAGGAAAAATCATCAGCAATTATACTCTTCATTATATTGTGATGAAAATTTTAATATAGTGCAAGCTCCCAATAAACCTGTCATATCACTGGAGCTCATCTAGTAGTGTTTTCCTTCACACATGCTATATCTGTGTCAGACAATCAGCTTTCTATCTGTTGGATATGGATTTTCTTTACCAGAAAATTTAAAATTAGAATGACAACTTGTTTTCTTATGAGCCAACAAAAATGTGACTCTCCCAATCCATATCATGAATATCAAGATAATTTTCTCAGTTCTGTACTATATCACAAGGCTAGTTCTAATATAAGCCTGCTTAGTTTTAGCTTCCAGTTTTAACAGTCTGTTTGCTCTCCTACCCCAGCATTATAGGACTGATTAGTGTGTATATATGCTGATACCTGCTATTTGATGGCATTGGAACAGCTCACATTTTTGTCACAAGCATAGTCTACATATAAATAGTAGATCAACCTACTTACTGCCCTCAGGGTGTTCCACAAGCTAGGCTGACCTGACGCCAGCAGCAGCTAGGCTGGAGAACTCTTCTGTTCATCTTGCTACTTGCTTCTTAGGTTGTATCTACACAATAAGAAATTTGAGTTTAAGGAAGTTAGCTCAATAATACCATGTGACTGTTTTCACCACAAATACTATTAGATCGATTTAGGGAGCAATAATATCAATATTACAATATCATCCGTATCTGATGGGTGTAGTACCAGGTTTGAATGCAAAAGTTTAATTAAAGGCCAGAGTGCAAGTGTCACATCTTAAAATGGAATTTAGCCTCCAGAAGTGTTCGTTATGTAACCCACAATGCCCCTCCGCTATGGCTGCTGCTTTCTAGTCATTCAGGAAGTAGGTAACAGGAAGACTGTGAATTTCAAAATGGGACCAGGAAGCCTGTGGACTGTGGGCTCATGTTTGTATGAAAGCCTGAAAAATGTCTTTCTTTCTTTGTTATTAGCTTTGTGAGCGCATCTACCCATTACAAATAGCCCCTGCACAGAGTTTGTGGTTCTGTCTCTAGACTGTATTTTTTTCTGCCCTGCCTGGTGCCACCTGCTGCCCTGCTGCCCCATGTGGCAACAGGGCTGTTATGGGGGTCGTGTTTGCATAAGAGGCTGAGAAACTTCTCAGTGGTTTACATTTATATGCGAGCCCTCTTCCCTCCCCCACAGGCACCATGCAGTCAGGGTCTTTCCTGCTCTCAGCCATTTTGCATGAGTAACCCCAGACCCAGTAAAAGGACATGACTTGCTTGTGTATGGTTAGGGCTCCGAAGACAGGAATAAATTTCAGGGGCTAGCTGAAACCAGGGAGAAGTCTCCCCCGGAGGCTAAGATACTCAGGGACTTGCTGCCGCTGCAGGAAACTCTCCCCCAGTGGCTAAGATATTCAGAGGGACTAATTCAACTGGGCTATAACTGAACTCCCCTAACATCACTAGCAAGGGACCAGTGGGGCTTGCAACCACCAGGGGAAAGTCTTCCCCAGCAGCTAAGATATTTGGGGGGTTGCTGGTGCTGGGGGGGAAGTGTCCCCCAGTGGCTAAGATCCTCAGGGGGACTATTTCAACTACTTCAAAATTTCAACTGGCTCTGCAGCTTCATAACACAGCACTCCCCCCACATCCAAATATTTTTGGGGGCTTGCGGTCCTTTCTGGACACCTGCAGCTTTAATATTTCTGTTATAAAATCTTTTTCTATCTGTCTTCATGCTTCGACCCCCCCAAAAAAAAAAACAGGGTGAAGGGCCAGTTGAGATTCCTGTTTCTGCTATAAGTTCAGTGAATGAGATTTTATTGTCATCCCGTGTTGGCAATGTGGTGTAGTGAAATGTGAAGACAAAGATCTTTTTTACTAGACTTTTCTATCCTCCTTCTTCTAACTTTGAGAATACAGTCTGTGCCTATGTTTATTTTCAGGGATTGGATGCATTCACAGGAGGGAGGACAGTCAGTAGATGGCCAGTTGAGAACACAGCCTGTGAACAGAAGCCTTATGGTGTACTGGAAAGCCAAAGACCCTCCCCACAGCAGCTTTCTTTTTTTCAAAAACTTTATCATTTCTTTATTCAAGTTTTTCAGGACCCCTGTATTATTTTCAGGTATCAGATACAATCATGGGAGCGGGGATACTCAGCAGATGGCAATTGAGAAGTCACTTTCAGAAAAAACTTTTCTGCCATCTTTGTGGATACCCTACTTTTCCTTCCTTCCAACAGGAGAAATGAATGTTTGCTTAGCATGGGAGAGGAATGAGGAAAATGCTATGTGGGAAAAATGATGTCAAAGACAAGCAAGCATACGCAGAATGCTACGGAGATGAGGGAACTGTGGGATAGATTCCCACAATGCACTACTGCAACAATCAATGTTTCCCAGTTGAGTGTGGCAGCAATAAGTCAACTTTGTGAGGAGCACATGGGGAGGTGAGGATGGTCAAATTTAAATGTATAAATTCCAGAGTTACAAAATCAATATTACTGTATTTGAATTTATCTTGCAGTGTACACACAGCCTTAGAGAGGTGTGTTAACTACATTGATAGATTCCTTTGATTGCTGAAGGAAATGTCTATGTTGTGATAGTAAAGCCACAGAAATATTTATGGGCAACAAAAAATATTTTGATGGGCCCTGTAAAACTTAATTACTCTCCTTTTGAATGATGAAGTGACAGACAATAAATAAAGAATAGCTGGTGGATGTATTTTCTAATTAGTGGTGGTTAAGACACTTTCATAGAATCATAGGGCTGGAAGAGACCTCAGGAGGTCATTGGGTCCAGCAGTTGGCCCAAAGCAGGATCAACCCTAACTAAATCATCCCAGCCAGGACTTTGTCAAGCCAGGACTTAAAAACTTCTAGGTATGGAGATACCATTAGCTGTCTAGGTAGCACATTCCAGAGCTTCACCGCCTTCCTAATGAAATAGTTTTTCCTTAATATCAAACCTAGATATCACTTGCTACAACTTGAGGCCATTGTTCCTCATTCTGCACTTGGTCACTAATGAGAACAGCCTCTCTCCATCCTCTTTGTAACCTCCTTTCAGCTATTTAAAAGCTGCAATCAAATCCCCCCACTCCCTTAAGACTCAAGAAGCCCAAATCCTTCAGTCTCTCCTTGTAGATCATGTGCTCCAGCCCTCTAATCATTTTCTTTGCCCTCCTCTGAACCCTTTCCAATGTATGCATATTCTTTCTGTAGTGGGGTGCTCAGAATTGGATGCAACACTCCAGATATGGCCTCACAGGTGCCAAATAAAGAGGAATAATCACTTCTCTAGGGCTACGTCTACACTAGCCCAAAACTTCGAAATGGCCTAAATGTACTGCAAATGATCCTCCTAATCCACACTAATATGATATTAGACTTTGTTGCTACAAGAGCACACTGTTGATTCACATCAGATTCTCATCCACTGTAATTCCCAGATCCTTTTCTGTCAAACTGCTGCTCAGCCAGTTGGTCCCCAGCCTGTAGCGGTGTTTGGGATTCTTCTGTCCTAAGTGTAGGACTCTGCACTTGTCCTTGTTGTACCTCTCAGATTTCCTTTGGCTCAATCCTCCAGTTTGTCTAGGTCACTCTGGACACTATCCTTACCCTCCACTATATTTACCTCTCCCTCTAAGGGCCCCACACCATAACTGGTCACCTTCTTATTGCTAATATTTGATATTTTTTTCTTTAGAAATTGCTGATGTGTTGAAACAAACAGTTAGTAGAAAAAAATTCCCCCTTTGAAAAAAATATTTTAAATTGTTTTAAAGTAGTATTTTGATATTTTTTTTCAAAAAATCTACATTTGATACATTAAAATGACTTTGCTGAAAATGTCCAATTGTGAGGGATCTATTCTAATATAACTATTGAGTTGTATAATTTGAGAGCTGTCAGTCCATGCAAGAAAATACATTATTGAGAAATATACTCAAACAAGATTTTAAAGATTTTAAATCAATTGATTGTCATGGAGTTTGACTCACTGCCATTGATCTGTTTGCAGTTGTGATGGGAATTAGCTCCATCAATCCCTCCAGGGCACTGTCCAGTAGCAATATATTGCTCTTCTCATTTCTTTTCCATCTGGATCTGCACAAGCCTAAGTCTGTGTCAGGCACAGCCCTCTGCCTGAGTCTCAGCAATCCTTCCCCTGCCCTCTCCCAGGGGAGCAGCAACCCACTGTCTCCTCAGGGGCCCCCTCAGTCCTGAGTGTAACCTCTTACTTCAAAGGCTAACTGCAGTTTATCATCACCAGCAAGTACAGGGAATGGGAAGCAGAGAGGCTGGGTCTGCTCACTACTCTGGGCCTTGACCCAGGCACCCTTTGATGGCAGCTTCTGAGTCCCTCCTCCAATTCTAACACCACATGCTTCCCTGGGACACTTTCCTACAGCTCAGCACCTTTGGGTTCCACCGTAAGGGCTCTTCTCCTAGGCCCTCAAGTTTGCCAGAGGAAGGCCTTTCCTGGTGCTAGCTGTGCAGCCCTTTCATATGCCAGACAGCTTCCCCACTTGGTCTCATTGCAGCAGACTCCTCTTCTCTGGTCTGTAGCTTCTTTTTTATCAGGGTCAATGATACCCTAATTATCTGCATCCTCACCTTTGGCTGTCTAACTACTCAGCCTCCCTATCTTGGTTTTTACCCTTTTAGGGCCAGTGTGGGGCACACACCCCATTATGCCAATGAAATAACTTTAGGGTTACCCTATAAAGAAAAGGACACTCCGAGAGGGAATGTAGGTGTAACAGTTTCTAACAACTCACATTGTATTAATGTGTTGCAGTATATATAGTGAATTAATAGAACGTGACTTGTACATATTTATACAGATACAATCGCTCTCAGGGATGTACCCTCCTTTGAAGGGTTAAATATGGTAATACTAAATAACTTACAGTCCAAAATCACAAGTTAAACTAGGTGAATACTGATAGATGGAGCTATTGAATAGATCCATTGGCAAATATAAAACCAAGTAGCTCCACATTACTCACCAACTTGTGTTCGTCTGAAAGCAGACATAGGCAGTGTCTACACGTGCACGCTACTTCGAAGTAGCGGTGCCAACTTCGAAATAGCGCCCGTCACGGCTACACGTGTTGGGTGCTATTTCGAAGTTGAAATCGACGTTAGGCGGCGAGACGTCGAAGTCGCTAACCCCATGAGGGGATGGGAATAGCGCCCTACTTCGAAGTTGAACGTCGAAGTAGGGCACGTGTAGACGATCTGCGTCCCGCACCATCGAAATAGCGGGGTCCACCATGGCGGCCATCAGCTGAGGGGTTGAGAGACGCTCTCTCTCCAGCCCCTGCGGGGCTCTATGGTCATCATGTGCAGCAGCCCTTAGCCCAGGGCTTCTGGCTGCTGCTGCCACAGCTGGGGATCCATACTGCATGCACAGGGTCTGCAACCAGTTGTCGGCTCTGTGGATCTTGTGTTGTTTAGTGCAACTGTGTCTGGGAGGGGCCCTTTAAGGGAGCGGCTTGCTGTTGAGTCCACCCTGTGACCCTGTCTGCAGCTGTGCCTGGCACCCTTATTTCAATGTGTGCTACTTTGGCATGTAGACGTTCCCTCGCAGCGCCTATTTCGATGTGGTGCCGCGCAACGTCGAAGTTGAACATCGACGTTGCCAGCCCTGGAGGACGTGTAGACGTTATTCATCGAAATAGCCTATTTCGATGTTGCTACATCTAAATAAGCCATTTCTATGTAGCGTGCACGTGTAGACATAGCCATAAAAACCAAATACTACTCATAAGAGTCAAGATTCAAAGCAGTTGTATGGAACAGAATAGATGTGATTTGCTTAATTCAGTCCCATCTCTTATGATTAAATGAGGCAAAGATTCATGTCTAACCATACTATCAATGAAAT
Organism: Carettochelys insculpta; assembly: GCF_033958435.1. Lineage (NCBI taxonomy): Eukaryota > Metazoa > Chordata > Testudines > Carettochelyidae > Carettochelys > Carettochelys insculpta. Next base: position 183,094,222 of record NC_134139.1, read on the forward strand.
GATCAAAGAACTTCCCATTTTAGATGTAGCGTAGGATGTTTTCTGACAGTATTTAACTATCTCATATGCTATTTCTGATCTGAAAGTGAAGACTGCTTGTGACTTAAAAAAACAAATGAATAAACAATAGATACAGTGGAAAATGTACAAAATCTCAAATCACTTTTTCATGGGGTTTCCTTTAAATGCTTGAAGTGATCTTTGTATCCTCTTGAGTGGTAGAAGCAACCAAGTACAACTTAAGCTTAGATCTGGGCAATGTTATAAAAAGCACTTAAGTCCCTCTTCAAAAATGAGGCTCGAATTCTTGCTCACTTGCAGTGAGACAAACTCCTCAATACCAATGTCTATGAACTTGAAACTTGAGTGCTTTTGAAAAAAATCTTATCTCAATATGCAGCTGAATTGTCTCAAACTACTTTTAAGTTTCAGATATCATGCACAGAGTCCAATTGTAGGCAGCCTTACTCATGGCTCTTGAGTAAAAAAGTGAGAGTCAAGAGAATGCATTGTCATATAGAATCCTGAAGTCAAGAATTCATTTAAAGGGATTGAAGTGCTGGAAGTGCTATCATGCAAGTTAAACCACGTGACGCTATTGCTGAGAAACTAACCCCTTAGTTAAGCAAACCGAAATGGGTGCATCTACACTAGCTGGCTACTTCAAAGTAGCTGGCACAACGTCAAAATAGCACACGTGGCATCTACAAGTGCCAAGTGCTATTTCGACATTGAAATTGACGTTAGATGGACAGACATCGAAATCGCTATTCCTATCTGAAGATGGGAAAAGCGCCCTACTTCAACGTTCAATGTCGAAGTAGGGTGGGTATAGATGATCTGTGTCCCGCTACTTCAAAATAGCGGGGTCCTCTATGGCAGCCATCAGCTGAGGGGTTGAGAGACGCTCTGTCCAGCCCCTGTGGGGCTCTATGGTCACCGCGCACAGCAGCCCTTAGCCCAGGGCTTCTGGCTGCTGCTGCAGCTGCTGCTGCTGCCGCAGCTGGGGGTCCATGCTGCGCTCACAGGGTCTGCAACCGGTTGTCAGCTCTGTGGATCTCGTGCTGTGCAGGCCGAGTGTGTCTGGGAGGGGCCCTTTAAGGGAGCGGCTTGGGGTTTTGCTGGCCCCTTATTTCAACGGGGAGCACTTGTGTGTGTGGATGCTCCACATTTCCTTCCAGGGCAGCTCCTTTCGACATTCTGTGTCGCTACTTCGACATTGAATGTCGACAGCACCAGCCCTGGAGGATGTGTAAATGATACACATCGAAGTAGCCTGTTTCAATGTTCTTATGTCGAAATAGGCTACTTCGATGTAGTGTGCTAGTGTAGACGTAGCCAATATGCACAAGGCGAGTCTGAAGTTTACTTCAGTGAGCAGGAACATGTGACCTCTTCCGAAATCTATTCTAAGCCTTCCTTGACACATTCACTTTCTGAATCCAGCACTGTCTTTTTAAGCTAAATGCAGAAATAAAAATTAAGTTCTGAAGTAAATTACAAACTGGAGTGAATAAGACTGTATAACATGTCTCTTATACACACAGGAGCAAGAGATGTAAATTATAAACCAGAAAGCATAGCTTTTGAGATTAATGTGTCTGTTAATGGCTTGCAAATAAAAGATCAAGGTATGTACACTTAAATAAACTTATATGACAAATACAGATTTAAGAAATCATAATTGAGAATATGGAGATTTTCCCAACTTGATATATTAGCTTTGCATTTAAAGGTAATGAGGCTTGAGTTATTTGCCTTTCAGGAGCATAAGTGTTAACATAGGAGGGTGGGAAGGAAGAATTAACGTGCACATCTTCATGGCCAAAAAGTAAGTGAAATCATAGGAAACATATGTGGAAGTAAGGGACAGAACTCAGGAGAAACTTGCTGGAGAACAGCAAACTCAGAGTCCTTGAAAAATGCAGTGTTGTCTTTGAGTTGAAGTAAAAAAGGTGCATATCAGAATGATATAACATAACTACTAGGATTTCTGAGAGCAATAGCACATTGCTTAGCAAGGCGAGGAAGACAAAAGCAACTGACTTGAAAAAGTCCCAATAATTGTCATTCTCATCAAAAAAACCCTATAACATTTACCACATCTAGTCTGAGACCGACATATTGAAGATACACACTAAAGCTGTTGTCTGGGGTGGCTATTTGTAGAAGAAATGTGTGTAGGGGGGTATTGTTATGAAAAAGCCATGTTCATAATAGTGTCCCTTCCTTTTTAGTGTCATAAAATAGTAAAATGGTATGTTTCCAAAAGTTATATTGAAGGTAATGAAATATCAAAGAATATCCTTAGATGTTCAGGTAGATACAATTCCTAAGTCTTGGAGTTCAGATGTATCACTTAAGGGTCTTATCTCCTCAGACCTTTTGCATCTGGTAAACTTGACTGGAAATCTCATGACAACAGCTTTCCATGTATTTCAGCACAACTTTCATCCAGCTGAAACTCAAGTAAAATGAACAGATATGCCTGGATCAGGAAAATAAGGGACATGATCAAAATATTTCAGAACCAACTTTGGCTCAGCTCAAGGTAGATTCTTGTTTCCGTTTGCGCAGCCAGATCACCACCATATCTATAACTTCTATCTTTGCAATTATCAAGAAGGCTGAGACTTTTTCTTCTAGGAGAAGATAATTGATCCCCACAAATTCTAAATTGGGATTGTATTAGAAGCATTTAATATAAAGGTGGACAACAGCGAAATTATGTCAGTCAGCACGTGCTTAAAGGTAGGAATTATTTAGAATCAGGCATTTAAAAAATGCCCACTTCTAGCTTCTTCCCCACCCCACCAATGCTCATAGTTGTTTAAATAAAACACCAAAAACCAGAAAATACTTCTCATGATCCCATATATTTCTGGGGTACAATTCAGACCAGTGAAGAGCTGTGTCACCAGTTGCCCTGCAGCATATTGTGCCTCAGTGCTTTGCAGCTGTGGATCCCAACTTGGGATCCACGCAAACAACATGCAGGTCACAGGCTGAGTAAAGCCACAGATCTAGTTTGGAACTCTGATCCCAGAAGTCTGTAAGCAAATACAGCTACATTCTGGTGCCCAGCAGACTTGGTTCCTATTTGCAGGTGACCCCAACACATTCCCAGCTGGATTTTCCCCCAAAATCATTTGTATGTACTGTCCTGTTCCATTTCCTCTAAAAGGAGCAACATACAACGGTCTGCTACCGTAAATGGAGTTACTCAAGCAATTCACAACACTGGATTGGTTTTAAGTAAAGAGACTTTATTCTTCACAAAGTTGTGAGTACAAGTAATGAGACAGTCAGAAATGATTCTAAGAAAAACACTGGGGGCATGTGAAAAAAACACTTAAAATACATTCAAGATTTAACAAACTAGACGTCATTCAAGATGAAGTCTCTTTCCACACATTTCCAGAAACATTGTTTACCAAGTTCTCAGGCAAGGATCTGCTACCAAAGTTTAATAGCTATTTCTTTTGCCTCCTGATGTGAAAAGATAGATGAGTAAGGATTGGGGTGGTGTTGTTCTTCACTTGAGAGAACACGGATACTCTCATCCATTCAAGGGATTCACATATAGGCAATAATTTCTTTGAAAACAAAACAACCTTAAATTGAATTCCAAAGATTCCCTATTACGATGTCTAATGGCATAGTAAAATAATAAACCATAAACATTATTAACATAGACATATTATAAAATACTCTCTCAGCATCTGTGAATATTCAAATATCCAGTATTTATGCTATTAAACACATAAAGCACATTTTAAGTGGTTACATTCTGCATATAAAGACCAGTCACGTGCAGAATGCTGACGACAAGGCATTAAACCAAGAAGCACAAACACACACACCGATATTTAACTTTTTTTTTAACTCAGACATACACATATCCTCTTTAATTTGAGTCTTTTTTTCTTAAAATCATCATTCTTACACTCCAGTGTCTTCATTCCTGTTATGTTACTTCTGCTGTGTTTGGATGTTCCTCCTTTGCCCTCACTATTCTGCTTCCTGATTTTCTTGTAATTTTTTCAGCTGTTTTAAATGATTTACTTCAGCCATGATCTATTGCTGCTTCTCCCATGTAAGCAGTTTCTACTCATACTGACGGACTGACTAAAGCCTGACAGATATCTGCCTCATCTAGAGTGGACCCACCAAGCAGCTTCAACTCCTTTAGAATGTGGACCTGTTTGAAAACTTGCACCTTTGGATCTAGACCTGTTTTAAGTACTACCTGACTGAGCCCTGATGCTTCAGGTGCTTAGTGTGACTTTCATTTCAGTCCAGTCCACCTACTTGCCATTGGCAGCACATTGTAAGGCTGCCAATTAGGTTTCTGCAGCTCAGTTTCCTTGATTTTGCCATTTTGTTTTTCCCTCACTGTATACCACTTAAAACAATCTTTATTAATTATCTCAATCTTTATAATTACCAGACATATCACATATTTATATACACCTTATTATATTTCACTGTTAGCACTCCAGGTTCACTAACTTACTTTAGCCCAAATCTCGATCTCTTCATGCTTCAGCTAATGCTGACAGATCAGCACCACTGATGCTGGACGGGACCTAGTGCTGAACAGCAATTTCAGCACACAAATGGCAGCTGAAAAATCTCTTGTATTGGCGTGACCAGTTCTGCCTGACCATTTGTACGTGTGCCATCAAAATTATTTTGGGGAAATCATGATTTTACGTATAACAATGCTATGTACGTTCTGTTGTGATACTATTGCTCAGCAAGTTATTAGTTTCCAAATGATGTCTTGCAAAGCTTATTTTCTACAAAGGTTATTACAATAGGACAGTGACACTCAGACCTTAGTGCTTCAGGAGACAAACTAAGTATCAATGTTACCTAAAACAGCCAAAGTAATGTGAATTCATAGTTTCATTTATTATATATTAAACAGCAATTCATGAGAAAGGAAATGTGATCATAGTAAAAATCATCCTGATTGGTTAATAACTTATACCCCTGAGGTTGCTAAAAATTAAAAATTCTGTTAAAAACCTTTTATTTGTCAATAAATAGTTAGGGAGGCTCCAACCTTTATGGAGAGCACAGACTACCTGACGGTGAGAGATTGCTCTCAAGCCCCTCTCCTTCAGGAAAGGAACTCAAGGATGGAAGCTGTATGTGAATTTTTACATAGCACAAGACCCAGATGTGACCCAAAAACAGCGCAGGACTCTGCAGCGGGTGTACCAGATATCAGCAGTCAGGCTCAGCTTTGCAGGATCAAACTCTGTAGGAGCTTTGTGTGTGGGGATCCAGATATGTGAAAGAGGCTTCTGTGTGGGGCAATCTGGCCATAGCCAGGTCAGGGGAGCCTCTTGATGCCCAGCAGAGCATTTTTCAGTGGAAACTGTTCCATTGGCAAAATTTCAACCCAACTAGACAACAAGGCTATTTTAGTGTTAACACTGTTCATGTTAGTAATTTATTTTTAATTAACTTGCAGCCAAAGGGATTGGAAAGTTTATGGTATTCATTAGTGGATTTGAAACCATGAATCTACTACTGACTGATGGGTATATGGGCTCTATAGGATACACAAGCATATACATGGACTGGCTGTCAGACAGTAAGACTTGATTCACACAGCAAATAATTAGCACAGCTTGTGATCAGCAAAACCAAAATCCATTGTTATACAGAATGAGAAGTTAAAGCTGAAGTAATACATTGCACTTGATACAGCATGCTGCATGGCTTACCATTGTGATTGTATCCTACATCTTAGGATATTAGGGGTCTTTCTTAGAGTTCTGGATCTCACCTCTTGTAGTTTTAAAGTGAACATTTAAAGTCTTCATGGTTCTGAAAAAGCATAAACACATGAATATAGGGGCTCCAAAACTAATAGGTACAAATAACCCAACATATAGCTTTAAATTCAGATGAGTTTTAAGATTGTCTAATTGTTAATCCTGAATAACAAATGTCTTCTGGATGTCATCTCAAAGCACCCTTTCTAAAATATTAATAGATAAAATTTCTTTATTCCATTTCCAGTCCTTAGTGCCGGGACCAGCACATGACCAGCATAGACTTTTGGGAAAGCAGGCAAAGCTGCTGCTGGCGATATAGATGTGCCATCTCCAAGCATTTCATGTACACTATAGGGAGAGTGTCAGCAGATGCAGGAGGTGATCAGAAGTGAATGGGAGAGCTCTGCTCTTTCTTGTAATCTTGCACTAGTTTAAGGTCCAGTTGTGCAATTTTAATTGCCTGTCACTAGTTTTAAATTGTGTTGAGGCCAGTTCTGGTTCTGATGTAGGGGAGCACATGCCCTCACTTTTGTGTCAAGGTTTGCCCAGCACAGTGCTCACATAGCCTCAAGTCTCTCACCATCTCTGATATAGGTAAAGAGAGTGAAGGTGGAGCAGAATTAATCAATACTTCTGGGGCTGCCTTAAGACGTTCTTCAAAGAATGGCATTTGCCTGATAAGTATAGTCACTTGTACGGGTTTCATTATAGTAATATTACAAATTATGGAAAAAAGAAGGATTTATAGCTGCTGAATTAATATTCTTGAATGCTAAAGTGTTTGAAAGTTGAACTACATGTAAAAGGTCTAAAAGTTTTCTTGGAAGTGTCTCGTGATGGAAGATAGCGTCATGATTACAGGCAAGATAATATTTTGAAGGATGCCTCTTAGAAATGTGTCCTTCCAGTGTCTGCTCTGATTGCACATGGCCTCACTGGCAGTGTAAAGTATATGAGGCTCAAATACAAGGATGTGGTGGGATGAAATTTGCTGTCAAGAACCATTTCCTTGGTGAGGTAAATGTCATAGGCTCTCATTCCAAAATGCAAGAGGGTACTCCGATGACCTCCTGAAATTTGCTTAGAAAGGAAACTGCTGCATACCAAGCTAACTTTTTGGAGGTCACGATAAATAGTTTTTGGTTTTTTTAATCTAATTAAGTGCCATGTAAAACAATGTAATAGGAGTATGTTGTGTTCCTATTAGCCAGAAATACTCAAGCAATACCCAAAGGGGATATTGGGTTGCAAGCACATTTCTCACTAGCCTCAGCTCTTCACTTTTGAGCAACAGGTTGAAAATTGTAAGGGGATAGCTCTCCATTAACTGATGATGCTAGTTGTTTGAAACTTTCACTCTTTGGAATTCTCTGTTTCTGAAATAGAACTAAATGGCTAGGGAAACACTACAGCGCTCTCTCAACAGAAGTCACTGTCAGAAGAGATTTTCCAACAAAATTTCTGTCGACAGTGTGGCCACACACAAGCCAATTGGAAGAGTGCTCCACTCTGAGACAGCAGCCGGACTGTCCGGATGCTCTCAACAAAACAGGCACCTGAAAGCACAGCAGACAGGGCTGCCCATTGTTCTGGATGCCCTTTCTGTCAAGAGAAGGCCCCCAGGAGCATCCACACAGCTTTTTTGTCAATAGAATCTGTCAACAGCAGTGTTATGCCTCATGGCTGAGAGGCAGAATGCTGTCAGGGAAAGCGCTGACTTTTTTGTCAATAAACTGTCAAAATGCATTTTGTGTGTGGACATTCCACCAGCTTTGTTGAAAAAACTTGCTAGAATAACTGTAGCCAATGTGTGTGGTTATGTAAGCCAAAGTGAATTGTAAGTGTCTAGTACATAGTCCTCATAAAATCATACATTATGTGGCACTTTCTCATGCACTTCTCTCCTGAGTTGGCAAAGTTAAGTTTTAGTGGAGTTGTGAGCATGTATTTGTCCTTGTTCACATAGCATTGCACACGTTTTTGCTTAAACACTCCCCTTAATACACATGCAGACAAGAAGGTTTTTTGGGTGCATGAAGAATTAGAACAAGCCAACTCAACTGACAGAGGACCTTTTATCCTGGTATAAACAGGTCCTTGTAGGGAAGGAGTTTACTTATTTTAGATGCTTCATGGAACAGGGGAATCTCTGAATCAGAAAAGAGTGTGTATGTGCACAATTGGAGATGAAATCAATCGTATATTGGAAATATGCAAAAAATTGGCTCCAACTTTTATCTCATGACTTATTATTGGTGGCCCTGGTAATGATGCCCTTAATTAAGGTAGCCTGGCACTTTCTATTACAAGAGCATGGACATTTCTATGTGGAAAAAAGGAATTATGCGTTCTGTGCAGAGATTGAATAATGTGCTGTAAATAATATTGGAGGCCACACACAGGCTACGTCTACACGTGAAGCCAGCATCGAAATAGCTTATTTCGATGTAGCAACATCGAAATAGGCTATTTTGATGAGTAACGTCTACACATCCTCCAGGGCTGGCAACATCGATGTTCAACTTCGACGTTGTGCAGCACCACATCGAAATAGGCGCTGTGAGGGAATGTTTACACACCAAAGTAGCACACATCGAAATAAGGGTGCCAGGCACAGCTGCAGACAGGGTCACAGGGCGGACTCAACAGCAAGCCGCTCCCTTAAAGGGCCCCTCCCAGACACACTTGCACTGAACAACACAAGATACACATAGCCTACAACTGGTTGCAGACCCTGTGCCTGCAGCATGGATCCCCAGCTGCCGCAGCAGCAGCCAGAAGCCCTGGGCTAAGGGCTGCTGCCCACGGTGACCATAGAGCCCCACAGGGGCTGGAGAGAGAGCATCTCTCAACCCCTCAGCTGATGGCCGCCATGGCGGACCCCGCTATTTCGAAGTTGCGGGACGCGCAACGACTACACGGTCCCTACTTCGACGTTCAACGTCGAAGTAGGGCACTATTCCTATCCCCTCATGGGGTTAGCGACTTCGACGTCTCGCCGCCTAACGTTGAAGTTAACTTCAAAATAGCGCCCGGCGCGTGTAGCCGTGACAGGCGCTATTTTGAAGTTAGTGCCACTACTTCGAAGTAGTGTGCACGTGTAGACACGGCTACAGAATGGCAAAGGTAAGAAATAGTGAACATCTAGCCATTAAGCGAGCACTCTCTCTTCTTTACATTCAGTGTCTTAAAGCTTGTGCCCATGAGGATGGGCAATTGCAGGTTCATTCTTTCATCTGCTAACTTCTGAGCAATTGAATTTGCTAAGTGGAAATTCTTTTAACATAACCTCCTTTGATGGATATGTGTACAGGTTAGGATTTGGGATTTTTTAACAAATTTATTTAAACACTTTAAATATTTGCATATTATTTCTTATAGCTATTGCTTATGAGCTTTCTACCTACACACATTCCTTTGTGTACTAAAACCATAGATTTTTATAGCTGGAAGGGGCCATTAATATGTTATAGTCTAACCAGCTGCATAACATGGATCAAAGCACCTGGGTCACTAAACTCATCATAGCTTTTTGAATTATATATTCAAATCATGTGATTGCTCACTGAAATCACCTGGTAACTCTACGCTAAAGAAAGGAATCCATATCTATGAACTACTTCAGTCCAAATTTTACTTCATTTAATTACAAAATGAGTTATGTCACGACTAATCAAGAGATGCCCAGGGGAATTTTTTCTGTGTGTACTAGTATGAAGAAAACTTCATTCATAAAACAGCAAAGTGTTGAGAACACCCTGTAAGTCAACTTTTCATTGTAAGTATCTGAAAAGCCAGATTTTTTCTTCGCAGGCACTCAGATGTAATCCATTTGTTTATATAGCTCTACTCTTTCATTAATCTGATTTGTTAATGCATGCACACAATGCTGTCAATTTTTCTGAGCAGTGAGGACTCCAACGAGATTGGGGGTGTACTCCCAATCAATATAATTAGTTTATAAAATCCAAGTGTTGCCAGGAGGAGACTGCCAATTAATAACAAGCTAAAATTATTACCAATGTGGATGTGCTTCACAAAATAACAATGCCCTCTAGCGAGATGTTCAGCTTTTAATGGCAAATGAGACAAAAGTGTTATTGTTGTATTGTATTTGTTGCTGTGACAAAAAATAAATTTTATTTTTTCTGAGAGCAAAGTGCACTGTGTCTATCCTAAGAAAAATGAAAATGGATGTATGAGTGTTTTGCTGCAAGAAAGAGCTTTAAGTGAAATTGATATTTCAAAAGTTTGGTTAGTGAAAAGGCCAGATGTAGATCAACTTGTCAGTTAGTGAAACTACAAAGGACAGGAATTCTTTAGCAGATTCTCTTGTCAGTGGGTTTGAATGAAGAGTTTCTTCTACACCAGTTTCTTTATCCTTTAACACTGTGCTATTGACAAAGTCATCAAAAGATCTAACAGAACAATAGTGATTTTCCTCCACTAGCTGTCAAGAATGTGGGATTAGTCACTGATTTACCAGTCAATAGACATTCATAATTCTAGAGCTGCTGGTTATAATATTGTTTCACAGGGGGAAGGACTTTTTAACTAATAAGAGACATACTGGTTGATGTTTGCACGTTTAGGAATGTTTTCTCTTTTAGGAGTTTTGTGTGAGGATAGAAAGAAGTACTATGTTAGCTACAATGCTATGGAAGTAATTCAGTTGTAAAATTCACAGCAGATTGCATACAGATGATTCATTTCTGGGCTACGTTTGTAAATTCCAAATTCTGAAAGGCAACCTCTATAAGCACATGTCTACACTACAAAACCATTCTGGAACAACTAAACCAAAATAATGTATCCATACTACAGGGAAGAATTGAAATAAGGCAGAGCTATCCCAAAATAGCACATCCACAACACAGGGAACCTTCCCTGGACTTACGGCCACTAGAAGCACTCTAGGGAGGCCAACAGGAGACTGAATACTTCCTGTAGCTGCTGGGTCAAGCAAGCGTTGACACATGCTTTCAGGATCTCCTGTCTATGGATGTGTCTCACAAACCATTTTGCCACTGCCTCCCCACTATGGGACATCAGAGGAATTCAGCGGACATGTGCCTTCCTGTGCTCTGGCTGCCCTTACAGATGCCACAGCATGCACAACATGGAATCAGAAATGCTGAAAAGCATTATTGTGCTCATGGGCCTTGTGCTGCACCTAATGACCCAGTACTGCCAAGCTGCCCACATGTTGCTCCAGCAGGATGAACGCCAATGTGGTCCACAGGCCCTGCTCACTCTATTTCTGGTATCCCTGCAGCTGAGAATACCTCCCAAATCCCTGGATACCCCAGAATGCTGCTTCTGGTGGTACAAGATGAGCTCAAACAGGTGGGATCACATTGTCCTGCAGGGATGGGATGATCAGTGTGGCTGCAGAACTTCCAGGTGCAGAAGGCCACCTTCTTGAAATACCACAAGGGTCTACCCTCAGGTGACAGAATACCTGCATGAGACTTGCCATGCTCATGCAGAAGTGCATGGCCATTACTATGTGGAAGCTCACTACACTAGACAGCTACCATTCAGTAAGCAACCAGTTTAGCATGGGGAAATCAACAGTCAGGGACATAGGCAATGAAAGAGCTTCTGATATTCAAAAAGGCTGGGTTCAAATGGACTTTGGGACCTACTTTTGACTCAGCAAATGGACAGAACCTTCTGTAATAATGCCAGAATTGAGAGAGTCAGGGGCCATAGGTCCTCCATTTGAAACATGGACTTTGAGGTAGCAGGGGTTGACCTTGCCTCCCAAAAATGAAAGCCTTGGGCAAGTGTGGAGCAGCACCAGTAGGGCCTGTACTTCACAACTGGGGGATCTGATCATTGTTGTTAGCCCATCCCCATCTCCCACAACTCAAACTGCAGCCAGAACTGCCAGAACAGCCTCATGCCTACCAGTAGTTTACAATCTATGGGGTAATGCCACTCCACCCATAAGCTAAGCCCATGAAAAAATGGGGGGCATCTTCCCTTCCCTGAGTCTGAATGCTGGTGGACCCACATTTCTACAAAGGTTCAGGTGCCTTTGACCTTATTCCATCCTATGTAGAAGTATCGGAAAGACTTTGTCCTAGTGGGCCCTGCTGGACTGAAGGGTAACTTCTGAGAAGCATTTAGCATGGATATTGCAACATTTTCTTAATTTTTTGCTTTTATCTTAAGAATAAGCTACAACATACTTATGCTAGAAATAGACACATAAAGTGAGGCTGAAACAATATATATTTTTTCACAATGCCAAAAAATGCACATTGGGGCAGTGAATAAAATGTTTTGTACAGTTGATTGTACTATAATTTTGGCTCTTATTCCTGATTATAGATTGTCAAGGCCCGTCCATAAACCATGAGGACTCTATTTATAAGTTCATCTATCTGCACATACTGGCACTTGAGCATGCTAACAGGTACTCTCAATGTGCAATCAGTGTCCATGCAGAACTATCATACACACAACTGGAAGGCCTCTAACAACTTGGCTCAAAGCCAATACATTTAATTAATTTTGCTGATTATTTTTTCTCTTCAGAAATAGTGGAGAAAAGACAGTGGTATTAAGTATCAGAGAGGTAGCCGTGTTGGTCTATATCTTCAAAAACAACAAGAAGCCCTGTGGCACCTTATAGACTAACAGATATTTTGTAGCATAAGCTTTTGTGGGCAAATACCTGCTTTGTCAGGTGCATGAATGATATTAAGTGTGCATCTTAGGCCCAAGAAGGAATGGTATAAGTTTATATGTGGACTGACTTTCCAACAATGGTAATGTTAATAACAAAGCCTATTGTATCTCAGGTGCATGCTTCCTGAACTCTTCAATCAAACACAGTGTTTTAAATAAAACTACAAAACAAGTCTATTTCCAAGAGGATAGATTTTATGAGATTATGAGTATTAATGCATAGAAGTACAAAAGAAAACAAAACAAAAAAGCACACACTAGTTCCTTAACTTTATCAAGGCTGATAGATTTAAAAGCAAAGGATCTGACTCACCAGCCGTTTCTACACAGGCCACTTTCTCCGAAAGTGGCATGGTAATACACAGCCCAAAATATGCTAATGAGGTGTGGATGCAAATTCCCTGTGCCTCATTAGCATATGGTCACGTGATTTGGAGTCCGGAAGACCACTCTTCCGGACTCCAAAACGCCGTGTAGAAGCACAGCCCTGGGGGAGCTTCCAAAAGGAAGTCTTTCTTCCGGACACCCCTTCTTCCTGAAAACTTTTGGGAAGAAGGGGCCTCCTGAAGAAGGACTTCCTTCCAGAAGATGCTCGGGAGCCACGCTTCTAAATGGCATTTTGGAGTCCGGAAGAACGGTCTTCCGGACTCCAAATCACGTGACCATATGCTAATGAGGCACGGGGAATTTGCATCCACACCTCATTAGCATATTTTGGGCCATGTATTACCATGCCACTTTTGGAGAAAGTGGCCTGTGTAGAAATGGCCACCATAAACTGAGGAAGAATTTCACCAACAGCATCCCTTTTCAGACTGGGATCACTCCCCCTCTGTTTAGTTGTTTGACAGTCGTCATTGTCATGAGCAGGAAGAAGGAAAGCAGAGATGGATGGCTAGGGGAATTTCCCTCCCATCTTATATGCAATGCTGTGTGCTGGCAAAAAATTTTGGTGGGTTATGGGAACATGCATATCCATTGGGGATGTGCAGCTCCAGAATTGGACTGATCAGACATCAATGGTCTCACAAATAGGAGGTGACAGGAAGATGTCCTACTCATTACCTATTGACCTCCAAGAGAAAAGTGGGCTCCAAGCTGTCTTTCAGATGAATTGTAGATTTCTTGCTTCTCCCCTTTGTGGCATAGCTCCCAATCACGCTCTTAATGGCTCTTTACGACACTTTGCTGGCATCCTTTGTGCTTGAGAAATTGGTTTATGAGTATTACCTAGGACTATGGCATATTTCAGTAACAATCATATAACAAAATTGCATATTTTATATACAATGTTATTACACACAATTCAACAATATAATATAATGAGTTTTCAAATGATACCTCACAAGATATACTTTGTACTTTTTTTTTTTTAAGATTGCCAGGTGAATCCAATCTCTCCCCAGGTGACCTTAAAGATTCTTTATTGGAGTTTATTTTAAACTCAATGCAGTTTGTACTGGTCTGTCTTTAACTTTTACATGTACTTAGCTGACAATCTTACATAGCAGACTAACTTGAACTTCAGTTATTTTTGAACACCAGTCATTCAAGGAAAGGGAGAGGGAACTAATAAATCAATGAAAATCAGGGAAAACTCTGTCAGGTGGAGTTAATTAGCTACTGTCTCCTTTTGGCAATACTGGAGAATATGAGAAAGCTGCCTGAATCCCAATTCTAAGTACCATTCTTTGCTACAAATGTAGTAGCATAGTTCTTTTACATTAGGGACCTATGCAGGGGCAGATTTGCCAGTTCCTCTGGCTTTATGGGGCAAATGTGAACACTCCAGGCCTGATCAGCCTGCCACCCATAACATTGAGAGACACTTTCAAAGGAGTCCTTAATTTAATGAGCAGATGTCGCAAAAGGGCAAGATTAAAATTCTCCTCTAAAAATGACAGGAGAGGGACGAGGAAAGAATGCATTTGAGTCTGAGTGAGTCAAAAACAAAAGTAAAGATGTGGATGCCGCTTAAATGTAACTCCTTTGACCTGAGCTGCTCACTTTTGGTGCAACTGTAAGCTAAGGATGAAATGCTGACAAATAGCATGCACAGACACACTGTGTCCATGACCTTCAAAATGGAGGTGTGAGGCATGAATGCAGCTGAATAACAGGACAGGAGGACGGAAGGGAGACCATTGGGGTGTCAATTCACTTTCAAATCAATGTGCCCTCTTTTTTCCCCATCCACATGTAGCCCCTCCTGTTCACTAGCCCAGCATGATCTTATTCAACATGAGGAAGCCTTATGATTCCTTACACATGTGGGAGGAAAGTAGGCCTGAAGCTTCTTGGTGTGCTTTGTGTTGTGTACTAATGCATGTGTACCTCACACCAGACCCGCTGACACAAACCACCAGGAACAGGCTTTTATTTTTTTAGCAGAATAAAAACACATAAAACATGATCACAGTTCAGCAGCCCTTCTTCTCTCTCTGCAGTCTGTAGTCTTCATGCTGCCTCAGCTCAGTCTCTGCTGAGACCCTGCTGGGGGCAGAGGGAGCATTCTGGCAGGAACTAGGATGGTATTCCAGCATGCTGCAGTTTGTAGTCCACAACTTGTAGCTCCCAGGGCTGCTGCCAAAAGTGCTGGTCCTTGGGCTACACACATTTGGAATACATTTGGCTACGTGTACCAAGGTAATGTATGATGTATGTCTCCAGTAGAAGCAAAAACACTACACGTTTGTTTGTTTTTCAGAAGTTTGCCATAAGCATAATTACTCCAGCCAGGACAGGGTAGGCATTGTAGAAATCACTACTCAGAGAATTATCTTTAAATGTAAGGGAGAGACAAAAATGATGAAATGCACAAATCAGTCAGAAAATTATAGCAATGCACTTTGAGAGTATAAAATTACAAAGGATATATGTCTGCATAGCAGGAAGTAACAGCATTAAGACAAGCATGTGCTGAGAGATGAGCGTGAAAGATGGCACGGATGTGGGTGGGTGAAGGGGGCAAGGGGTGAACTACCAGCTGAGGAAGTCTCTGATAGGCTGAGTGCTGCCCCTTGAAACCACTAGCTGACTCTCCACCAGGAAGCCTCTTTCAGACCTCAGAAAATCAATTTCTTCTCTAGCCCTGTGATTCCTCCCCTGCCCTGAGGAGATGGTGTAGAGGTTGGGGCGGGGGGAGAAGGAGGGGTTGGAAAACGCTAACATCCACATCCTCATCTCGTCTGACTGAACAGTCAGCAGGATGATCCCAGGAGTAGCTGCAAAGGGGCACCTTAGTGCGTATTACCAGATATACACCACTCTGCTAATCATCCCTTGGCTGCTGTGTGACTGTCTTTCTGAGTGACCTAAGGCTGTTTAGATGCTATTCATTCTCGTGGAGTAAGTGAGCCCCTGTACAGATTTAAACAAAAACCTGGTTTGCAGTTTTGAGCACAGATGTTGGCATGTCCAAGCCATTGGATAAAAGCTTGAAAATTCATGCTAAAAGTTGGACGCTCATTGATTAAAAGATAAAATACTTGGGCATAACACTGGTTTCAATCAAATCAGATCTTAACTGCCTTTTTATTATAGCTATTATTAATTATTGTATCCCGTCTAATAGCCCTTAGATGGGAAGGAAAAATTATCTCTACTGCATTTGGCGGTGAACTTTGAAGTGACCTCCAAACAATTAAAAAAGGAAGAGCAGTGTAGAAAAGGAAAGGGGATTTTTGTTATTTTGTTGAAGACTGCTGGATTTGAGATGTCTAGCCACAGACAGTGCCTTGTGCTGGCAAGTACACTATGGAGCTGCTTTTTCTGCTTGCTTCCCTGCTCTGGGACATGCTCTCAAGAGCCCTGAAAGAGTCCTTTTTCACTAGTTCACCTGGATAATCCAGATGGATGGATCTCGTCCTTTTGTCATTCTTGAACCACGCAGTTCAGCTGAGCTCAGGATCAGTAAGTGTATAAGGAATGAAAGGGAAGAACAAGAATATGTGTGCCATTCTAGGGTCTGTGATGATTCATTTGAGGTCATAGTTGGGAGTTTTTATTGGTGTATTCAGTTAAGAACATAAGAACGGCCATACTGGGTCAGACCAAAGTTCCATCTTGCCCAGTATCCTGTCTGCCAACAGTGGCCAATGCCAGGTGCCCCAAAGGAGGTGAACCGAAGACAATGATCAAGCGATTTATCTCCTGCCATCCATCTACCACTTTTGATAAAAGGCTAGGCACCATACCTTACCCCTTGCTAATAGCCATCTATGGACCTAACCTCCAAATATTTATTGAGCCCTTTTTTAAACTCTGTTAAAATCCTGGCCTTCACAGTGTTCTCTGGCAAGGAGTTCCACAGGTTGACTGTGCGCTCTGTGAAGAAAAACTTTCTTTTATTAGTTTTGAACCTGCCACCTATTAATCTCAATTGGTGTCCTCTAGTTCTATGATCTTTGCTGATTCCTGATGGAGTAATTCAGAATTTCTGTTGACCTTTTATGACAAAATCCTTAATGGGTCCATATATTTTCTCCCTCACATCTCTTCTTACAGGACCCCACAATGTGCAATGTGTAGAACAGGCCATCCTGCCCACCTGAAGTGGTAGACATGGTACGTCTGGATTTTAGTGAAGCATTTGATAACTATCTGGCATAAGTTTTTCATACACAAGCTAGGGAAATCCAGCCTATATGGAGCTGCTATAGGGTGGGTGCATAACTGTTTGGAGAACTGTTCCCAGAGGCTACATCTACACTTAAAAAAAAACTTCAAAATGGCCATGCTAATGGCCAAATAGAAGAACACTAATGAGGCACTGAAATGAATATTCAGCACTTCATTAACATGCCGCCAGCCGCAGCACTTTGAAAGTGCTGCGGTTCACTTTCCCACGTCTTGTTTACATGGGGATCCTTTTTGAAAGGACTCTGCCAACACAGAAATCCCCTTATTTCCATCAGCTTTCGAAGTGCCGTGGCTGGCAGCATGTTAATGAGGCAGTCTGGGGGGCCCAGGTGAGCCTGATGTGAAAAGTTTGCTCATCCCTGAGATAGGGGATGGAAACAACCTGGCATGATGCTAAATCCAGTTTGACTTTCCCCTTCCTTTCATAGAAAGAAAAGGAAAGTCTCAAACTCTCAGCCCAGCATTTTAAGTATGACCAGTTTTGATGTAAAAATAATGGATACACCAGCAGAATCTCTTTTTTTGTGGGCAAACATGCTCTACCAGGAATAGTGAACAAGTGAAAATGTGTAAAGAAAATAGAGTGAGGAAAAAACACAAAGCACAAAATAAACGGTAAATCAGTCAAATACTAATGCACCCTAGAAGAATACCTCTAAAGCAGCAGTTAAACCACTCATCACATCTGCAAGAGATGCAGCAAGGACCGTCACTCTCGTGTGGGTCTTCATAGTCACAATAGACGCTGTAAATGAAGTCCTCAGCTGAAACTTTAAAGGGCGCGATCTATAGTCTATGCAGACTGAAGGATGCCTACGACTACTACTACTACTACTACTAAACCACTCATTCTTTAACACTGAAAAACCTTGAATTGGTGAGTGATACAATAATTGAATACTTCTTGAATTGGAATATGCATCAGTTGACTTAATTCATATTGTCATGATTAATTAGAGGAATATATTATTTTTGTTCACAGTTCCAGCATGCTGTTTGGAGAACTCACCCAACCAGAAGCCCCCACTGAAGCATAATGCATGACTTTTTTCTCTTAGAGCTTCATGCTGCTGTACGTATTGATTTTTATTTTACTTGAACAAAATTACTGTTTATGGTTGTATTTGTCACACAGAAATGTCATAGTGTGTTTGGCAGAAAATATTTTATATAAATAAATCCACTGGAAGATTTTTTTTTGTTTCTGATTTTCTTTTTTCTAACAGAGTAAGAATGCAAACCAGCAGTCAAGTAACATTTTAAAGACTAACAAAATAATTTGTTAGCTGATGAACTTTTGTGGGACAACCCCACTTCTTGAGATCTAAGAGGGTCTGTTTCATGAAAGCTCATCACCTAATAAATTATTTTGTTAGTCTTTAAAGGGCTATATGACAGCTGGTTTGTTTTGTTAGAATACAGGCTAGCATGCCTACATAGAAAATGCATATTCTGCTAATATTATAATGCATATTACTAATGAGAAATATCATAGGAATATTCCTACGATAGGAATAAAGGGATTTTGAAGTTGGCAGGGTCCTTTCGAAAAGGGCCCCTGTCTGGACGAGCCGAGCGGCAGTGAAAAGTGGCAATTTCAAAGAGCTGTAGCCGGCTGCATGCTAATGAGGCACTGAATATGCATTTCAGGTCCTCATTAGTAATCTTTGAAGTGGCCATTTTGAAGTTTGGTGCTAGTGTAGACATGGCCCAAGAGTAAGAAGGGTACACTAAACTCTTGAGAAGCACCATTTCGATTTGCGCTTCACTCACATTAAGCCCTTGGCTCCCCCAGCTGGGAGAGCTTGGCAGACACACAGCTGCTTGTGGCACGATTTCTCCCAGCTGCAGCTGTGTGCCCCCCAGTGGGGAGAATCCAGGGGCCTCATGGCTGCCTCCCCGCACATTTTTCCGAGCTGGGGCATGTCAGCAGCTGGTGCTGGCGGCCATGCTGCTTCTCCCACCAAGGCGAAGTGGGTGGCTGGAATGGTGGTGGAGCACTGCTGCTCCCCACTTTCCCCCGCTGGGGGAACCAGGGAGCAGCACAGATCTTCAGAGGCTCCAGCTGCCTGTTCCCCAGGCAGGGGAAGTCCAGAGATCTCCACAACCTCCCCCCTACAGTTTGCGTTACATTTGATTTACATGGAGGTTGCCCAGGATGCAACCTCCACATAAACTGAGGGATTGCTGTGTAGCTGACTCATCTCACATTTGAAGAAAACATAAACCTTGCCTTGATATCACTCTGAAAGAATCTTTTTAAACTTCATAATCCTTATACTGATCTTGTATGTGTCATTTAACACATGAATGGAATATTTTCAAAGGACAAGTGCTGATGTTTACACAAAGCATAGATTGTATATAGCATGTAAGGTTAGATTTCTTCCTAAATAGCAAGCTCTGAGGAAAATGGGGCTGATTAATTCTTACTTACAAAGGCTCTTAGGAATTTTGCCATCAAATCTGTTTGCTCTCCTGCCTCTTTCCCACTTCCACCATGGAGCTAACTTAAAATTCAGTCCTGTTCACTCAGAATTTGACTCTATTAGAAGCTAGATCCAACTGCAGGTGAAGGGAGGTCATGGTTCACTAACAGTCCTCATTGCATGACTATAAGTAGTTACCACACACCAAAACATGGTTCTGAATATAATCAGTGACACTGACAGCTGCCATGGGCAGTGGGGGCAAAGTGAGAGGAAGCTCTGTGTCCACAGAAGGCATGAGGCTCAGAGCAGAAGGAGCAGGGCCAAGGGCAGCCAGTCCTCAGTGCAACCCTGACTGCAGTGATGGGCCCTGCTCTCCACTCCTTCACAACCACGCACAGCCAGAGCAATGCGGCTGTGGCATTTCACAGGGGCCTGGTCTGGCAGTTACAGAGTGCTGCAGGTAAGCTGCATCATATAGTGCCTCGTGACTGAAGGCACCCGGCACTATATAGTGCGTCTTACCTGGGTTCATATACTCTATAGCCAGACGTGCCTGGATAGCTTTCACTATGTAGGTGGTCATGCCTGTTCAGTGAGAATCACTAATATTATGAAGAAAAACATAAAACACAAAGAAATGACTGTTCACACTCTTCATCATTTTCATTTATTTCAAAGGAATATTCAGAAAAAAGAGAGTAGATTAAATACTGGTAACACACAGCACCCATTTAAAATGAGTGCCAGAAATGGGTAAATAAATGCCAGGCTCATTTTCCACATGTGCAATTGTCTCAAACCTGTCGACGTTCTCCTTTGCTGGTCTGTAAAAATGCCAGTTATGCCCCAGCGCTCCTGATGGCTGATAATAGACAGCTATGGGAGTTTGAAGTACTGTGGTAAGAACAAAGAGCTCGACATCTGTACCCCAGTCTTTGTCTTGCTTCATTTGGCTTTGGAGCAAATGCTTATTCACGGGAAGACTGATCAAGGCTTCGAAAGCTTCTTGACATTCAAGAGTTTTTGTCACATTCACAGCAGCAGCCCTAACTACACCACAGTAGTCTTCAGACAATGTAATCTCTTTGCTGATAGACCTGAAGAGGCAATTGCCATCACCAATAATCTTGTCTAGTCCACCATATAATCTTTGCTGATTTCCTCTGTAGCTCTTTGTTTGTCCGAGGAACTGGAATTTGCAGCTTTT
Organism: Carettochelys insculpta; assembly: GCF_033958435.1. Lineage (NCBI taxonomy): Eukaryota > Metazoa > Chordata > Testudines > Carettochelyidae > Carettochelys > Carettochelys insculpta. The sequence goes on from NC_134139.1 coordinate 183,114,996, forward strand.
TACAGGCTGCTGTTCACCAAGGAGCTGAGGTGGGAATGGAGGGCTTGGCGACATGAATCTCACCCCAATGATGACATCAGTGTCTGCAAGATGTGATTATTTTCCACAAGTAGTAGAAGGCAGGGGAATGGTGGGCATGTCGTCTTGGCTCTCACTGGAGGATACATTAGTATATGCAGGGTTTGATGATGGGGGTAAGTTTGAAGGCTCTTTTGTCTTGGGAGGTATTTTGAGCTCATAAAACGCTTTTAAATTCAAATCATGATATTTGTTCTGCCGTGTGTTGCCTTTTTCATTTGCTAAGCTATACAAGCACTTTGAGGGCTGTTTTTTTTTTCCCCATGACTGTATAAGGGCCCATGTAGTGTCACTGGCCTTTATCCCCCTTCCTCCCTGCCCTTCGCACATTGTAGAGCACTTTTTGACCAATTTTAAAACCTTCTTGCTGCTTATGGCATTTGTGATGGGGTTCAGGGGTCCCCCTGCACTGCACCCCGTCCGCTGGCAGGAGAGACTCTCACTCAGCAGGCACAACAGCAGGTTTATTAGGCAACAGATGTCCAGTTTCTCACAGAAGCAACAGCATAGCCGCCAGAGACAGTCCTTCCAACCTGTCCTGGGGGGAAGACCCCGAGGGGTGTCCCTCTGGGGAGTAGCTTTCCCCCTCCTCAGGCTGGCTGCCTTCCAGCTCTCCCTTTTCCTCCCTCTAACTGCCGCCCCCGATTCAAAACCCAGCTCAGCTCCTCCCTGCTCTTTGTTTAGGCAGAGGTGTTATCTGCCAGTTGTAGCCCTAGGGTCATCCTTAGCCACTGGGAGCTGCTGCTTGCCTCGGACATCCAGCCTGACTCACACATGCACCCCCCCCACTCCATCACAGCATTTTTCATAATCCTTTTTTTTGTCTTGCTGGTGCCTTAACAATGTTCTTTGCAGCCTCCCCCTCTACAATTTTTGTACCTGCTGATGCAGGTCAAGTGATCTTGGGCATCACTGGCATCTAACCTATTTCAGTAGTTCATGTCTTTTTTTTTTCCCCTTGTCCTTAATAACCTTTAAAATATCATGTTCCAAGGGTCTCTTCAATTTCATGATATCATTGTACCAGAAATGGAGCTCTCCATTTCTTATTTTGAAATGTCCAGCTTGTTGAATAAAGTTATTCTTCATCCCAATATTTTTGATTTCTTTGACACACTCGGGGAACTCAACGCTCCACAAGCAGATTTTGATTTCTTTATGGTTGGTTTCACCACCAACCTTCCCTGCTTTTTTGATCTCACCACCTTGGCCGTTTCTACACAGGCCACTTCCTTTGGAAGTGGCATGCTAATACACGGAGCAAAAGATGCTAATGAGGCGTGGATGCAAATTCCCTGTGTCTCATAAGCATAACGTCACATGATTTGGAGTCCAGAAGACCATTCTTCCAGACTCCAAAACGCAGTGTAGAAGAGTGGCCTGAGGGCGGCTTCCAGAAGGAAGCCCTTCTTCCAGGGGTCCCTTCTTCCCGAAAATTTTTGGGAAGAAGGTGCTCCCGGAAGAAGCACCTTCTTCTGGAAGCTCCCCCAGGGGTCGCACTTCTACACGGCATTTTGGACTCTATAAGAATGGTCTTCCGGACTCCAAATCACCTGATGCTAATCACCATGCTAATAAGGTGTGGGGAATTTGCATCCATGCTTCATTAGCATCCTTCGCACCATGGATTAGCATGCCACTTCTGAAGGAAATGGCCTGTGTAGAAATGGCCCTTTAGTTTTCTTTTCATTTTGGAAGGATCTCACCATTTTGGAAGGGGTTGATCCTAATTAACAAATTGAAGTAATGGATAATAGAGATTAACTGTAACAGTGATCATTCTAAATAAATAAATTGGGTTTTAAAATATAAGTGGTCATCTGTTCAGAAATTCCTGCTCCTCTGCTGCTCATTGGGGGAGGGATAACTCAGTGGTTTGAGAATTGGTCTGCTAAACCCAGAGTTGTGCATTCAGTACTTGAAAAGGCCTGTTAGGGTCTGGGGCAAATAGACTTAAAAAAATCTGTCAGGGATGGTGCTTTGTCCTGCCAAAATGGCAGGGGACTGGACTCAATGACCTCCTGAGGTCCCTTCCAGTCCTGTGAGATGTACATCTCCATATATGTTTGTTTATTACAAATTTCATACCTTCAATGGCTTTTCCTATGCATCCATTGCATGCTGTATGCCTGAATTCATTTTTCAGGCAGCACACACACTATATAGTGAAAGTCACCCAACTTTTGTCATTCTCACCAGCTGAAAGTCACTAAATTTACTGTATGTTGCCTCAATGAGGAGCATTATATATTGGTTTAGTGCCTCCTGCTGCCTACACCAGAGTTCTGGCCACTGCCTCAGCCAAAATAGCAGCAAAGCAAACTCCACAGCCTTGACTAAAACATATTGACCAAGCACTGTAAACCCATTTAGATGTTACATCTACCAACTTCAACCGTAGTTCCCACAGAAGTACAGTGTGAAACTCAAGTTTTAAAGGAGATGCCTGAAAGAATAGTTATTGTTATTATTGTGAATGTTTAGAATGACAAATGGATGCAGGGCAGATAAATGAGGAGACAGGTTTCTGTATAAATAGGAAATAGTCTTCTGTTCACCTCAGAGGTGGTATATTTATGTCTCTCTAATTTCAGATGGGGTTAAAGACCCAACAGATCACAAAATACCTGTTTGTTTGTTTAAAAAAAAAAAAAAGGGCAAAGTGCTCTTTTTCTTATCATCCATTCCCAGCCTCGGACAAGCAGAGGCAAGGGAAACCATTCCTACCCATCTTGGCTAACAGCTCAGTTAATAGTAATTCTAAAGTGTGGTACAAGATCGTCCAAATATTCAAACATGTGACCCACCCGTATTCAGACAAGTGTTTTCCAACTGATTTTTATACTTCTACTCTATATTTAACATAAAAAGAATGTTTTATTATTTATTTTATGGTGCAGAATGCAAGTCAAGTAGACTAAATTTCTAACCAACACTAAACTGACACTGATATGGGATTCCCAAATGTATGTAACAGATTTTTAACAATTGGATTATTTATGACCTGTTAGTAGTCATTTTAACTGTTTTATAAACATATCCAAGTAAATCAGTGTATTTCTGCTTTGCTGTGATTATTAATCACTCAGTCATGTTTTAAATGTCTCCTTTTTTATTGAAAATGGCCATCATTCTCATTACTCTAAACTCATTTTCCATTACCATTGACTCTAATCATCCCCAGGGAAGCCATTATTTTTCCATTGCATTACATGTGCATCATTACTAGAGGAAACTACAATGTGTATGTTCTGAGGATAGATCAGTCATTAGAGATGAACTGACTGCACTCCACAGAGTAGAAGGCTGACAGATGTAAAAAGGCTTACAATGGGTATGTCTACAGTGCTGTCGGGGCAGGAGGATGGCACAATTGCTGCATGTGTAGGCATATTGGAGGCAAAGCCTGGCTGCCTATGTACAGACCCACCTGTAACCGTGGGTAAGTATTCAGGAAACTAGTGCATGTTGCAACAGGTGCATTGCTATTTTTAGTGATGGTGTTCTATCAATGTTATTTTGAATATGCCTTGATATGCAGCAATCACAGATCCCAATTACAGTGTATTGTAAATTTCAGCAATGAAAAAATGTCATGCCATAAAGGAGTACAGGAATTCCTGAAATTAGGAGATAATAAAGAAAATGCTGAGATAGTTTTGGCTGTGCCATTGTTACATGCAATACTACAATATCCATACTGAATCATATTCCTTCGCTCATCTTGACATGCTTATTGTATCTGTTCATGCTGTAAAATGTCTGATAGTGTTCAGTAAGCAATGAATCTCATACAGCAAGACCTACTTGAATACAAGTTTGATAATACATGAACAGAACAACATAATGCACACAAAATATACTTCTTAATATTCAGAACTTCTTCGAATTCCGTGAAACAAAAGGGGTCTAGAACTGAAAAAAATAGCAAATCATGCTTTCGAACAAATCAGTATACGGCTGGGGAACTATAGACAGAAGGAATACAAACTCTCCCACCTTCATGTTGGATTTGCTTTTCAAGACATGAGTTGGACTAGAGATTTTGTGGCATTAGTAAGTGCATTTGTTGCCTCTCCTCCACACTGACAGCTGAGTCAAATACATGGTTAATGCAACTCTAATGACTTACATTAAGGTACACCTCTCATACCAATAGTGTATTTGAAAACAAGAGCTAATCCCATGGCAAACATCTATTGTAACTTGCTGTAAAAGGGCTGACTGAATATAGTAAATTCTTTTGTCATGCATTACTTAGTGTGGTCACTTCAGATGAGCATTCAAGCATTTTATCTGGGTGGTAGAAGGAAACTGGATCGCGTGATTCACCCTCTACTCATTCTGGTATGAAAACTGGGTGATTGGGCAACAAACTGGAAAGTTAAATTCAATATTGACATATGCAAAGAAATATATACTGGAAAACATAACCCCATATGTACATATGAAGAGAAATTAAAAACATCTGCATCTGTTCAGCATCAAACATAGATGACTCATAGGGGATATGATAGAAGTCTGTCAAATCAAGAATGGCATAGAGAACATTAATAAGGAAGTGTTATTTATCTCCTCAGATGACACAAGAATCAGGGGCATTAAAATAAATAGACCCCAGGTTTCAAACGTACAAAAGAAGTACTTCTTCACAGAATGCTCAGTCAACATGAGGAATTCATTGCCAGGGTCTGTTGCGAAGGCCAAAACTATAGTTATAGATTAAAAATAAATAGAATTAGGTAAACTCATGGAGGCTAGGTCCATTAAAAGCTGTTAGTCAAGTTGATCAGGGACAAAACTCGTGCTCTTGGATATCGTCTGACTGCTCAATGCCAGAGCTAGGGGAGAGATCGCTTGATAATTAACCTGTTCTATTCATTCCTTTTGAAGCATCTGTGAACGGTCTCTGTCACAAAACTGAGGTTAGTATCCCAGAGGATACTGGGATAGATGGAACATTGGTCCAAACCAATGTGGATATTATTATGAACCAGATATGGTGAACCTACAGCTTGCGGGCTGGATCTCGCTACTGCCTTCCCTTGATCCAGCCTGTATGCCTTGGATTTCCCACCCCTGGAGTGTGGGGACTCTGTGGGGAGCTAGCACTAAAGCTCCTACCTGGCCAGCTCTGCCGGCTGAGAGGAGAGGGAGAGGAAACATCTCTACATGCTGCCATTACCCTCACCCCACCGGCAAGAGGAATGGCAGTGCAAGGAAGTGCTAGTCTGCAGTCTCCACTGCCAGCATTCCCTTTGGCCAGGAATCGCAGCCAATGAGAATGACAAGGGGTGGTGACTGTAAACACAGGGCAGGATACAGCAGCCTGTTCCTCCTCCCCAGAGTGGTGCCTGGTAAGGACCCTGATCACCTGCCCCCTTGCTCCTACTCCCTTGTTCCCTTCATCTCTTTTATTAAAATCTCTTTTTAATGCCCAGACTCTGTGCTCATGTGTTGCATCCCAGAGGTGCCCAGTGGGTGTAAATTTCCCTTGTTACTGGGTGGGGGCTCAAGCCAGTTCTGTGCTGGATGGTTGGAGAGGAACCCCTACATATTTAATCTGGCCCTGGATGCTGCTGGCTTCACCAAGCAGTAGGGTTACATAAGCACTTTAAAAGCTTGTCAATATTTAGTTGTCTGTCATTACTTGGTGTGATTGAACAGGACTCTTTTTATTTGACTGTTTCTCACCAGATTTTACCCATACTTTATCATCTCCCATCCTGTCCTTTTCACTACAATATAGAATAGGACATTGGTAGACCATTATCGGACCCACTTTGTTAGTTGCTGTTTAATCAAGGACAGGACTACTTCCTTTTAATCTCTCCCATCCACTTACCATTTGTATTATTCACTGAACTCCCTTTAGATTGTCAATATCTTTCTCATAACTGGATGCTTGCAACTGAATGAAATATTCCAGGTGTGATCCTAGCAGTGTGATACAGTGTGCAGAAGAATGGTTACTTTTTGCCCAGTAATGTCTTACCTCTGCTTAGGTAGTTGTGGTTTGCATATCATTTTTTTTTTGTGTTTTACCTTGCATAGAAAGAGAATTTTCGGGATGGCAACTGCAAAGATTCTACATTGCTTTACTACAATTTTCTGATATCACTACAATTTAGTATATATTGGGATATATCTAATACATGCACTTGACTATACTCATACTTTCAAATGTTTCCTGTATCTGTCTTGTTCTTTTTGTTGAAAACTAATTTATGTGATTGTAACACCTTTGCACTCAACCCCAGAGTACCCCGTCGGTCATCTGGGAATTAGTACTTTCCAACCCTTGAGCACCCTCCTATTGTGATGCCTCACCTGCCATTACTACTCCATCTCTCCCCACTACTCCAGGATCCACATCCCTTCTGGACCATGGCACCCCTTCCCCAGGGTACTGTTGTCTAGCAATGTCCACTCCAGGATTCCCCCCTTTAGGAAACAGGTGTCCCTTAATCCCACCACTCACTTCAGTGGGCCAGCTTAGCCCCTTGATATGCGGAGGGGACCTGGTGCTGGTGCTCCATCCACAGTGCCCCTACGCTCCTTGGCTACGTCTACATGTGCACGCTACATTGAAATAGCTTATTTCGATGTAGCGACATCAAAATAAGCTATTTCGATGAATAACGTCTACACGTCCTCCAGGGCTGGCAACGCCGACGTTCAACTTCGATGTTGGGCAGCACCACATCGAAATAGGCGCTGTGAGGGAAGGTCTACACGCCAAAGTAGCACACATCGAAATAAGGGTGCCAGGAACAGCTGCAGACAGGGTCACAGGGCGGACTCAACAGCAAGCCACTCCCTTAAAGGGCCCCTCCCAGACACACTTGCACTAAACAACACAAGATCCACAGAGCCAACAACTGGTTGCAGACTCTGTGCATGCAGCATGGATCCCCAGCTGCGGCAGCAGCAGCCAGAAGCCCTGGGCTAAGGGCTGCTGCACATGGTGACCATAGAGCCCCGCAGGGGCTGGAGAGAGAGCGTCTCTCAACCCCTCAGCTGATGGCCGCCATGGCAGACCCCGCTATTTCGACGTTGCGGGACGCGGATCGTCTACACGTGCCCTACTTCGACGTTAAACTTCGAAGTAGGGCGCTATTCCCATCCCCTCATGGGGTTAGCGACTTCGATGTCTCGCCGCCTAATGTCAATTTCAACTTCGAAATAGCGCCCAACACATGTAGCCGTGACGGGCACTATTTCGAAGTTGGCACCGCTACTTCGAAGTAGCGTGCACGTGTAGACATGGCCCTTGTGTGGCAGGAGTGACAGCACTGGCTTACACCTGGAGGAGAGAGCGGGGTTCCAAGCCTCACAGGCTGGATTCAAGCAAGCCACAGTTCAGATCCGGCCCTCAAGCTGTAGGTCCCCACCCCTGTTTAAATTTGTTTTAGTAATATTTCATTAGTGTGTTGCTGAAGATTATCAATTTCTACAAAAAAAATCATTGTCCTTCTAGTTGCTATTAGGCATAGGGGCACCAGTTTAATACTTCTACATAGGACCCCATAAATCCTGAGGATGGCCATGGCCCCTGGCATCTCCCAGCACTGCTGCGTCTATGTACCTATATCTGCTAGGTGACTCAATACATCTCCTTTCAGAGCTGGAGAGAGACTTAGCTCCATCTGCCCAGAAGCTCTTCTTATAAGGCCTAGTTTGGACCTTATTGGTTTCTGTCAGCCTCCCTCTGACTCCTGGAACAGCCCTGGGAGAATTCAGCACAGCACACACATGCTCCCCCCAACCCATGCGCCCTCCCAAAAAAAACAGAGGGAAATAATTCAGGATGCTCTCTAAATTAAAGAGGCACAGTTCACCCCAACTTACTACTGGCTGCACCCTACCACTCATCCAGCCCCCCCACCTCAATTTTTCTTCTATCTATAAAAAGATGTTCAGAATCTCACTTGTTTTTTGAGTCCCTTATTGAGCAAACTTCAGTGTTTAATCTTCCACACTTCCATTACTATTACTTAATAGAACTATTGATTCTCTGGTACTATTTCCCCTTGATACATTTAGAAATGTCCTTTCCATTCCCTTTAACACCCTTGGCAGTATTAACTCATTCTAGTTCTTGCTGTACTTATTTCTTTCTCTACAATCCTAATACAACTCTGTACCATATCCTGCCCCCATCAAAGTTAGTCAAAGTTTTGCCAGTGACTCAATGAGAACAAGATGGGAACTCTGTGGTTTCTTGTACAGTTGTTTCCTGTCTTCCATTTCCACTGCAGGTGTTTTATTTGATCTCTGGCTCAGTGAGGCCATATAGACTGTTCAGCTGCTTATGTTCTTAATTTTCACAAGAATGGTAATCAGTGTCTTAGTTATGCTGTTCTAAACAGTGTTGTTATCTGTCTGGTGTCTTACATAGTACAGTGGGTGTTATCTGCATTCCTCATGTTCCACAGCTGTCTTTCATGTTCCTAGATTTTAATATCTCTTCCAATTTTACTTTGTTCTCTAGAATTGTAAAGACTAGATTTTCTTAAATCTTATGTACTTAAGTGGTCATATTCTGTGATCCCATTCCTCACCATTCTGAGTGATACATTCCTTGGACATGGGTATAATTCTTAAACATTTTTTTCCATACTACCAAAATGCATTTCATCATGGGCAAAATATATCACCAAGATGTCTTTCCTTCTCGGTAATGCCCATACTTTGAATCATTATTATATTTGCCTTTAGGAGGTTCCATATTTTTTAAATGGGATATAATGAATCACAGTCAAAGGACTGAAGGACCAGAATGGATAACTGCAGATCAATCCTCTGCACTGAGGCAGGAGTATGACCTAAACCATCCTTTACAGTTGCTTGTGTAACCTATTCTTAGAAGTCTCCAATAACAGAGATTGCACAAGCTTTCCTTACATTTCCTAAAGCATAACCTATATTTATCTTGCTTCCATGTAAGTCCGTTATTTTTGTCCTGTCCATAGTCAATAAGGAGAATTATTTGCTGCCTTCTCTTTATAACAACTTCTTAGCTACATGCAGACTGTTATCATGGTCCCTCTATCTTCTCTTCTCAGACAAAACAATTTTGTTTTCCACATTTTCCTTGTAGGTCATGTTTTCTAGAGCTTGAATCATTTTTGTTGCTCTCCACTTGACTTTATTTAATTTGTTTGAATCTTCCCTCAGGTGTTTTATCTAAACTGGACACAGTATTCCACTTTAGGCCTGACCAGTCTGAGTAGAATGGGAGAATTCCTTCTCATGTGTGTCTTACAACAAGCCTTCCAAAGAATCCCAGAATTATGTTCAAATTTATTTCTGCAATAGTATTGCATTGTGGAGATGCACATCTTGCTGTATTTACAACTATTGAACCTCCCATATGCATAACATCCTGTGTGTTTCCTTAGTTTGTCCAGGAACTCTCCACAATTACTGAGACCCACAATAATTTTTTTGTTTATTGTAGCCTAAGCCAGAATGTTTCAGCACTACTCTATTGATTTTCTAACTGTAGCTCACTGGCATTGTATATAGTCTTGACAGGCTGCATAATGTCACTCTTCCAGACTCTGTTGAGACCCTTATCTGTACAGAATGTACTCCTCTTAATAGTCACATTAATTACATCAATGAAGATTTCTAGCTGTTCTTGCTTGTTTTCTGTGCTTCTTGCATTTAAACACAGATATTTGGAACAAGACGGTGTTTCTTTGTCTTCATCTCTTGTTTCAGTTAAACTATACATATTTTAGGATGCAATATACAAAATAGAGCTGTGTGGCAATGGATGAATTGTATCAATTAAGATAAACTCAGTGTCCATTGGGAAATGAAACTGTGTATGGAACTCTATATGCACACTCCATATCCAGATGGCCAATCATCTCACTAATGGCATATGCTGTGGCTTATACAATATAAAAACAGCTGACTGAATCTCTCCTAATTGAAATCACTAGCTGCCCAGCTCACGTGTTCTATCCTACTAAGAGATGTAGTGGAAGTGTAATTAATACCTAATGTGGTGACGTTGCTCATTCATATCAGTTATGTCTTGGGTATAAAATAGGAGATTTAAATAGAAGCTTCTCCAGGTTCCTTCCAAACCTGGATTTGTATTTGTGTGTGTGTGTGATATTTTAGTGATTCATTTATGTAGTTGTTGAGAAGATTAGCTATTTCCCTGGGGGCTGATGACTGTGCTGGAACACTGTGGAAGTTGGATGGGCAACTCTGTGCTCCCAGAAGAGGCTGGGCCTTGGGCAGAAAGAGCGAGGCTAGGGCCAGCTTGTCCTCAGAAACACCTTGAACACACTATGATCCTCTTCCCCAAGGCAGTCTTAAAAGGCATTCAAAGTGTGCTGTGTGGAACTCTGGCAATTATTTAAAACGCCCAGTGTTCTTGTCCCCATCACTCCTGTGGTAGCATCAGCAGAGAGCCATAGGCCCTTTTGAATCACCATGTTCTGGGGCAACTAGCCACTTCTTGCCCCCATTGGTGGGCATGGCTATGTCCCTGAAATCGTACTCAGTGTGTGACCAGGGAAAAAAAAAAATGTTATCAGCTCAGTGGATAATTGGGCAGATAAGGAAACTTACAACTTCTTCTACAGAACCACAATGAAACCAACAAACTCTAATCATTTTAAATTCACAAATTTTGGCAGCAATTTGCAAGTCAAAAGGGATGTCCCAAAGGAAAGATGATACGCTGGCAGCTAACTGTACCAGACTAATCAAGATTTGGTCATCACAATCTACAATTTGAAGATTAAACTATTAATTTCAACTCATATTTGTGCCCTAAAATATGAATATAAAAGCTGCAGGCCAATGTCTAAATACCTTTGGAAGCAAATGCAGCAAGAAGTCACTATATATTGAATGAATGAACGAAAGAATGAATTAATTTATAAGAAATTAAAAGCTACTTGCATCTCCTATCTCTAAAATGCAAACTTACTTTAGGCAAGAAAAATACTGGTGAAGTTTCATATGTAATCTGATGGGTAGGGTTTAATGCCTGTTCTTCTGAAAAGGTAATTAAATCTCTGGAATGCAGTCATGCAGAAGAGGGACAAAAAATGTCTTTTTCTATTAATATTGTAAATAAAAACACTACTGGGTATAGCATACGAACAGATGTGAAATTTGTGTTTTGGCAGATTATCTCCTGTTCATTGTTCAGCAGCTTTGATCAAAATTACTGCAATAACAACAAATTCTAGAACTTGAATCATAATATAACAGCATGAAATCCTAGTATATCCGAAAGGACATACATTGTGATTTAAAAGCCCAAATAGTTGTGTTTAAAACACAAACATAATGGAATAATTGTAGCTACCTGTCCTAAGCCGGGTCTCAAAGTGCCTTGCAAAATCTGAATGATGATTGTTATACTAAAAGCTACTTCTTTCAAATCTGATAACCCCTCTGAAAACACTTTATATTTATTTTGCATATACTTTTACCATGACTACCTTGAGAAGCAGAAAAAAAACAAACAAACAAACAGAAAACTCATGATGAAGGCTGCCCCACTAATTCTCCTTCATTTCCTTTCCGGATTCTGAAGTGCGGGGTGTGGGGGGGGGCTTTCATCACATAAACTGAAAACATATAAAATTAAGAACTGTGTGCCCTTTTGTTCAGAATGCCTTTTGTTTCATTTTCCTCTGAAGTAACTTGTGCTGCCAAATAGGAAGCTGTACTAGTAAAACATGGTCCAATCTGATTGGGCAGGAACACAGGACCTGTTGGTCTCCAAAAATGGATGGTGAAAGGGATGGAAAAGAGCTCTTCTAATATCTGCTTCATTGACTGGTTAACTGGAATTGAGTTAATTTATTTTTCTTTGCACGCTGGGATTTTTAATGGCTTCTGTGTATTGTACTATTGTGAGATTAAGTATTAGAGTAGCTACAGCTGGGAATTGGTTCTTTCTTTCTTTCTTTCTTCCTTTCAACTTGTTTTCAGAATCTCCTAGGATTACAACTAGAGGCTGAACCAGTCACAGAAAATGTTTTAAAAGCTCAAAACTGTCTTATTCCAAATGGTGATGAAATTGAGACATCCTAGAGTTTGTAATAAAACAGTCAGCTGGCCATGGCACTCATATAAGATGTGAAAGATCTCCCTTCAATTACTTGTTCTAAATTAAGCACAGTAAAGACTTAAATGTAGGTATCCCACATCACAGATGCATGCCCTGACCATGCAGGTTTATGGATTCAACTGAGTCCACGGAATTCATGAAACCAGTGGTTCCAGAGCTGAGTTGTGCAGTGACCCCATGTGTCACATCACAATGCCCAGGGTGGGCAGCCAGGCCCAGCCCCATAAGGGTGTGCTACTGCAGATAGTCAGTGCCCCCATTAACCACTAACCAAAACCATAGCAATTAAAACTTTAGTGTAGTGCATCTATCCCTGCATGGACCTGAGATATTGTTTTCTATATTTTTTTTTAACTTGGACCTGGCAAATTCCTACATTAAGCTTCAGGTTCAATGAGTCAGTGGTTTCCAACAAGATTAAAGCTGTAAAAATTCTGACCTGTTCTACCTAGGATGCATGTGTAGATGCAATTATAGCAAATCCATTATATCTTTAATTATGGAAAATGTGCTGGTAACTTGGAAAGTTAGATGCCAGGTCTAAAGTGGGAAAAACTCAAGCTAGTTTAAGGGACTTGATCTTTCTCATCTTCAGAAAGTTCATATCACTAAGCCGAAAATTCAGATATCAAAATCCGTGTACAGAATTCTCATACTGCAGTGAGTGTAAGGAAATGTACACAGTATAGCTGCTCAGTCATACATTTGAAAAATAGCTATAACTGAGCAATTTGAAAATCAGATATTTAAACTCACACTATTATGTCCTATTTCGAAATACTCTAGAGTGTGGCCCTGAATTTTTATTTAACATTTTGGAAAATGATCTGTTGGCTAAGATACATGAGAGTCAAATTATGCCAGCATGTTGTTTGGATAAACTAGAGCATTGTTTTTATTATCCCTTCTGATGCATAGACATTTTTGAAACTTTAAGAAAGCATTGAAACATTAAAAGAAGGAATAATCTATTTGTTGGGGGAGAGGGAGGAACTTTTTTAGTTTATTTGTTTTGTTATCCTCAGTGCCCTGAATATAGAATTAGCAGTCTTTAAAGAAGTCAAGAAGTAAAACAAAAAACAAACAAACAAAAAGTTTGCATATTGTTGAGGAAATTTAAATCATGTAGTTAACCAATCACAATCTAGTTAATCAATCACAAGATAAACTTTGGCCAGTTTTCCTAGGCTTTCTGCATCTGTTCTTTGCTCTCGTTGAAGGCCAAACTCTCTTCCTGAGTACAGTGTTTGAGATAAAACTATCAAACCATCTGGTGCACAATAAATGCTAATTAAATAGACGTCTGGATACAATTAACAATGATTTACTGAAAACTTCCATTATCCTCTCAGTGGAGAGCTGTGAGATACAGACTGAATTTTTCATAAGTGCTTCAGGCTAAGTTTACACTAAAGACAGTGACATAGGTGTACTGATGTAGCTGCACTGCTCTCAGGTTTCCTTTGTAGCTGATCTTTGTTGATGCGAAAGAGCTCTGCTATCAGCATAGTTAAACTGCTGCTAACCAGAACATTTCCTGTAAAACTGAATTGTTCACAACTGTGCTTGTGTCCATGTAATTTATGCAGTGCAGGCTTTTCTTTCATTGACAAAAGTTTAACTGATAAAATGGCTAGTGTAGACGTGCCATAACTCAGTCCTGAAATTGCTATTTCAGAAGCCTAAATTCCTTGGGACCAGATTTTTAGAAGGTGCATATGTGTCTGAAGATGCAACTAGATACCTACTAGGATTATGAGCTTTGTCTACACAAGCAAGTTTCTCTTTCAAAAGAATATAGCAGGAAATGGCAAGGACTGGGGTTGCATGGCGGACAAGCCCTTTCAGGACCCATTGCTAGCTGCTCCCTTAAAGGGACTCTCCCAGACACCCAGGCTGTCTGCAGTACATGCAGAGAGCAGAGCAGAGCATAACTCAGCCAACACACTAATACCTGCCCCCATGGATCACCAGCAGCTCCCCATTGGGGAACTGCTCCAGGCTGTGGCCCGCCTGCTGGCTGTTCTCCTCCTGGCCCTCCAGCAGCAGCTCCAGATGTCTGGCTGCCTTTCCACTTTCTGAGGTGCTCCCCATGCTGCTAAATGAATGCCCCCAGGTCCAGTGGTGCCTGTGGTGGTATCCCACCTGCCTCAAGTGGCGGGACTGGCTCGTCCTGGGGGAGTGGCACGATGAATATTGGCCCCAGAATTTTAGAACGACCAAGGCCACATTTGTGGAGCTCTGAGACTGGTTCAAACCTGTCCTGCAGCACCAGGACACAAGGATGCGGCCTGCATTCCCCCATCCAGGAGAGGGTATCCATCACTCTATGGAAGATGGCCACCCCAACAACAACCACTTGGTCAGGCACCAATATGGAGTGGGCAAGACCACCATTGGGGTCATCCTCCTTGAAGTAAGCCAGCCTAGGTCACATACATACCCACGACAGGGAGGAGAGGGGAGGAGAGCGGAGGGGAGAGAGGGAGCCCCAGGAAGGGGACAGGGAAGGGGGCCCTGGGAGGGGACAGGGTGTCCGGGAGCACCAGGCCACATGCTTAGGGGTGCATTTTCCATCCATCCTGCGCAGGTCATCTGGGCCATAAATACCATCCTCCTGTGTTGGGTCACCTGTGTCACCTGTGTCGGGGACCTTGATGCTGCCATCTCAGGCTTCACTGCCCTGGCGTTCCCAAACTGCTTTGGGCGCTGGATGGGACCCATATAGCTCTCCAGGCCCACACACCAGTACTGGAGGATACATAAACCACAAGGGGTACCACTCCATGGTGCTCCAGGCTTCATTGATGCCAATGGGTAATTTATGGACATTTGGGTGGGATGGGCAGGCAGGGCCCACAATGCCCACATATTCTGGAACTCCTAGCTTGGTTGCTGCATGCAGGAGGGTACCTACCTGCCTCCGTGGGAGCTTCTGGTCAGCAACACGATAGTGCCCCCTTGTATTGTGGTCGACGTAGTCTACCCACTTAAGGCCTGGCATATGCACCCACATATAGGCCACACAGACCCCAGCCTGTTTCACTCGTTTAACGCTCACCTCAACCAGGCCCGCAACATGGTTGAACAGGTGTTTGGCCACCTGGAGGGACATTTCAGGTGTGTGTTGATGTGGATGGAGGTTGGCCTCCCCAGTGTGCCCATGGTCATGGTGGCCTGCTGTGCTCTCCACTATATTGTGGAGAGTAAGCACAAAGTGTTCTTGCAGGCGTGGGTGGCTGAAACTGTACCACACTTCGAGAAACCAGCTGTCACCAGCAGCACTGGGATGGGGTACATGTGAGGGAGGCCCTCCAGGAGGCCTTTGTCCATGGGGCCAAGTGACTGTCCTCCACACCACCACCATCACCCCCTCCCATACACCCAACCCTCACTGCTTCCCCACCAGTCCAAAGTGACACTGGCGTGGTAAGAAATAAACACTTAACTGTTGAAAAACATGTGCACACCTATTTTTTAACTTAACTATATACAGAGGGGATGGCTAGGGCTAGAGTTTGAACTATACACAACAGGCGGGCAGCAGGCTATGAATGTTGTTTGAACTATATACAATTGGGGGGCTAGGGATAGGGTTTGAACGGCATACAATGGGGGGCTAGGGAAGGGTGGCCCTCTCCATTCTGAGGGGGTGAGGGGCCATGACCCACGGAAGCTACAGGTGCCCCTTCTGCCCTGGGTCTGGGGCCCCCTGCAAGGCTAGGAGGGGCAAGATACCACAGGGAGGTATGGGTGAGGTGGGAGTGCTGTGTCCTCAGCCTTGGCTGGATGTGCAGGTGGGGATGGGAGGGATGCCACAGGGGTAGGTGCAGGGGTAGCTGTGTTGTCCATCAGCCACTGGCCCAGTTCCATTCGGGAGGCTGGGGAATGGTCTGCTGGGAGCAAGGCAGCAAGGGTGAGAACATAAGAGGGGATCCGGGGGACTGCAGGGGGGAGGCTGCGGGGAGGGGACTGTCCCTGGAGCAGCTGTGCCCTCCCGTCCCCACCAGCTATGCCTTCCCCTCTACCCTGGAATGTCCGGAATACCAAGGTCCTACCTGAGGGTCCATTGAGGAGTTCTGGGGAGGCCTGACTGGAGGATCAAGGCTCGAGGACCAGGACAGGAGGCCGATGACCAATGAGCCATCACTGGTCCCCACCTCATCTTTGTCTTGCTCAGTCTGTTGCCCCTGCTCCAGGTGCTGTGGGACAGGTTCCCTGGAGCATCCCTGCTTGTTGTGCCCCACAGCTTTCTCGGGTGCCTCCTCCAGCTCGGCTGTGTTAATGACCTTGCCTGGGGAGGCTGGCTCCTTTGCCCCCAGGAGCTGGTCCAAATCTTCATAATAGGGGCAGCTTCTAGGTGCTGCCCCCCAACCTGTGGGTGGCATCCCAGGCCTTACAATACCCTTGCCTCATTTCTTTCACTTTTGCATGAACTTGATCCATAGTCTGGTTGGGGTGGCCTCGGGCAATAAGGCATGATGACAGCCGTGAGAAGGTTGTGGCATTTTGCTGCTGCCCTTTTGTCTGCAGCAGGACCACTTCATCTGCTCACAGGGCAAGGAGGTCCCTGAGTTCCGTCTCAGGCCAGGAAGGGCCCTTGCCTGCTCCACCTAGGTATCTCTGAGGGGTGGTGAGATCCTGGCTGCTGGCCATATCACTTTTGGGCACAGTTGGCAGCATCATGGGGGTCCTGGAAGGTGAGGCTTCAGGCTTGTGTGCCTGTGGTTGCCTGCACATTCTCAGCTTCCTGCACAGGGTTTCTGGGTCCATGCCACTTTAAAAGTGGCCTGAATCAAAAGCCACAGAGCCCAACTGGGGCTGCCTGGAATGTCTCAGTGCTCTAGCGGGCACTCTTCCCAACACAGGAGCTGAAGACTGATATTGAAACGCAGGCCACTTTCCTTTGATTTGAATTTCGAAATAGCACTCTTTGGCCGTTTCTACACAGGCCACTTTCTTCGACAGTGGCATGGTAATACGTGGCCCAAAATATGCTAATGAGGCATGGATGCAAATTCCTTGCACCTCATTAGCATTACATCACGTGATTTGGAGTCCAGAAGACCATTCTTCCGGACTCCAAAACTCCGTGTTGAAGCCCGGCCCCTGGAGAGCTTGTGGAAAAAAGTCCTTCTTCTGGAGGCCCCTTCTTCCTGAAAATTTTTGGGAAGTAGGGGCCTCCGGAAGAAGGACTTCCTTCCGGAAGGCCACCTGGGGGGCCACACTTCTAAACAGCATTTTGGAGTCCAGAAGAACGGTCTTCCAGACTCCAAATTGCGTAACATTATGCTAATGAGGCACAGGGAATTTGCATCCACTCTTCATTAGCATATTTCAGGCCGCATATTACCATGGCCTGTGTAGAAACTGCCTTTGTGTGTAATCACTTCTGAGCACATTTCATAAGAGCCACACATTTTGAAAAGTAATAGAGAGGAAGCCATGCTAGTCTATACACTATCAAAACATATATTGAGTCTGTTCTGGTGTGGCTATGGTCTGAAGAGGTGGGTCTGTCCCACGAAAGCTCACCTAATAAACTATTTTGCTAGTTTTTAAAGTGCTACTTGACTGCTTTTTGTTTTGACATTTTGAAAAGTATATTTGATGAAAAGTGCTGCAGTGACCACGACCAGTCATAGTGGCACTTATTTTGAAATAGCTATCCTGAAATAGGCACTATCCCTTGTAGAAAGGGGTTTACCAATTTTGAAATAGGATGCCCACTATTTTTAACTAATTTTGAAATAGCAGTGTTTTGTGTAGATTCTGTGATACTTATTTCAAAATAACATCTGCTATTTCAAAATAACACTGTTGCGTAGAACAACCCTCATTGATTTCAGCATGCATTAAATGTCTAGGATATTTTGAAAATCCCTTTAGGTATCTTTCTGCATCTTTAGGCACCTAAATATCTTCAAAAATCTGGCACTTCTGGAAAAATTTAATTGTTACCGCTAATAAAACCATGACTGGTATTATGAAGGAAATTAGTAAAACTAAGTCATAACATGAGTGTGATGATCACAGAGTAACTTTGCCGTGTTTTTAAATAATACATTATGTACGCCAAGGAAAATATTCAGCTGGTGAGATATTTAAAAAAGTTGTATGTATATATTTCAAGATGATGAGTTGAGGTTCCTTTTAAAAAATTCCAAAATTAAGTACTTTGTGTCTCCTTCTGCTAGCATGGATATGAGAAATTATAGCATAATATACTTGTAGAGAGACTATAATGATTATGAAGAATGCTGGCCTATGACAATCCCGGAAAACAAAAACCCTTATTCAAGTATTGATTCCATTGTTTCCCACGTGTCTGATTCTCTTTTCCATATGCTTTTCTTCATAAATTGGGAATAAGTCCATTGAACTCAATGGCTGTGTCTACACTAGCCCCAAACTTCGAAATGGCCATGCAAATCGCCATTTCGAAGTTTACTAATGAAGCGCTGAAATGCATATTCAGCACTTCATTAGTGTAGTGAGCCGGTGTGGCTTCCTGCTGACTCAGAGGCAGAGGAAGCTGCGCAGAGGCCCTGGTGGGCGGGCCCGGAGCCAGAACACCAGGGGCCCACCCCTCAGGGGGCGGGGCCTAGAGCCAGAAGGGCCAAGGGCGGAGCTCAGGACCCATTAAAGCCTGGGCCTCCAGGCAGGGAGGGAGTGCCTTCACAAGCTCCCCGGCGCCAGGGGCAGAGAGCCTGCAGCCGCCCGTCTGGTCCAGAGGAGCAAGTCCCAGCGGCCCAGACCAGCCAGGCCAGCCACAGATCCGGATGCCCCAGGGGACCTACCCAGACTTCCCAGACCTGCCAGGACCCTCACACCGGTGGAGACCCTCCGCCTTGGAGGAAACCCCGGGCCCTGCCAGTCCGATGAGGGCTAGTGACCATGAGGCCCCAGGAGCAGCTTGCCCCGGAGCTCTGGCAGGCCCCTGCAGGATTGCCTCGGGCCCACCGTGCTACAGCCGCCGGACTACCCCAATGATGTGGACATGACCGACTGGCCGGAGCCCCCAAAGATAGATGATCTGAAGGGGGCCAACCCTGTGGGACCCCCTGACCAGATGGATTGGGACCTTCCCGCGGTGGAGGTACAGGTAGGAAGTGGCCCAGGGAATGCTTCTCCTGAACCCATGGTGGTGTGTTGCAGCCTGGATCAGCACCGCTGTGGTTGTGTGTGAGCAGCCCCCCAGGGCCCCGGGCCGGGTCGCAGGGGTGTGGGAGGGCCTGTGACCCCCTATTCCCCTCCCTCACGGGGCAAGCCCTCGCTGGGCTTGTGCTCCAAACCCTTGTGCTGCTGCCCCGCCCCAAACTGAGGGCTGGGCTTGGCTTGTACTATAAACTGTGAACTGCTGCCCACCCTGGACTGAGGGCTGGGCCAGGCTTGTTCTATAAACTGTGAACTGCTGCCCACCCTGGACTGAGGGCTGGCCTGTGTTGTAACCCTTTTTGTTGCTGTGCCGCCCTGAGCCAAGGGCTGGGCCTCCCAGGACCGCTGGTGTGGCTGCGGTCCCCTCCGGAGCTACAGGCACTGCCCTAGCACCGGACGCCTACAGTTAGCATGCGGGCGGCCGTAGCGCTTCGAAATTGACGCGGCTTGCCGCCGTGGCCGCCCGCATGCTAATGAAGCTCTGAATATGCATTTTGGCGCTTCATTAGTAAACTTCGAAATGGCCATTTGCGTGGCCATTTTGAAGTTTGGGGCTAGTGTAGATGTAGCCAATGAGTTTTTTATACCCATCAACCTAGTATAAATGGGAAGATAATCAGATTGTATGCAACCACTAATTGGGAGGACTTTTGTAACTTTACAAAGAATGGCCTGGGATGGATGCTTCTAGTCACAGCCTAGGAAACCAAGAAGGACAGTCTTTGTGCTCTAATACAAGAATTTAACTTGACTTGCAGCATATATGTTTATATTGTAGGATTCTATTCCCTGTAAACTTTGATATAAAACCTGCTTTAACCTTTCTAAAACCATCTTAATGAGCATTATCTTTATACACTCTCCTGAAATGAGTTTTCAGAAATGCTGGAGCAAATAGCTGCCCGAAGTAAATGAGAGTGTCAAACTGCACATCCTAGACCATAGCCATATGACAGAGATGAAAAACATGTCAAATATGACATTTCTGGCCTAAACTGAGGTGTGCTCATTGCAACCCAAGGGCAAGATTCTGACTTTTGCTGCACTGGAGTGCAACTGCTGCGGAGTTGGTCTCATTTTACAGAGGTTTCACCAAAATAGGAATCTAGTTCAGTGCCTCCCAGAACAAAGTGCTGCCTTTCACAATTCTAAAGGACGTTTCATAGCATAAAAATGGAATTCTAATCTTCTTGTCATATCCAGTTCAGTTGCTGACATAAATATGTTTTCCTGAAGCTGAGCTAATGAACAGAGAGCTTTGGTCAGAAGATCAAACTATTTTATAATTTCTTGGCAGTGTCTGATGGTGGAAAACCAATGCCTTTCGCAATAATAAGCTTTGGAGGGGGATCCTACATTACTTACTTTTCCAACTCTGATGACCTTACAGTTTCTCACCTGTTCTCAGAAAAAAACCTCAATTTTCAGTAGCTAACTAGTTATAATAAGAATTCTAAGTTCTTAAGCAGGGAGTTAAAAGGTTTCTTGCCTTCTGGAAAGCCAATGGTTTCTGTGACACTCAGGCCATGTCTACACTAGCAGTTCCTTTCCAAATATTTTTCAGAAGAAGGGGCTCTTTCGAAACATCGCACAAAGTGTCTACCCTCAAAACGAGTTCTTTCAAAATTAATATCAAAAGAACACAATGCTCCTTTCAAAAGCCCTCTTCCACTCTCATTTCAGAAACAGCACCTTCTTTTGCAGAGGAACTGTGAGGCAGCTGCAGAGAGGGCTGGGGCACCCCCACCTCCAGTGCCTGTGCAGGCCTGTACCAGGAGGCCACGCTGCTGCCTCAGTGAGGAGGCAGCACACCCACATAGCTGCCTGGAGGGGGCAGAATGCAATTTTGTCAGAGTGGCTGGCACCTGAGTGGGCCAATGTGGCCTGGTGGCAGCAGGACTGGGATGAGGTGGCAGTGGCTCTCTGCACCTTCACCCAGGCCATGACTGACCAGCTGTCCCAGCCTCCTGCCACCTCTCCTGCAGCCTCTCCTGCAACCCCTCCCACAGCCCCCCAAGGCCCGTCCCACAGCCTCCCATATCCCCCTTGCAGCCCCTGCCTTCACCACCCTGCTACAGCCTGACCTCCCTGCAGCCACCATAGTGGAACTTGGCCACTTCCTTGCGGCCAGGGCAGGCCGTGCTGAGCCAGCCCTGACTGCACTTTCCTTCCTGTGCCCCCACTAAGCCAGAGAACACTGCACCCCTCCTACACCTCTACCTCCCTGTAGTCCCAGCCCTGTTCCAGCCCCAAAGGGGACCCTGGACCTGAGGCAGTAGGGGCTCATGCAGCCAGCATGGCTCATGACCCCTCAACTCCACAGAAGACTAAGACCCCCAGCCCCCTCCCCAGGACCCCCTCCAAGTTACAGTGCCCCTACCCCTCACCTCAGTACCCCACATTGTATATAGTTCCCCCCACACATCCCTCACTGTATATAATTTCTTGTACAGTTTATTGTACTCACACAATTCTCATATTGAGTTATATTGAGTTACACTTTATTTTTCACCACTCCCGTGTCCCTTGTGAAGGGTGGGGGAGCAGTGTTGTGGGTGGTGTGGTGGGATGTGCCTGGGGGAGGGTTCAATTGGGCCCCCAAGTGAAGGCCTCCCAGAGGCCCTACCTGACCTGTACCCAGTCCTGGTGGGCCTGGTGACATGAGGCATAGGCTGGCTGCTTATAGCTGGGGCTGGCCTCGGAAGCCCACCCCCTGCACAAACAGCTCATGCTTATTCTCCACAATATTGTGGGAAGCACAGCATGCCCCCACAATGGTGGGCACATTGTGGAGGCTGACCTCCAGCTGTGACAACAGGCAACTAAATCAGCCTTTCCAGCACTTCAACATGGACTCCATGGTGTTGAGGGCCTGGTTCAACCTGATATTAAACAGGTCCTGGCTCGGATCCATGTGGCCAGAGTACAGCTGCATGAGCCATGGCTGTAGGGAGTAGGCAGCGTCAGCCACCACACAGAAGTGCATGGTGATGACCCTGACCAGAAGCTCCATAGTCTGCCCAAGCCACGAATTCTGGAAGACCCAGGCATCACGGGCCTGGCCTGACTAGCCCATACACTTGTCCATGAAGTGTCCTTTCACATCCATAAGAGCCTGGAACACGACAGAGTGGTATCCCTTCCTATTGATAAAATGGCCTGCACTGTGTTCCAGGGCCCAGGTAGCAATGTGGGTCCCACCCAGCACACCAAAACAATTGAATCCTGTGATAGTGGCATCAAGGTCATGATCCTCTGCAGCAGGATGGTGTTGATCACCCTGAGGAACTGCATGGGATGGAGGATATATGTGCTCATGAGTGTATGGCAGGGTGCTCCAGGCCTTGCTGTCCCCAGCCCCCAGCCTCCATACCCTAATGTCCCCTTGCTCTCATCTCAGCCCTCCAGGCCCTGTCCTGGGCCTCTCACCTATCCTCTCAAGGCCTCTAATTGGAAACCCTCCAGGGCCCCCATCCCCTGTTTTCTCTAGTGCCCCCTGCCTCTGGTCCTTGAGGGTCCCCCTTACACAGGACCTTTCCCTGTGGTGGGCAGGTGCTTGACCCAAGAATGCCTTACCTCCATGAGGACGGCTCCAACAGTTGCCTTGCCCACCCCGAACTGGTGCTCCACAAACCAGTGGCTGTCCAGGGTGGGCAGCTTCCAGATTGCAATGGCGACCTGCAGCTCCAGGGAGGAGCAGTGGCTGCATGTGGATGACTTGGTGATGGAGGGCTGGGGCAAGCCAGTGGCACAGCTCTAGAAATGTCTGCTTGGTCATATGGAAGTTCTGAAGTCATCGGTTATTGTACCAATCCCGCATTATGAGCCTGTCACTCCAGTTGGCACTGGTCAGATAGCTCCACAACTGCCATACAGCCCAGGGTAAGGAGCTCAGACATTGCCTCGTGGAGGCAGCCTGCAGGACGACAGATGGGCAGGTGGCCATCCAGAAGAGCTGCAGGGTGGCAATGAGCACCATGGCCACCAGGGGGACCATAAACTCTAGGAATTCCCTGTCAGGGGCTGCTAGGGATCCATGGGGCTCTCCACTATTAGTCTGGTCCCTGCATGGTGTCTGCTGTGCTGTGGATAGGCTAGCAGTCCTCAGTAAGTGCAAGGCAAAGGTGCTGGGAAGGGACCTTTTAAGGGAGTAGCTGGCTGACAGTCACAGAAGGTCTTGGAAGCCATCCGACCCCATCCATGGTGTTTCCTGCTCTACTCTTTTGAATGAGTAGCCAGGACAGTGTGGATGCTCTCTGTTGAAAAAAAAAAACAGATTGGTCTTTTGAAACAGTAGATAGAGAGCTTGATCCGCTTTTGGAGTGTAGATACCTTCCGAAAGATTACCTTTCAAAAGATCACTATAGGGAAGACATGAATTCCGTTTGCTTGAATTAGGCTCCATCTACACCGTGCAATAAATTCAAATTTAAGGCAGGTAGCTCAATATTACCACTTGACTCTCTCCACTTCAAATACCCTTAGCTTGATTTTGGGAGCACTCATATGGTGATTACAATATCGCTGTTACCTGATGGGTATAGCAGCAAGCTTGAATTCAGAAGTTTGATTAAAGGCCAGTAGGGAAGTACCACATCTTAAAACTGAATGTATTAGCCTCCCGAGGTGTCCAGTTTGTAACCCACAATGCCCCTCAGTGCTCTGCTCTCACCAGTGCTCTCCAGGTGTGACAGAATTAGGTAACAGGAGGAGCCTGAATTTCAAAGCAGCAAGCCTGTGGCTGTGGGCTCATGTTTGTATGACATCCTGAGAAATGTCTTTCTTTCTTTGCAATTAGCATTGTGAGTGCATCTACCCATTACAAATATCTCCTGCAGGGAGTTTGTGGTTTTGTCTCTTCACTTGTTATTTTTCTTCTGCA
This sequence comes from Carettochelys insculpta, assembly GCF_033958435.1. NCBI lineage: Eukaryota > Metazoa > Chordata > Testudines > Carettochelyidae > Carettochelys > Carettochelys insculpta. The sequence goes on from NC_134139.1 coordinate 183,139,229, forward strand.
CTGCTTGGTACCAGCCGCTGCCCCACCACACCATGCAGGAACAAGGCTGTTGTGGGGGTCATACTTGCATAAGAGGCCAAGAAACGTCTTCTCAGTGGTTTACATTTGTGCACAAAACCCCTCCCCTCCCCCACAGGCACCATGCTGTCAGGGTCTTTCCTGCACATCACATGGGTAGACCTCAACCCAATAAAAGGATGTACCTGCTGTTTGGTGCTGACCATGCTGCCAGGCAGCACCATGTCCTGGCCTGCATACATTTAGGGCTCCAAGAGGGGAAAAGAAACTCAGGGACTTGCTGCCACCAGGGGAAGTCTCTCCTAGTAGCTAAGATACTTGGTGGGGGAAAACTTCAACTGGCCCCTCACTGAGCCCCCCGCATGCCCATACCAAGGGACCACTGGGGCTTGCAGCCTCTAGAGAAGTCTACCCTGGCAGCTAAGATAGCTGGGGGGACTACTTCACCTATTTCCTCATTCCACGCGGCTCTGGAACTGCAGACCACAGCACCCCCCAACACCCTGCCGAAAATATTTTTGGGACCTTGCTGTCCATTGCAGACACCTGGTGGTTTGATATTTCAATTATAAATTCTTTTTGCTAACATTTCCTATCTGTCTTCATGCTTTGACCCCTTCAGAAACATTTGGGGGGACACTAGTTGAGATTCCTGTTTGCGTTATAAGTTCAGTATATGATATTTCACTGCCACCACCCGTGCTGGCAATATCTGTGTCACGAAAGGGAAAGTTAAAAATCTCTTTTCTAGACTTTTCTGTCCTCTTTCTTCTAACTTTGAGAATACAGTCAGGGTCCCTGTATTATTTTCAGGGATTGGATGCAATCACAGGAGGAGAGACACTCAGTGGGTGGCCAGTTGAGAATCTGGCTACAGAAGAAAGATATTTTTGTAAACTTTTTTGCCATCTGTGAATGACCTACTTTTCCTTCCTTCCAACAGGAAAAATGGACATTTTCTTAGCATGGGCGGGGAATGACAAAAATGCGGTGTGGGAAGATGATATCAAAGACCAATGAGCGTACCCAGAATGCTATGAGAATGAGGGAACTGTGGGATAGGTTCCCATAATGCACTACTGCAACAGTCAATATTTGCCAATTGAGAGTGGTAGCAATAAATCATTTTTGTGAGGAGCACATGGGGAGGTGAGGATGGTCAAATTCGAACTTATGAATTCCAGAATTACAAAATTGATATTAATAAATTTGAATTTATCTTGTAGTGTAGATGCATCCTTAGTTTGGCAGCCCACTTTAATAAAAGCTACATCATGATTGTACAGACTTTCTCTCCTGTAGTCATGGAACAAAATAGATACTGCACAACAAAGCAACTAAAATCCAAACCACTAGTACTGTTCTGCCCACCTGTTTAATGAACAGTGATCAGTAACTGTAAGTATCAATATTAATTTAAGGAATTTAGTGAAGCATTTGTGTGTTGAGCTTGGGAAATTGGCAATAAAGGACATCCAGGAAGGACTGTAGGAGGTAACAAAGGAGAAACATAACTACTATTGGTCTGCAATAAGAAGTACCTTCATGGTCACATCTACCATTATATTAATTTCTTCTATAACATGAATTTGGGTGAGTTGCAGCTCTTCTGTCACACAAGCCTTTCATGGATACAAAATGTTTTGCCCTGAGCCAAATTATCTGATTCAGGCAAATTATTTCATTTATTTGTTTTGCTCTTTTAGATGAACGCCTATTTTCCTCCTAAAGCTTTTAACTCTGCCTATGGAACACGAATAAGCTTCAAGTATTCTTTGGTATATTCTGATTAATTCTCTCTTTGCAACTTTCCTTCCAGGAGTCTTTCACATATTAATAATTCTGTCAGTCCTGAATCTCATTTACAACATGTTAAAATGTGTGAAATTGTTCAAATTCAGTTATAACCATCCAAATCCTCTCTAATTCTGGACCAGGGAATTGAATTTTTATGTAAATCCATGTACTGGATTTCAAGTTTTATATTTTATACTTTTGTCTCTTTAATGTATTCTTGAACCATCTGTAGAACTAAAAAGGCACATTTGTCGTTAATAACTCTGGGATAGTCTTATGACTAAACAAGAATCATGGTGTAAAATAAGCAGAGAACTTGGCCTCTAGAGTAAAATTAATATTTAATACTGTACAACTAAAATGTGCGTCTGTTTAAGAAATGCCATAATTTATAGGTTATTCGGGCAACTTTCATTCTAGCCCTTTGAGCGGATGTATTTTAACTGCATGTTTTCTTCCTCAGGGTCCTTGTTTCATTCAATGTGCAGGATGGACATTGCCTAAATACTGAAACAGCTGTTTGAAGTGTTTTTTTCTGTCATCTAGTATGCAGCCCCTGCTTTATTCACTGTATGCTATCTACATGCTGCACTAAATAATGTTTTGTTTCATTCCTAATGGAGCTTATCACTGTAGTAGGAGTGTCTTGGGAAACCGTATTAATCTGTATCTCCCCCATGAGATTAGAACATTATTTGACAAAATAAGGCAGACTTGACTGAGGCCAGACAACAGATGAGTAGCGCATCTCGGACTGAAAATGAGATCTATCGATTCCCCAGCCATGTGCATTCCTCCCGACAGTACTGCTCCTCGTAGAGGTGTTGAGCCTCTTGTTGACTTCAGGTGTGGTACTGAATATTCAGCACTGATTCAAGGTGCCAAGTCAAGCATTGAGAATATTTGCTTCCCCCCCAGCAGTAGCAAGCCCCTGAAAATCTTTTCCACTCTTGGACCTCTGACTGTGTGCAAGCTATAACATGGTGCTGCCTGGCAGCATAGTCAGCGCCAAATGGTATACGTGTCCTTTTACTGGGTCAGGGGCTACCCAGGTGATGTGGCTGAGTGTGGGAAAGACACTGACCCTGAGTGGGGGAGACAGAAGGGTTCACAAACAAATGTAAACCACTGAGAAGAAGTTTCTTGGCCTCTTATGCAAGCACAGCCCCCTCAACAGCCTTGTTGCCCCATGGTGTGGCTGGACAGCAGCTGGAGCCAAGCAGCTCAGAAAAAAATAAGAAGTGCAGAGCCAGAACCATGATCTCCATGGAAGGGTTTTTTTGTAATGGGTAAATGGGTTCAAAGTGGTAATTGCAACCAAAGAAAGACATTTCTCAGGCTCTCATATAAACATGAGCCTACAGCCACAGTCTTCCTGGTCCCAATTTGAAATTCATGGTCTTCCTGTTACGTGATGCCTGCGCAACTGGAGAACAGTGACCAGAGTGGAGCAGTGAGGGGCATTGTGGGCTACATACAGAACACCTCTGGAGGCTAATAAATTCAATTTTAAGATGTGGTGCTTCCTCACTGGCCTTTGATGGAAATTTTGAATTCAAGCTTGATGCTCTACCCATCACTTACTGATGATATTGTGATACTGATATTAGTGCTCCCTTAATCAAGCTAATGGAATTTACAGTGAAGATAGTCACTTGGTAATACTGAGCTAGCTGCCTTAAATGTGAATGCATCTCATAGTGTAGATGAAGCTGTAGTGTCATAGAAATAGGTTCACAGCATCCTACACCTTTATGTTTATCAAAGTTCATAATGGTTTCGAGGAAGCAGCAGCCAGCCTTCCAGAGGCCCTCTTTCCATCTGCCACTGCCAGATCCTTCCCCAAAAAATCTTCCTCAGACTACTCCAAAGCTTGCTTTCTAACTAAACTCGATATAGATGTTCTCCAAATCAAGCACATAACTTATAATAGCCCCAATAGATGAGCAATTCCCCTAGCAACAGCCAATAACAATTCATTGTTCTCCTTATCAGCAAAGCAGCTTCAGCAAAAAACCCTTCAACACAAACAAACAAAATCAAGGTCAATGTTCCACATTCCAACACCCCCATCAATCTGTCATTTCACTTTATCTATGCCAGTCAGTAAAAGCTCTGCTTGTCGTTGTTTTCATTCCCTCTGCCTAAGCAAGGCCAAATTATTTCTATGTGGTGTTCTCTTTTCCAGTTTATGGAATCTGAGTGCATAAGATGGCTGCAAATTATGTCAAAACCAGTTTTCTCACAACAAAAAATGCTGGCACTCAAGAGATTTTACTTGATAACAGATAACACTTTTTTTTAATGTGGAAAATTTAACTCACAAGTGTATATACAATAAGGCTACATCTACACTACATCACAATTTTGAAAAGCTCACATTCAAAATCCTCTTTTCAAAAGAACCCTTGCAAAATTGCATGTCCGCACACAAAATGCTATGTCAAAAAATCAGCACAGCATTTTGAAAGGGAGCATCTACACAGCCACGGCCACTCTTTCGAAATAACGGGCCAGGAAGCACCACGGTCAGAGTCACATGGTTGCCAAGCCCTTCCATGGGCTGTAGCCAGCCCGTCCTTTAAAGAGGCCCTCCCAACACTCTCACCCCACATGTGCCCAGGGCTGCCAGGCTGTCTACAGCACAGCAGACCCCATGTAGTGACCTCACATCCTTTAGGAACAGCATGCCTCCCCAACAGTTCCCAAGGGGGAGTTTTTCCTGGCCATGGCCAGCCTTCTGGCTGCACTCCTCGTGGCTGTGTTCCAGCAGCACCAGATGGCCAGCCAGAAAGGCACCTTCCTAAGGCCATCTGCCGGAGGCAATGTCTGTGCCTCCTCATACTGTTGATCTGGTAATGCTGGCGCTATGCTACCGGCAGCAGGTGGTGGGACCACCTTGTGCTGGGGGACTGAGATGATGACCAGTGGCTACAGAACCTCCAGATGACTAAGCAGACCTTCCAGGAGGTCTGTCACTAGCTTGCCCCAGTCCTCGAGCACCAGGACATCTGAGCCGTGTCTACACGTGCCCCAAACTTCGAAATGGCCACGCAAATGGCCATTTTGAAGTTTACTAATGAAGCGCTGAAATGCATATTCAGCACTTCATTAACATGCGGGCAGCCGCGGCGCTTCGAAATTGATGTGCCTCGCCGCCGTGCGGCTCGTCCCAAGGGGGCTCCTTTTCGAAAGGACCCCGCCTACTTCGAAGTCCCCTTATTCCCATGAGCTCATAGGAATAAGGGGACTTTGAAGTAGGCGGGGTCCTTTCAAAAAGGAGCCCTGTCGGGACGAGCTGCACGGCGGCGAGGCGCGTCAATTTCGAAGTGCTGCAGCTGCCCGCATGTTAATGAAGCGCTGAATATGCATTTCAGCGCTTCAGTAGTAAACTTCAAAATGGCCATTTGCGTGTCCATTTCGAAGTTTGGGGCACGTGTAGACGTAGCCCTGGATGCGGCCCCGCTTCCTCTGAAAAAGAGGGTAGAGGTTGCAATCTGGAAGCTGGCAATTCTAGAGAGCCACCTGTAACTCAGTCACCAGTTTGGGGTGGGCAAGGCCACCATTGGGGCCATCCTGATGAAAGTAAGCCAGGCTTGGGTAAAGCACCCACCATGGGGAGGGGCGAGGGGTCTCCCGGGCAAGGGGAGGCCCTGTAGGGGTCCAGGTTGGGGTCTGAGGAGGGGATCCTGCAGGACTCTGGCAAGGGGGGTCTGGGAGGGGGCCCTACAGGGTTCTGGGGATCACCCAGCCATGCACTAACAGATGTGCTTGCCTTCCACCCCATGCAGGTTGTCCAGTCAATCAACACCCTCCTCCTTTGCACAGTCACCATCATCGAAGGCCTGAACAATCATCCTCGCTGTATTTGTGGAGCTGGGCTTCCCAAACTGTTTTGGTATGCTGGATGAATCCACATAGAATGCACATATCTGTGCCCCAGACCACAGCCTGGCTCTTTTATAAACAAAAAGGGGTACCACTCTGTGGTCCTCCAGGCTCATGTCTATGCAAAGGGCTGATTCATGGACATGTGCATTGGCTGGTCAGGCAGGGGCTGTGATGCCTGGGTATTAAGGAACTCGTGGCTGGGGCGAAAGATGCAGGAGGGGACCTATCTTCCCCTGTGGGAGCTCTTTGTGGGAGACCTCACCATTCCCCATTGCATCATGGCTGACACCATGTACCCCCTGCAGCCATGACTCATGTGGGCCTACACAGGATACCTCCCAGGATGTTTTTAACACAAATCTGAACCATGTGCGGAATACTGTTGAGCGGGCTTTCAGGCACCTCAAAGGGCACATCCACTGCCTCCTGATGAGGTTGGAGGTCACCCTGCTGAACATACCCACAGTAGTTGTGGCCTGCTGCACTCTCCACAATATTGTGGAGAGAAAACAGGAGCCCTTCTACCAGGGTAGGCTGTAAAGACCAGCGCTGAGTATGAGCAGCTGCCTACCGTCCCATGCCGCCAGGTGCAAAGGGAGGGGTGTGGGTCAGAGGGGCCACAAGTGAAGCTTTCACCCATAGCCCACAGTGACACTCCCCCAGCCACCCCTCCACCACAAACCCCCTCCCAGACTCCCACTCCTCACTATTCCCCCGCCATTCAAGACAGACATAGGGATTGGGGGGGAAATTGAACCGTTTACTACAACTTATTAAATGGTCCACAAAGTTATAAACAAGAGTGTTCAAATATTTACACAGGGAAATGCAGGGTGGAACTATATACAAGAGGGATCCTGGAGTGGCATTTGGGGAGGAACCAAACTTGGGGGAAGGTAATGGGGTGGGGCAGCTCAGTCATCCACCAGGGTGGGTGGCTGGGAGTCCCAGTGGCTGTGGGAGCCCCAACCACCCCAGGTCTGGGGTTCCTGGTAAGGCTGAGATGCAGAGGTAGGGAACTGGGAGGGCTATGGTGAACTTGGAGTTAGTGGGATGCACAGTGATGGGGGAGCCAGCAGGGAGGGAGGGGCTGGTTCGCCCTGGGTGCCACTGGCCACCAGCCAGTGCCCTAGTTCCAGCCAGGTGGTGGGTTGGAGGGTGGGCATGAGCAGGGCCCCAAGCTCAGGAACTATGCAGGGAACAGCAGGTGGGGCTGTGGGGGGAACTGTAGGGGGAGCTGCTGGGAGAGTTGCAGGGGAGCTACAAGGAAGCTGATGAGGGAGATGGAATCTGGGTGAGGCGGGTGTCCACAGCCTGAATGAGGGTGTCCAGGCTGCCAGCCACACACACCCAAACCTCCCGCTCTGTCACCTACCGGTCCTGGATCATGTCTGTCATGTCCCGCAGGGCTGCCATGTTGGCAGCTGCCTCCTCCTCCCCACAATGGCAACAGCAGCCAGTCCAGTGACAGCTCTGCTTAGGTGTGGTATGGGGTGGGGTCATGCCCAGCTAGCCCTTAGCTCTGGGGTGCTGGCCTCGGATGGGGTTTGGCCTGCCCCGGACAGTGGACCTGGGGAGACAGAGGGAAGAGAGGGACAGCCCATGAGTCCTGTATCCTGACCCGGGTGATCCCATGCCTCCCACCCTTCCACCCTCATGTCTGATGACCGAGGGTGCCAGTAGGATATTGTTTGGGAAGGAGTCCCTGCATGATGGGGCTTGCACTGGGTTTGGTTGATCCACAGGCATGTAGGATGTAGGGCTATGCGGGGTATAGGTGCTGAGTGCCACATGTGTGTTTTGCTCCTGCTAGCTGTGGCACAGGTGGGCACCCCTCACCAGGCTCTGGGGCATCCCAAGGCCAGGTACCTACCTGCGGGCCCCTCCATGAACTCGGGGGAAGCCTGGCTGGAGGAGTCCCAGCTGGATGACCTGGAGGGCATGGCAATGATGAGGGTCCCATCGCTGGAACCCTCGTCACTGCTGTTGGCCTCAGTGTCCTGTTCCCTCAGGCAGGGGTGGCATCTCCCAATGGTCCTGGGGTCTCCTCTGATGCCTCGATCTCCAGCTCAGGGTCTGGGCATGGGTCTGCAGTGTCAACAATGTGGTCTGGTGGTGCCACTTGCATCACAGGTGTGGCAGTACACCTGCCACAGTTCTTTAATTTTCAACCACACCTGCTTAGGCATGTGGCTGGAGTGCCCCCGGGTGGGGAGGCCCTTGCACAGGCAGATGAAGCCGGCCACGTTCCAGTGCCAGGCCTCAGTTTGTAGCGGGACCTCCTGTTCTCCCCAGGCCTAGGAAGTTCTTGAACTTGGCCTTGGTCCAGGATGCCCCCATCCCCTGCTTTTTCTCTTTTTTGTGGAGCTAGCTCAGCTCCTGGGACACCTGGCTGGACTCACCAGGGGGACCCTGGGGGCATGGATCTCCTGGCTGCTTGACATTGCCACCTGGGGTGTCTCTTGAGGCACTGTCATTGGCAGAGGTTGTGCTGCAGGGAGTTCATGCTCCCCCTGCTGCTAACATGCTTTTAGCTTCCTGCCACAGTTTGCTGGGTGGCTACGTCTTTACACATGCCTGGCAGTAACCATAGAGTCCTGCATGGGCTGGCTAGAGAGTCTCCGCGCTCCTGCAGTCCAGTCCAGGAGTCTTTCGAAAGAGCGGAGCACAGAGTGTCTACACATGTCCTATTTTGAAATTATACTTTGAAAGCAGGTGTTCTTCCTCATACAGGATGGAAGAAGGACTTCAAAACGTGGGTTCCCATTGCCATGATTACAATTTTGAAATAGGGCATTATATGTGTAGATGCTCCGTGGTGTTTTTTGAAAGGCGGCCTTATTCTGAAAATAATTTTGAAATACATTACTAATGTAGACACAGCCTGAGAGAGGTAAAAATAAATTATATCTTGCACAAGGACACCACCCACCACCTTGACCTTGCGTAACGTTAATAATTTTTATGAGGACAGCTTTTGTGTAAACTTTATCTGCTAATGTATTAATATAACTTTCACTTTTCTGTCAACACTACATGAAATAAAGCATTTGCTAAACCATACTATAAAGCAGCCATACTGTCAGTCATAAAACTATTTTATTCCTTCGTATATATCCTATTTTTCTGTCATTTCATTTAGTTTATATACACCCACCATAAAAATGAACGCTGGAAGTGCTGTGTTTCATAGGTTTTCTACCATAGCAACCCATCTAACATTTGATAGGACTACAGGTTCCTAGACGAACTGATCCCATTAATCAGAGATAAACACACATGCTAAAGTGTAAAACAATTCTTTATGTTACACACCTACTATCTGAGCTAGTTAAATAATTTGCTGTGAATAAATTATCCAGCAAATTTTAGTTTTTTTCCCCTCTTTGCCAACCTAACTTGCTTTCTGAAAATTATTTCTCTAATCATAAATATTCAAGTATTTGCTTAAAGGGACAATTTTTAGTGTACGGGCTGTTCACAGTTACTTCTATCTATTCATTGTTTACTGTTTGGTAGTTAGTATAGCATTATCTACCTTAGTTTTTCCTTTCTGTTCAGGTGATACTATATAAAAAGAGGAGAATAAATAGCACATGCCAGTATTAATTTGTGTGGTCAATACCCATCCAATCAGCAATCAAAAAATTCCATGAATGTTTATGATTATAAAATAAAATATGGCACACGGACTGTTTTTGTAGCATCAACAGTGGACAAATGCATATTAACTAGTGACAAGGGAGCCTCAGTCTATTCAAAGATCTTTATGGTATGGTTTAGCAAATGCTTCATTTCATAAAATTTTGCAGAAAGGTGTTACTAGCTCTATCAACTCAAAAAATTGATTTTTAAAAGGTTATCTTGGAAATGACTTATGCAGCTGAGGTCATGTCAACATAAAAGGAAAAAAAGATACTTTTAATAATCCTGTTTAGTAGAATGCATTTTTCTTTTTGTACTTCAGGCACAGGACTGGGAGTAACTTATGTTTCAAATTTCACCACAGACTTCCCAAGTGGCCCTGAGTAAATCATAAAGATAATGAGATTTAGGTACCACTCATTCCAACGACTATTATGTGACTTCATGATTAGCCCTGTTGAAGTTAATCGGACACCTTGTAGCATGATGTATTACTCAAAGTGACTAGAACCTGCTGGAGATAATACTTTATTAAGCTGATTTTGCTGAAAATTTAATTTTGAAAAAAGGATAAAGAATATTGTATCTATGTATTTTGACATTCTTGGAATGCAGTGTCTTGATTTTTGTTCCTGAAACTCCTTCTTTTTATAGTTTTGTTTTATATTATAATAGAAATACAGATGTCAAAATGAAAACAATGTTCAGATTGATGCAAAACATTTTATAGGATTTTTTTGTGAAAAAACTGCTTCCTTTGGTAATTAGAACAGTCTTCCTCAGTACAGCTTTAAAAAGAAGTAAATCCGTCAGACTTTGAGTCCAAATCTTTGCAACTGAGCTGTTTATCTATAAATATATGTATTCAATACAACTCAAATTGGCACTGAGGCCTAATTAAGAACTATAAAACACTGAACTCATTGGCTTAATGTTACTATAGAGCTACTCTATCAGGTAGTATTGGCTTATCTTAAACTAGCCAATATGATGTTTTCTGTTTGAGTATCTCAAATTAAACAGCATACAAATTGTTTTTTGTTAGCCACAGTAAAAAAATTCCAGTAAACAATCAAATAAACATGCCTGTCTTGTAAACTACCTCCCTCTGAGACTAACATGCAGGCGCTAGGAATGATCATGTATCCTTTGTGTGAAGCACATGTCTGGGTTATTAATCTCAGCCCAGCATTAGGAAATAAAAAATGAAGGTGGAATGCTGCCTCTGAATCATCTTCTATTTTAAAAAGCTCTTATTTACAATACTTTGGTTTCTAATCTAGAAGTTCTTTATATTCCTTTTTGTTTTGCTTAATTGTGAATAATGTCAAATTGTTAGCTATTGCCAATTATTTATTTTCTATAAAATAGTGTCTGCTAGGGACCTGGTCCAAGAGATATTAGTCTCTCTAGCATTCAGCCTATCCAAACAATGAAACTGGGAAGGAGATTAGTCCTGGTCCTTGGTGTGAAATCTCATTCTGATGACAATAGAACACCTATATTTTCTCTCTCCCCTTCCTGGTGGTGCAGTCTATAGCTCCCCCCAAGAAATGGTTCTTCAAAATGGAAACTTCCAAAGAGAGATACTTCCAACAAAATAAATAAATAAATAAATCTAAATTATTGGAAATTTGGTTTTCCAAATAAAAAGGTTTTTTTTTTTATTAGCCTTACTTTTTGGGCCTTGATGGATGTGTCACAGACGAAGTGCTAAGTGGGCAGCTGGGGTCTGATAAGTCCATTAGAACATTCCATTTCCTCTTCTAAATGCTTCTTGCCACTGACTTCAGTTCAGGGATCTATGTACTTAGCTTTGTACAGGTGACAGTGCCATCCTTGAGTCCAGTAAAACCAAGGACTCAGCACTTAGAAATTCAGGACTGAACATACTTCCTCAGGATCACGTCTATGTATATTAAGAAAGATCTAGTGGTAGAACCTTGCTGGCATGTACCTCAACTACTACTCCTTAAGGAGCTATTGCTGCTCATCTCCAATGAATAGTAACGGAAAGGTAGCCGTGTTAGACTGTATTCCAGCAAAACAAACCAGCAGTCATGTAGTGCTTCAAAGACTAATAAAATTAGTTATTAGGTGATGTGCTGTTGTGGAGCAGACTCTGTTCTTCAGATCTGGAGATATCTTCTTCATCTCTGGTGATGCAGAGAGAAAATTGGTTAGCATCACTGGAATAGCTTTTCTATTTCAAATACTTTGAGGTCCACTGCATGCCTTTCCAGAAGACTGGCAGGAAACAAACTTCTAGGTTCCATTTACGTTCTGCTTCAGCTCTACCTTGAGGTCATAGGTAATGTATAAGCCTACTGTTGGCCTTCTGTACTGCGATGAACCTCACCTACAGGAGGTAAGTGAATAAACACAGGCAAAATCATTCTTAGCCCTGGCTTGGTATTGGATAGTTATTTCTTCTATCTTCTAAACAGGGCAGACATATGGGGATGCAGGAAGGTGGCAAAGAGAGACTAGGCATTGTTAAACCAATATCAAAATGCCTTTTAAAGCTATTTTATAACCATTTTCCATAAAAACAAAATTATTCCAAAATGGTGAAAGTTAGGATCAATGATCACAAAGGTGGTGACTGACTTTCAGCACTCAGGTATGACAAGGTATGCAGCACCGCTGATTAATGCACACCCTGGGTGTGTGGAGAGGCATGAAGCAAAGCTGATATACCCTGTGAAGTACATGAATCAGAACAAGTTCTCAATCAGTGTATAATGAATAGGTTTTACATGTAAAATGTATTGCTTAGGCAGAGATTTGCAATATTAGATGCCATAAATGTGTTACAGTCACTTTGTTAAAATGTGACTCAAATTAGTATTTTAAAAAAGGTTTCTTAATGAGGGGTTCCCTGAGTTTCTGTGATACACTTATTCCTCTTCTCAGTGCTCCAGACACACTTTTTTTAGTTGATTTTGTTATTGAACAACTAAACTGGGAGCTGGGGTAAGGAGCATTTTCTGAATTTCAGAAGTGCTGCAGGATCCAATGGCCTTTTGCCCACTAGCACAATTGTGTGTGTAATGACAGATGCTAAAAGAATAAAAAAGCTATTTTAAAAGACCTCGAGTGAGAAGAAGAGAACAGAGCAGCAGCAGAGCAGCACATAATGGAGACAGGCCAGAGGCAGCTGTACAAAATAGCTCTAAAAATTTACCCCTTAATTGTTTCATAGCTACGTTAAACATTTCAGCTTGGTCTCAGTCCTCTTTTTACTGTTATCTGTGCATTTATCTTTTTTAGAGCACAGCCTGATCATAACCGGGAAGCCATGCGGATCATGGCCCCCTGCATAAAAGAACCATTCAACTGTTCTGCAGCAGCATTCCTTTCATGTTCTATGTCTTGAGGCAGAGGCTTAGTTGGACCACAAGAATGAGACAGACACTCAACTGCTAGGGTTAGGAAGTCAAACATTATAGCCCTCCCTTGCCCTGAAGTTCTTAGTGTATTGTCCTCCACTCTACCTCTGCAGTGGAAAGCCAGGTAAAGGGTCAGTCACCAAATCTGGTATCTTCAGAATGCGTGTAGGCACAGCCCCTACTTGGAGGCAAGTTACTAATGGGTTATAATTGGAACATCTTCCTGATTCCTTGGGCTTCCTGTATGGCTCTCGAGTCTTTATAGACCAGGGAACTGGTAAAATGCCTTTCTAAATTTAATTGATACTCTACTTCCTTACTAATGCATTACTCATAAATGTATCTGGAAATACCCACCATGTATTCCCTTCACAGTGCTAGCACTCATGTGTTAATGATTAAGCTTTGCCACTTCTTGTTTGTTTACTCTCTGTAATTGAGACACTTCTCAGATGTGTTTTGTCTGTCATTGTGCCTTGGCAAAGAACTAGTGGACTTTAACAAATGCAAAGGAAGTACTTTTTAAACTATTTTTTGTATCTCATGGCATATGTGTACCATTTATCTATCTCTACATGCATTGACAAGGCTTTAAGCCAACCCGGTGTCCTCGTGAGAAATGCCGTAAGGTTTTGACAAGATTACTACTACAGCAAGGTACCAACGTAAAGGAAGTTGTGCTGGAATATATCTTATTGTTCCTATCGTGATTTGATTCATTCTGCCCCTGTGCTTTACAAGTGTGATCTTTTATTACATTCATTCCCATATACTTCATTTTGGGATTTGCTTCTTATTCCTTGTTATGAAAAGGGTTTGTGCGGTCTTTGAAACCTTCCACAACCCCAATAACTAGAGGTATAGTAACATTTTGGTGATGTTCATGGCTTCACTAAACGAAAATGTGCACATTTTTTTTTCTAAAACATCGATAGAAAGTTCAGATGTACAACTGACTCACCTATTTAAAGTGGGATGGGACAAGAGTTACCAAACTATATTGTTTCATAGCTGCACTATTAAGTTTGACTCTGGATTCAATATCCTGTTATTAAATCTCTCTTGCCTGCTCTGTTTTAGTGGTTTCAGTTCTGGTCCTCCTTCACAAGCGTGTTAGTTTCTGTACTTTTTTGTGTTGGTACTTGCCAGTACTGAGTACCAGCACCTTGGCTGTTCCCACCATGGGATTGGTTGGTCAGAGGCAGCAGAGAGCTGGCTGAATGCCAACACCTCTTTTTTTACAAAAACAACACTGGTTAGCTTAATATATTAATTACAGGTACTCCTTATCTCAGCCAAACAGCTGCCTGAGGCCTGAGGGATGACCTCGTTATAAGTTTGAAAAGCTGATAGTCAGCATGACAGTGAAATCAAACATGACTTCTCTTAAAGCAGGAGTGGGCAATAATTTTTGCAGAAGGGCCACTCCAAGAATTTGGTAAGTGGTCACAGACCACCCTTTTCTATATTAATAGAATAGGTGTGAGGTCTAGGATGGAGGTTGGCTGCAGAAAGGAGATTGGGATAGGGGACTGAATGCAGAAGGGGGTGTGGGGTTTGGGAGAATGTTTGGGTGAAGTAGGGAGTTGTGACCTGGAGCAGTGGTGCAAAAGGGGTACAAAGGGTGTGCATGCATGAGGGAGCTGTGAACTGGGGCAGGGGGTTGGGATTCACATGAGTGTGGGGAGCCAGGTGGAGTCTCTGGCCAGGAGATGCTTACCATAAGCAGCTCAGGAAGGCTCCACCTTGACGTAAGGATGAGAACTGATGTCCATATGCTTCACATAACTGTAATCACTGCCCCTGCAGCTCCCATTGGCTGTTTTCTAGCCAATAGGAGCTGTAAGGGTTGTGCTGGGGCAGGAGCAGTATGTGGAGACAATCAAGCAGTTTGCTGTCAGAGACACATATGCTGGCCCCAGCAGCCAGCTGCTTTGAGCAGTGTGTGAGGTTTTGGCAGTCAGTGAATCTGGCCAAAGGTCCCTCCTGGCTACAGTTTCTTGGCGCTCACTTGATAACGAGTAGGAAGTCTTCATGTCACCGTCCCAATTGTAAGTCCACTGACGACTGATCAGCCCAGTTCTGGAGACACAGATCTTATCATACAAAGGGCTAGTGGTGGTAGCTGTTGGAGGGATGCAGGGCAGTTTTTGATGCTCTTTTCTTCTTCTCTGCCTTTCTTCATCTGCACTACAGTGGGATCTCTCAAATTATGCCACTCCTCAGGGATTGCTGTTCTCCACTGTGGACAGTCTTGGGCAAAATTCTCCCAAGGTCAACACCAATGCTGCATTTTTTTCATGTGCACCTTCAGCATGTCCTTACATTACTTCTGCGGGCCCCCACTGCTCCTCTGTCTTTCCTTCAACTCAGAAAACAGAATCTGTTTTGGGCGGTGCCAATCGCACGGTCAAACCACGTGACAAGTCCAACGAAGTTGTTGATGAGTGTTAATGGCTTCAATGCTGGTCATGTTTGACTCTTCCAGGATGCTAATGTTCATGCACTTATTGTTCCAGGAGACATTTAGGATTCTCCTGAGGCAACATTGATCGTCAAGTGCCTTCAAATGATGCTTGTATGTTGTCAAGGTTTCACAACTGTACAATACCGTTGGAACAACCACTTCATGGTATACAAGAAACTGTATCTTGGGATAGATATCCCAGTTCTCAAAGACCCTTTGTCTCAGGTGGGTTACCGAGCTGCAGCAGGTTCCATCCAAACATTTGGCAGGCCAAATTCAGCCTGTGGGCCATATTTTGCCCATCACTGACATAAACATGAGTCAAAGGATTTAGGCCTCAATAGATATGCATACAATGTGACTAAGGAAGATGAACCTAATAGTTATTATCCTGACTGGTTAAGAATGTTACATCTACACTAGCCCCTCCTTTCGGAAGGTACATGGTAATGAGGCAGTTTGGAACATGCTAATGAGGTGCTGACATGTATATGCAGTGCCTCATTAACATAATGGTGGCTGTGCATGATTCGAAAGTGTTGCATTTGGAAAGCACACTGCCCGTGTAGGTGGGGGCTTTTCAAAAGGACCCCCCCCGACTTTGAAAGCTTTCTTTCTATTTAGTTTTAGGAAGTGGCTTTCAAAGTCAAGGGGGTCCTTCCGAAAGGCTCCCATCTACATGAGTGGTATGCATTCCGAAAGCGGCTCTTCCGAATCATGCTCGGCCATCCTTATGCTAATGAGGCACTACATATTCATGTCAGTGCCTCATTAGCATCTTCCAAACTTCTTCATTACCATGCCCCTTCCAAAAGGAGGGGGTTAGTGTAGACGCAACCAAAATGTTTCCAGGGGCACCTCCACTGTTCCAGGGATGACAAACTATCAAGGAGAAACTGCAGTTTCTTCTCAGAATGAGCCACAACTAGCTCTTCTTCCATAATGCTCTATTTTTTCTATCCTGTCACTTTGAGTCAAAAAATGGATTAGCCCTAAAAACTGTCAGATTGATTTTGAGGACAAATGAGAATGTTTGTCTGTTTGTTTGTATCTTCACTTTCTGAGGAAAATCTTCAATTATATATGTTTTTTCAGGTTATTTAAAATATGTTGATGTAAAAGATTGACTGTCTAATGTTTCTTGTATGTTTTACATCAGCATCAACAGGCCCCACTGCCTTGTGCTTCAGCACTGTACAAATGTATAGCTAATGACAAAGTCCATCCCAAAACACGTTTTATCTGCTGTAGCTCAGAAAGGCTGTGGCCATACTTGGCCAAACCTTTGAAATAGCCATGCTAATGGCCAAACTGAAGAATACTAATGAGGTTTTTGAAATGATATTCAGCACCTCATTAGCATGCCGCCAGCAGCAGCACTTCAGAAGGGCCGCTTTCAAACACACACAGCTCGGCTAGACAGGGTACTTTTCAAAAGGACCCCTCACATTTCAGAACTCCCTTATTCATCCCACCTTATATTCATTTCCGCCCCTCATTAGTATTCTTCAATTTGGCCGTTAGCATGGCCATTTCAACGTTTTGGCCAAGTGTGGCCACAGCCAAACAATTTGTTACTACATCGTCAAATTTTTAGTGAGTTAATCTCCTTAGAAACTCACATGCCAAAGGCTGATCAAATATTAGGTAAAGTCTCTAGAAACTAATGTGTTTCATATTTTTAGAGCGCCTCAATTGCCTATCTGTATGTCAGGATCAGACTTCTTTCCTAACTCATGAGGGCATTGTGAGGATACATTTCATAATATAAGCAAGGTGCTTGGGTACTACAGTGATTAGGGCTATCAGAAAAAGCTAGTTTCATTTCAGTAATATTGAAGATGTGAAAGGTGACCTGTGTTCTGGATGGCATATAAATCATGTGGCTTACCGCTTTTTTGATCATGACAATATATTGCAGCTCTCAAAAATTATGGTGACCATATATCCCTGTCCCAAATATGGGACAGGGATATATGGAGGGGAGGGGTGGCTCCTCCAAGCACCAGGGAGCTGGGAAGGAGGCGGCAGCTGCTTGCACTCCCTGGGAGCCCTGGGAAAGTGGCAGCTGCCAACCATTCCCCAGAGCTCTAGGGAAGCAGCAGCTGCTGGTGATCACTGGGAGCCCTGGGGAAGCAGCAGCCTCCAGTGCTTCCCAGGAGCCCTGTGGAAGTGGCAGCTGCCAGCACTCCCTGGGAACCTGGGAAAGCAGCAGCTGTTGCTGGAGCTCCCTGGGAGCCTGGGAAAGCAGCAGCTGCCAGCACTCCCCAAACCCTGGGGAAGTGGCAGCTGCCCACACTCCCCCCTGCTTCTCTGAGACTCAGGGAAGTGTGGGATGGATGATGGCCAAATATGGGACAATTAGCCCCTTTAAAAAATAAGTCACAACACTTTTTTGGCATCCCAAATATGGGACCGTCCCGCCCAATAGAGAACAGATGGTCACCCTGTCAAAAATGCATTTGAATTCTGCTACAGAGTCAGGGGATATGCCAAGATCAGATGAAACCTTCCTTCCCAGCCTTAGAATTGTAGTTTGTTTCTGTAACAGTTCCATGGTTGATATATATATATATATATATATATATATTGACAGAAAATATGGGGTGGTGACTGCAATCTAAGACTATCTGAGAATAAATGTACTGTGACTTGGAACACAAGATACAATTTTCTTTGCATAGAGGCAAAATGAAGTGATGACAGCCTTTACAAAACTTATTCTCCTTCTGAAATTGCATTTTGACCTTGCCTCTCAATGAGAGACTTTCAAAAAGTTAAACTTGACAATGCAAAAAATTTGATAGACTTTGGTCTGTAAACTGACAATCACAATACTACAGTCTCCAGTTCTTCCTTGATTTATTTTCTGTTTGTGAAAATACTAAAAAAGCAATTCCTGGATCTCCACGCCACTAAATTCAGTATCAATGTGAAGCTCTCCAGATTCAAAATGCCTTCTCTTCAATTTCTTTCCTGGCATGATGACATAACATATTGTGGCAGAGATGTAGATACTTATCACCTGATGAGAGCTTTCATGAGAGATGTGAGTGCTGAGTACCATTCAGAATCAGGCCAGGATATGTTGAATCTCAAAGTTAATTTTGCCCAACATGAACTGCCCTTCTGCTAGCCTTGTTGCATGCATACAGGTGACTTTTTATCCAGCTATCTGCTAGAGAGGAATTTCCAAAGGGCTTCACATGAAGGACCGCTAGAATGCAGTAATTAGTTCAGCTTCCACTGAAGTAAATGGGAGAAGGCTTAGGTCAAAATATTTTCAAAATTTCTTCCTAGGATTGAAATCATTCAGTTTACATGACAGATAAAGCAAACCTTCAGAATTATCAACTGCCCAATTCTTATTTCCTTTTAACATGAATAGCTAAGTCTACACGTGTATGCTACATCGAAATAGCTTATTTCGATGTAGCGAAATCGAAATAAGCTGTTTCGATGAATAGCATCTACACGTCCTCCAGGACTGGTGCCATCGACGTTGGGCAGCACCACATCAAAGTGGGCACTGCAGGAGAGCGTCTACATGCCAAAGCGGCCCACATCGAAATAAGGATGCCAGGAACAGCTGCAGACAGGGTCACAGGGTGGACTAGCACTTCCCGGGCAACAGCTAGCTGCTCCCTTAAAGGGCTCCTCCCAGACACACTTGCACTAAACAGCACAAGATCCACAGAGCCGACAACTGGTTGCAGACCCTGTGTATGCAGCATGGATCCCCAGCTGCAGCAGCAGCAGCCAGAAGCCCTGGGCTACGGGCTGCTGCACACGGTGACCATAGAGCCCTGCAGGGGCTGGAGAGAGCGTCTCTCAACCCCTCAGCTGATGGCCGCCATGGCGGACCCCGCTATTTCAATGTTGCGGGACATGGATCGTCTACATGTGCCCTACTTCGACGTTCAACATCGAAGTAGGACGCTATTCCCATCTCCTGTTGGGGATAGCGACTTTGACGTCTCACCGCCTTACGTCGATTTCAACTTCGAAATAGCACTCTCCACGTGTAGACATGGCATGTGCTATTTCGAAGTTGGCGCGGCTACTTCGAAGAAGCCAGCATGTGTAGACGCGGCTAATATGTAATATAATGTACAAGAATACAGATCAAGTACACTAGCCACTGTTATATAATAGCTCCTTGTTAAGTAGTATAAATAAAAGAGTGTGCTTCCACATACAATTATGAGTTCTTCATGACATTTAGATTGCATTTACACAGAGCAGGAACTTAGCACTGCAAATATAAAGTGTTGAAATATGGCATGTTAAAACATTTACATCCCAGAATAAAATTATCCTATATGCCCTGTAGCAGACTCAGGAAATAACAAGCAGGCCAAGAAGCTTTCATTAGCGAGCTGTAATAAATTAATTCACACAAACGATGTCCTGAATGAAGCCTAACATTGAAACATTGTGAAAGTTGAAGGCCCATTACATTGTTACTCTGTATATATATGTTACAAAATGTACTGGGCCATATCCTCAATAGATGTAAATCATCATTGTTTCACTGAAGCCAATAGATTATACCAAATGAAACCAGCAGAGGTTTGATCTACCATATAAAAGAAGCGTAGTCACATGGAATTCAATGCATACAAAGTAAGACTTGTTGGGGTGAATAATTTGAACTGCTTTAGGTGTGTTGGTGGAATCATGGGGTATACTATATTATGGGTGATATACCTGCATACTTATATTGCTCTAGCTGTGCTGGCATAATGCTGTAATGTAAATATAGCCTTCACCAATGGAAAAGCTTCTTTTTTTAAAAAAATGATGGTAGCTAGATGATGGATGCATTGTTCCATTTATCCAGCTGTGTCTATACTATGGGTTAGGACATCACAGCTCTGGTTCTCAGATGGTGTGGATTTTTCACCTACTCTGACCAATAAATTATATTGACCTAACTTTTATGAATAGACAAGTCTCCAGTTAAAGCCACTCATAAAATGTCCTGGTATCATTTCAGAAAGCTCCCATTGCACAGGGGCAGTTGGAAAGGCAAACAAAATAGAATGAGATAAAAAGTGGTGCTTTAGTTCCACTAAAGACCACTCCAAAGTTGCTCTTGTGTATTTTATTAAATGCCACTGTTGGATTAAAGGAAAAAGGGGAACTAGCTTTCACACAACTCACGCTCAAACCTCAACTCATTCATTTCCACAGGTGAACTTTTGCAGGTGAAGAGTTGCATAGTGGGTCCAGTGTGTCTGTCTGTCATTTTGAATGCAGGGCAGTAAACTGATTGTACAAGTCCCTTGTTGGCTTGCTCCCTTGTCAGCTTGTTCTCTAGTCAGCCTAATACTCAAGAGCCGTCAGTAACATCCATCCTGGGGTGAGGGGGCAGGGCCCAGAGTCTCTGGGTCTTCTCCTGCCTCCCCAGCTTGCCAGGACTAAGTCCTGCAGAGTGGTGATGGCACAAAGCATTCCCCTCTAGCTTTTCACCCATCTTTTTATGTTTCAGTCGATGGTGCTGGTCCTGTCCCACTGTCCCCGGACTCTATGTCTGTGCCTACACAAGCCCCTCCTTTTGGAAGGGGCATGTTAACGAGGGAGTTTGAAAGATTCTAATGAGGATCTGACATGAATATTCAGTGCCTCATTAGCATAATGGCAGCTGCGGCCATTTGTTTTGGGAAGAAGGGGCTTTTGAAGACTGGGGGGTTGTTTCGAAAGCCCCCAGCTACACGGGCGGCGCGCGATTTGAAAGCGGCACTTTTGAATCTCCAGGGCCGCCTTTATGCTAATGAGGTATTACATGTTCATGGGAGCACCTCATTAGCATCTTTCAAACTCCCTCATTAACATGTCCCTTGTGAAAGAAGGGGGCTCATGTAAACACAGCCTATATGACCATGACTCATCAGCTAACAGCAGATGGGTCTCTGAACTTCTCTTGATTGGGACTCTTTCTCTTTCTTGAGTGGATTCTTTTGCAGGTCTCAGCTCCCATTGTTCTCTGGCCTTCAGGGTTCTGCTGGCAGCTGGTCATCCAGACAGGCTGACTTCAGGGGCTGATTCCATTGAACACACACCTACATTCACACTAAGGACAGCTCACTTCAGAGAAAGCAATTTCTTTTATGAATGAACAGACAGGATTTCTTACAGACTTATGGTATCTATAAACAATTTCTTAGTAACTTATAATACTTAATATAGACCTAGCAGCTGCTACAAAACAAAGAGTACAGTTGCAGGTCTTAGTACCAGAAATGACTGAAAGTTACAGAATTTACATCTACATTGTACTGGACTGAGTCAGGGCTTTATGCAACTAAAAACATTGAAAATTAGATCTGGTTGAAAAGCAATAAATGTGCAATCAGAGGAAGAGCATTGGGGAAGACGGTGAGAGAGAAGGATGACACAATCCATCCTCCAGATATTCCAAGGCACAGTTGAATGTGCATTCTTGATACTAGCATAGCCTGTTTTCCACCGTGCGCTTGGCCTAGGCAAGTTTATGGCCCTGAAATCTTCCATCCCTGTACAAAAAAAGGCACAGGAATGTGCAGAGGCTGCTGTTGCCAAAGGCCTCTTCTAAGGATATGCAAAGCTGGAATCTCTTTGTGCCTTCTAGCACCCACTCCCTGATTATCCTTGTGACTTACAGGGCAATCTGGTCTCTAATTCCCTGTTACTTACTCAAACAAGGAATTTCTGAATATGTAATTTTTTGTCACCAGTGTCCCTTTTGACAGTTGCTACTCTGGGAGTATGTATTGACTATAACCTATTTTGTTTTGAACATATCCATGTCACCCAATGCTTATACACCTCTAAAAACTTCTGCATTATTTAGACTATTTATTTACATTGTTTGTGCATCAGTTGTCCGATGTGATAGTCCATTAATGAGCAAGAGTTTAACTTTACAATCTTTGGATTTTTGGCCTTTAGGCATTAAGAATAGCAAGGAAGATTATTTAGAAACTCAGTTTATATAAAATGTGTTATGGGATGAAACCACATATGACAAATTCTAGCCTGAAGTGAATTTTTATGGCTGAGCTATAAACTTCTGTGGAAAGGGGTTTTTAATGGAAATAGTGACAGGCATTTAACTATAGCAGTGCTAGAAGGGCTGTTATAATAATTGGATTTGAGATGGCAATACAAAGCTAAATTTACAGATTCTTTCTGCCGTAGGGGAAGCTCTTCATTTCTGTCTGTAATGGCTGAGACAAAACATAGCATCAGTGGAGGGAAAAGGAAAAAAGGACACATACAAAAAAAGGAATGATTCCATCTATATTAGCATTGAGAAAACAATCATCACTTGATAGATTTAGTGATGCATGAAATATTGGAACCTACGATTGGGAATCATTTCACAAAGAATACACTGAGATTTATATCGAACATCTTAATTTGCTGATCTAAGTGAAAACGTGTATGCAAGCTTGTGTGACAGATACAACTAGCCTGCTATCGGATAGTTCACTGAAGTGTTAAATTAAACATCACCTAAAGAAAACTGAAGGAATAAAGGTTGAACAATTAAGCACCTAATCTGCAGATCTCTGTTCTGTAGGTCCTGTTTCTTAATTCAATTAATATTAAGATTTCCTTTTACCCCATTGACTTACTGAGTTTGACAGCACTCAACTGTATCTTTAAAATGCATGCAAGTGAAAAAAATTGATTAGTTTTTTCACAGAGACAAATTAATCAAGAAACTGAATAGTAATCTTGATGATGTTGCACATGGTAAAAAAAAGAGTTACAGGGGTGCATTCATACCCCACAAAATTCCTTAATGTATATACTTGTCAAACCCTCAGTGCATGTACAGATTGAGTTGTCTCTCAAAAGCATTGATTATGCTGCCTCCACGGTAACTTTTCTTTGCTTAATAAAAACTAACTTGCCATAAAATTAGGAAAACATGCTGGGCCCGATTTAACCATAAAGTAACCACCTGGAACGATTTTCACCAGGGATACATTTGACTCAATGTGCATTTCTGCTTTTAGAGCTAATTAGGTGTTTCAGCTCAAGGAAAGTGACTAAATTTGTCTTATAGCCACATTCCTTTATGCAATGCAGCTGTTGCTGTTCAGTATGATTTCCACTTCCAGTCACTGCTAATAATGCTCACTGACTTACCTTGGAGGTATATTCTGCATCGTCATTATTTGATAGGCCAGATAAGCAGTTCTTGGGGCAAGGAAACCAAATGAGAGTTTTTGCTGGAGTAAGGACTGGATGTTCAAGTCCACTATTAAACCTAATATGTACCGAAAACTTAGGTCAGCCTAACTATCTCACTCAGGGGATGTGAAGAATGCACATCCCTGAGAGATGCAGTTAAGGTGGCCTAAGCCCTGGTGTAAAATTGGAGAGGGCAAATGTAAAATTCCTCTGTCAACACAGCTACTAGCTCTCAAGGGGTTGGATTTACTACATCAATGGAAACCCATTCCCAGCCTGTAGTGTTTGCACTACAGCACAAGAATGGTTTAGTTGCAGCTGTGTTGCTGTAGTGCTTGTAGTGTAACATGTCCTCATACAGCATGTTTGAGCCAGGAGGACTGCTTAATGCTGTTTGGATGCTCTTCTTCCATCTTTTCCCCCAGTGCACTTGGTAGGCACCTTCTAATTCAGACTGAGTAATGGATATAGCTATGCTGTCCAGGAGCTCTCAACGGCATACTCATCTTCACTGAAGTGCCACAGTGGTGCAGCTGCCTGATATTAGGGACTTCGTCTTATATAGGTAATGACTACCCTCTTCCCCTCAGCCCTATCCTGATTTTTCACACTTGCCATGATTAGCGTGACCAGTTAGCTGAGTTTGCCTTTTTATAAATGTTCTCAGCAACTAGCTAAACGGAGTAAATTTGGGAGTTTCTAAGTATATTTGAAAGATGCCTATAGGCAACTTCAAAGAGTCAAACTTCAAAGTGCTGGCATGTGTGTAGTGTGGGCATAGCTACTTTGAAGTGCCTTTACTTCTCAAAATTTTGACTTCACTTTGAAGTTGCCCAGGGGAGAATTAGCCTAATGAAGTGCAGAATATTCAGGGCAGCACTTCATTAGTAATCTCCCATCGCCCTGACTAACATGCGCCCTTCGAAGTTGGGGGCAAGTGTAGACAAGCCCTATGGGGAATGAGGACTAGTCTACACAGAGGAGCTGACTGCAATATTTTTTTTTCAGCATCACTATTGCAAAAGAGATCTCCATGTGTAAACATTATTCCAAAAACAAGTGACTATTTCAGAATAAGTTATTGCTCTTGAAAAGGAAAGTAATTCCAGGGTAGAGTGCTTATGTGGGGGACTTATTCCAGAATACCTAAATTATACTGGAATATAGGTGCCCATCAATTTTTTCTTATAGCTCCTTTAAGAATGGATTAGAAAGCTTGCTGAGGAAACGTGAGGTTAGAAATGAGTGCTAGTGGTTAGAGTAAAACAGCTGATGACAGAAGTGAAATAGTTTATTGATCAAGGCAGCAGAACACTGAGCATATCCTGAGAGCAGTTACCCTTACATACGATTTTGTAGCTTATTAACATGATTTATCATAATTCAGCCAGTCATCTTTCAGAAATTGCCATATATTGATTATATGTTAATTATTGATCCCGGAAACCGTTGGACTAACCTCAATTTTCTTCAGTTTTCAATGAGAAAAAAGTTAGACGTAGAAATAAATTGTAACTGGGGTAAAATACAATATGTTTTTACGAAAGGTAGATTATGCCAGAAAATCCTGATATTCTTTTCAGAAAAAGGAACCTCAATAGAGCTAATCCACCTGGCTTGTGATAAGGTATTTTATACAATACTATGTAGAAATTTATTAGTTAAATTGGAAAAGACAGGGATTAATAAGAGGACTGAAAGGTGGATAAGGAACTGCTTAAAAGGGAGACCTCAATGGGTCATACAGAAAGGTGAATTGTCACCTTGGAAGGAGGATGATTTTTTTAAGTTAAGCACCAATGTTGATGCAAGAACAAAGGGATAGAAATTAGCCATCAATAAGTTTCAGCTTGAAATTAGACAAAAGTTTCTAAACACCACATGAATGAAGTTCTGGAACAGCCTGCCAGGGGAAATCAGTGGGAGAGGGGACAAAAATACCTTACTCACTTCAACACTGAGTTTGATAATTTTATGGAGGTGGGTGGTGTGATAAGACTGCTTATACTGACATGTCTGATCTTTGCAGGGGTGGAAGATGTGCCAGGCAGGAATTTTCCTCCAGGTAGATTGGCAGAAATCCTGGGGTCACTTGCTGTCTTAACTTAGTCTAAATGGTGGATTTACTGTTGCTTGAAGTCTTAAACCATGGTTTGAATTCAGTAACTCAGATAGAGGTTAAATGTCTGTTACAGGAGAGGGTGGGCAGGGATCCATGGCGTGCAATGTGCAGGAGTTCAAACTAGATTGCGATAAGCAATAATTTTTGATTGGGAGTTACTCCAAGGATTTGGAAAGTGGTCAAGGGCCACACTCTTCCCTGCTATTAATGGAGTCACTGTGGCATCTGGGGTGGAGTTGGGTACAGAAGGGTGCTTGGGGTTAGGGCCTGGGGTGCAAGATGGAGTGTGGGGATTGGGATGAAGTTTGGGTGAAGGAGGTGGCTGTGACCTGGGGCAAAGGGCTGGGGTGCAGGGATTTTGGTTGTGACCTGGGGCAGGGGATTGGGGTGGAGGGCCTGGGAATGGATCTGTATGCAGGAGAGAGGCAGAGGGTTTGGGTTATGTGGAGGTAGGGGGCAGGAGTGGGGGGGCACAGAGGACTGTGGGGAGGAGATGGGGTGCCAGAGGCAGGATCTTGCTGGGACTCCTGGCCAGCAGCCCAGCTGATATCTCAGGCAGGCTTCCTGCCTGTCCACCCATGGCAGGGGCCATGTGCAAATGTAAATACTTATGAGCCTGAGGGGAGCGAGAGAAATGCTTCAAACAGGCAACTCCCATTGGCCAGAAACCAGCCAATGGGATTGTGTTTGAAGTGAGGGCAGAGCATGCAGCATCTACTCTCTCATCCCTTCTTGTAGGTATATTGGGGCCCTGAAGCCACTTTTCAGGGCAGTGTGTGACGGAGTGTTGCAGGCAGCAAGACTTCCTGCACCTTCCTGCTGTGTCTATGGTCTGGATCAAGAGCTTAGATGATCACGACAGTCACTTCTGTCCTTAAAGTCTAATACAAAAACTATGCTAAGGATTTCCCAGTCTGAATTGAAAATAGGCAGTCCCATTCAGACACAAACAAGCACCAAGGGGCAGGAAGCATAGCTTAGACTTCTTTTTTAGAGTGCAAAGGACATGTTAGTGCTCAAGAAATAATAAATTAGGGCAACATAGTACCATGAATGAACTGCCTTCCTTACCAGTTTATACTCTGAAACATGATTTTCAATTTCTCTATCAGTATTTTAGCTTGCATAACTACCAATGCCTATGAAAGTATTCAGCCCTTCATATAGCTCTGCTAACTTACTTGCCCGTCTCTGGCAGGGAATTCCTAAGATTAAATATTTTCTACCTAATATTTGCCATTTCTTGTTATGAGACTTCTTGGTTGCGTTTGGTGTCATCTTGGACTTAACAGTAAAAAAGATGAGCCATGAGAAACTATTATTACCTGAGGAGGTCCAGTCCTGTGTACAGATTAATCCTAAAGAAGCCACTGCCATGAGATTCTGTTTCTTGTTGGAGCAGAGATGTAGTTTCTGACAAACTATTCTGCATATGGCTATGACTTCTGTTTCATGTTCTGCTTTGATACTCGTCAAGAAAAGTATTTTAAAAGCACGTGAAACTTCACATCTTATTCCTCCTCATATGGCAAATGAATTTATAGCTAAACTAAGTATGAAACTTCTTGTTCAATTAATGTGCCAATGGATTCACCCATAGTGACCTCTGTCTAATGTAATGAATAATATTGGTCTGACAGGCGAAATATTTGCCATGGTTGTACAGCAATTCGGAAGCAGAAGACATTTTCCTGTGTAAAGACAAGATTTAGCATAGCAGCTACACAGATTAGTGGTACTGAGGAAACAGGATAATTAAAAGATAACTACAAGGATAATTAAAAGATAACAGAAACTAACCTTATGTACTCCAGGCTAAGTGCAATAATTAAACTTGGTACATGCTTTATAATAAAGGCTTTCCCATATATGCCAGTACTGTTGCTGTTATGAAATCACAGTTCTTGTAGGCAGGAAACAATAATTGGACCAAAATAAAATGTTCATGTTTAGCTGGCTCTGTCACTAGCATAGTTAACTCTGCCACCAAGACTGGATTTTCTAAACTACACAAGAAGAACAGAACAACCTA
Organism: Carettochelys insculpta; assembly: GCF_033958435.1. Classification (NCBI taxonomy): domain Eukaryota; kingdom Metazoa; phylum Chordata; order Testudines; family Carettochelyidae; genus Carettochelys; species Carettochelys insculpta. Next base: position 183,166,780 of record NC_134139.1, read on the forward strand.
ATTATCTCCTTGCATTTTGGATGTCTTATAAATACAGTTAGGGTGCTTTATCTCTCAGTTCTCTATGAATTTAGTATTTCTGAAAAGTGTCTGAGTGACGGCTCTGGAAATTCAAATCCCACCTTCATCCACAGAATATGCCAAGCACACCTTGTGGAAGATGTTCATTGGGCCTTTACCCTGTTCTTGGGAGGGAACAATTTTTGGAGGCAAAAGAATAAAGTTAGGGTGACAGGAGGGCAAAGTTTGCAAGTAACAGTAAAACCAGCCATCTGGAGCACTTGCACAACAGGGGCCGGTGGAACGGGCAATTTAAAGTAACTAACAAAACTTGCACCTTTGGGATATTTAGTTTGTATTTTATTTATTTATATTTTTAAGTAGATTGCTAGTTCTTCACAGCAAAGACCACAGCTCACTCAGTTTTTGTACCGTAGGTAGCGCACAGTGGGTTTTGACTGGGTCATCTTGGCACAACTGAAATTTAAATGGTAAGCGATAATTTGTCTCTTCTTTGCCTAGAGTTTCTGCTGAAACAACCAGAAAAGGTGTGTGTTAATGTCATCTGTTTGGTTTTTCTAATATGAACTTATAAGGACCAATAAATATGACCAAATTCCTCTCATATAGACCACCAAATAATACCTACCTTCTAATGATTGTACAGTTAGAAGCTCTTCAAATATTCAATCTTTCTTTATAAATTAAAACCTGAATGAAAGATCCTGCAGCTAGTGGTGGAACATCAGTTACATTGTGCTTTAGCATTAAAGGGTGTGTCTACACTAACTGTGAAGTTGGGCACTACATTGAAGTAGCCAGCAGAGAGTCTACACACATTTCTCATTACTTTGAAGTTAACTAGTAGGAAGCCCAACTTCAAAGTCCTTACTCTGTTCCTGGGAATGGCACTACTTCGAAGTAGGGTGTGTGCATACGTTAAACTTCAAAGTTGCTTACTTCAAAGTTGTATTTCAAAGTAAGCAACTTTGAAGTTATTTGTATGGTGTAGACACAGCCAAAATGAATTATTACCATAAAACAACCAATGAGTAAGAGGAAGCTTTGCTGTCTCCTTGAAAAATAAAACAAAGAAGGAAAGGAATACGTTCATCATTTAGCTGAAAGTAGTTTGTATTGTGCAGAGGTGGGGAATCATCTCACTCATTCTTCTCTTATACCAGCCCCAGAACCTAGGATGGCCAGGGTTAGTATATTTTGTGGGCCCTCTAGGCTATGTGGCCATAAGTGAGGGGTTCAGTGTGGGAAGAGGCTGCCAGGAAGTGGGCTTGGGTTGTGGCATCTGGGCATGACGGGAGAGCAGGAGTGAGCTGGGGGTGTGGGGTCTGGAAGGGAAGTGTCAGGGTGGCGTGAGGAGTTTAGGAGGGAAGGTCAGGAGGAGGCTGAGAGTGGACATTTTGGGTGGGAGGGAGGCTGCAGGAGTGGATCTGGGTGGCAAGGCTGCAGGAGCAGTGGAGGGAGAGAGGAGCAAAGGACATGGGGGTCTGGGCAATGTGGGTGCAACTTACCTATGTAGCTCACCCAGATGCACATGGCTCTGTGCCCTTCCTTCACTGTTCTCAGGCAATACCCACTGTTGCTCTGAATGACCACAGCCACTTCCCCTCCCCTTTTCCTGGGCTGTGCAGGGCGCAGCAGTAGCACCTTACAGAGCCATTTCTTGCCCCACCCCCTCATCCACTGGCAGAGCCTATGGGCTGAATCAGACAAGCCAGTGATGGATCTGGACTATGATCTGGAGAATCCCCACCTTCATTTAGTGGTTATGGTGGTAGCCAGGGACTGGTGCCTGTTACTTGAAGGACTTGAGCAGTCACTCTGGGAAAGTTTTGTATACATAGTCATGCTTTAGCAAGCAGCTCCAGATCCTCTCCAGTGCTCCTAGTAAAGAGCATGAAGTGGCTAACAAACCCTTACTACTGGCCTCATCATATAACAGGACACTAATGAAGGACAGTCTCTGGAGGTAATTGGGTCCTCAGAAAAAGTCCTGGGATGCCCTTAGGCAAAGGAGGAGGCACTTCTATCATCAAATATATGGACAAGGGGGACTGTTAGAGGACCACTCAGGAATGGAGTTCCTAGAATGTCACCTATGATGCACGAAACTCTGGGAAACTGTCCCTGCAATGTAGTGCTAAGGTCACATACACGCAATGCTCAGTGTGGAAATAGCATAGGCGTGGCTAGAGACCAGTAAATACTACACAGACAACAGCTGTTCATGCTTGTAAGTGTAGTTTGTGAGGTGCCCGGATACTGAAGTGCTGGGGTAGATGTGTAAGTAACATAGGTTGTTGTTGTAGCCCATGATGTGTCAATCTTCTGGCTGTTCAGAAATGGGAGTGAATCTCCTCCTGTAATGGAACTCAGTTTTCAGGTCAGAGGTTTATTTTCAGCTAACACTTGGCATATAAAAAACTCCAGAATATTGCAGTATAGAAAATACTTCACATTTAAAGAAAATTCATTTTGGATCGCTTAGCTGCTAGAACATCTTAAAATTGATGGAGCTCTAGGAAGTTACACTTTTCAGTTAGAAAACCATCTGCTGCAATTTTGTCCTTATGCTTTTTGTTTCCGACTTTTTGTTTTTAGCTATAATTCAGACAGTGAAGTTTAGTGAGAGGAGATATAGCAGCCAAAAGAGTGGAATATAGGTTGTGTACATCAGTATCATTGATTTTTCTTCTTCTTATGTTAGCAACCGCTACCTTTTTATAACTGGAACTTTGCTAAGGGACAATTTTCAAAGTCCACTAGTGGTTGATTACTGTCTCAAAGACTTTCAGTAGAACAGAGGTGCACTGAAGAATAGAACTTGGGCTGCTATGACAGTCACATCCTCCTGAAAAAAGACATCCCTAGGTTCTATATTACCATGAATATAGAAGGAAGAAACATAGCCTAGTGGTGGTCAGAGAGTCTCTTGTGAGCAAGAGGGAGGCATCCATCTCTTGCCCTGAAATGGCATCCCATAAGGCATGCTACCTACCAGAGGCACCTACCCAAGATGTTATGGAGGGATTGTCAAGGGACATGCAACTCTCTGACTACTACCCCATGCTACTCATTCATGTGATCACTAATGATACTGTGAGGTATGACCCTCAGCAGGTTAGAAATCACTACAATGTCCATTTATAAAAATGGAAATAAAGACAATCTAGCAAACTACAGATCATTCAGCTTAACTTCTGTACGAGGAAAGATAATGTAGCAAATAAGGAACCAGTTGTGAGCATCGAGAAAATAATAAGATGGTAAGAAATAGTCAGCATGAATTTTTAAAGAATAAATTATGTCAAAGCAATCTCATAGCATTCTTTGACAGATAAGCCTTGTGGATAAGGGGAAGCAGTTGATATGGGTAAATCTGGGCTTTAAAAAGGCAAGTGATGCAGTCGCACATGATATTCTCATTAACAACCTAGGGAAATGCAATGAAAATGGAGCTAAAATAAGCTGGGTGCATGTCTAATTGGATTATTGTTTAGGTATCAATCGATTAGTCATCAACAGGAATATTGTGTCCAGTTCTGGACATATTTCAGGAAAGATGTTGACAAATTGGAGAAGGTCCAGAGAAGAGCAACAAAAATGATTAAAGGTCTAGAAAATATGACCTATGAGGAAAGATTGAAAGAACTGGGATTGTTTAGTCTAGAAAGAGAAGACTGAGAGGTGAAATTATAACAGTCTTTCAGTGTCTAAAAGGTCATTAGAATTATTCTCCTTAACCTCTGATGATAGAACAAGAAGCTGTAGGATTAAACTGCAGTTAGGGAGGTTTAGTAAAACTTTCTGGGTGGTCACACACTGGACTAAATTAACGTTTGAAGACCAGAAGGAATTATTATGATCAGTTAGTCTGACTTCCTGCATAACACAGGTCAAAAGAATTTCACCCAGAAATTTCTGCATCAAGCCCATATGTCATGGTTGAGCTACAGTGTATTTCCCTAACTTTAATTGCACCCTCTTAAATTAAAAGAAATTTTTGGGAAACTCAGATAAACAGAACAGGACATCTTCATCCTATTCTTTCTCCTATGAGCCATGTTGTAGTTTTGTGGTGGACATGATCAAAAATACTGTTCACAGTTTCCACTTGCTTCATTACCCTCTTGAAATCACCCTGAGATGGAACATGCTCATTTTTCTTCCAATAACCAACACATGAACTAGAGTAATTGCTAATTACAGATAAGCTGCGTCTACATGTGCACGCTACTTCGAAGTAGCGGCACCAACTTCGACGTTAGGCGGCGAGACGTCGAAGTCGCTAACCTCATGAGGAGATAGGAATAGCGCCCTACTTCGACGTTCAACGTTGAAGTAGGGACCGTGTAGACGATCCGCGTCCCGCAACGTCAGAATTGCTGGGTCCTCCATGGCGGCCATCAGCTGGGGGGTTGAGAGATGCTCTCTCTCCAGCCCCTGCGGGACTCTATGGTCACCGTGGGCAGCAGCCCTTAGCCCAGGGCTTCTGGCTGCTTCTGCGGCAGCTGGGGATCTATGCTGCAGGCACAGGGTCTTCAACCAGTTGTCAGCTCTGTGGATCTTGTGTTGTTTAGTGCAACTGTGTCTGGGAGGGGCCCTTTAAGGGAGCGGCTTGCTGTTGAGTCCGCCCTGTGACCCTGTCTGCAGCTGTGCCTGGCATCCCTATTTCGATGTGTGCTACTTTGACGTGTAGACGTTCCCTCGCTGTGCCTATTTCGATGTTGGGCTGAGCAACGTCGAAGTTGAACATCGACGTTGCTGGCCCTGGAGGACGTGTAGACGTTATTCATCGAAATAGACTATTTCGATGTTGGCTGCACGTGTAGATGTAGCCATAGTGAGCCTGATTCCCTTCTCGTTTACGCTGAGGTCAAGTGGGAGGCATTCTGAAATCATTGAGAAAATGGTCTGAGAGGAGATTTAGGTGTAGCAGACCAAATTTGGCTTTAAAGTGGTGCGGGCCTATAGTAGTGACTTCAGTGCAGTTGCTCTGACTTGATACACTGTGTCCCAGAGTAGAATGCATTCCACAGCATTTAACCATGAGCCACCCCTCTTTGTCACTTCCAAGGAAGGCAGAGACAAAGAAAAAAAGGGTTGGTTTAAAAAGGGATTTTGGGTTCTGCAAAACTTCTACTTTTCAGAAACTGGCTTACTAGTGTTCAAACGACCCTGTCTTCGAGTAAGTTCATTAGTTTTAAATAATATATCTTTATATTTGGCTAGATTGATGATTAATTTTGCTACATAGGCAGGCTAAACAGAAAAGCATATTATAGAATTCACCAGGAAAAAGTATTACCCACCAGACAAAAGTGAGACACTTTGTGATATAATTCAGCCATGTCTAATATCTTACTCTCCCTCCCATTCTTACCATGGGCTTATGAATAGCAATATGATTACATTGGACAGGACTTGATTATATTGTTGAAGGAGTGCAATGAAATATTGACTAGTTCATACTGGAGAAAGCACATGGGAGCTTCTTGTTGAATTTCTGCTATGAAACTCAAGGAACAATCAGTGAGATTTCCCTGTTACTGATGGAATTCATTGCTTCTGGGTAGGGCCAAACTTCCCTAACAGAGAAAGGAATTTATTGATTTCCCTTTGGAATTGGTATCTAAAGGTGTCCAAGATTTTCTTAGGTTTCCCTAAAGACCTTTGTCACTGCAACATAAAATGAACATCCTACCATAATAGCAACAATTCAGTGCCTTTTTCAGAAGCAAAATACAAGCATCTCTGCATCTCACAGAATGGGAAGAGACCTCAGGAGGTTATTGAGTCTAGTCTCCTGCCTTCTTAGGGGGGCCAAGCACCACCCCTTTTTTTCCCCCAGGTCCTTCAACAGCTCCCTGAAGGATTGAGCTCAGAATGCTGGGTTTAGCAGGCTAATGCTGAAATCACTGAGCTATCCCTGACTCTCCAGTGCATAGATAAGGAGTGTCTTTGCTCAGTGATGGTGGCCCTAGTTTGTGAGGTCTTTCTTGTGTAAAAGGGTGGCTGAGATTCTGTAAACTGACCGATTCTCCAGACCTCTCACCTGCAACAACACACCTCCAGGGTATACAAATGTTGTCCTAGATTACAGGAATCGGCTTCTGTGTGGATCATTTGTTAGTCTAGTAGATGTTTATTTTCAGTATAGCCCACCTTCAATGAAAGATTTTGTATATTTAAATGTCTCTGAGTTGTTGCCGCAGATATGGGAGAAATGACATCATAAACTCAGCAGGGGTTTATACTGATAAAGCACACCATTATGATCTCTGCAGTGGACTTAATTGGCTAAGTTTCCTCTAGTGAAGGCAGAAACATCAATTGACCACATTGCACAAATGTTTTCTGAGCCTGGCATGGGTCTATCTGTTGTTTTTTCCCCCCAACCCAGACAACTAGCTTTCCCTTCACTAAGTTAGGGCTGTTAATTTCAAGATGCCTAAACCCAAGGCTGACAGGGTAGGTAGAGCTTGGGTTTGTAGCCTGAGATAGCTGGAATAAACATAAGTGTCCCAGTGAAACAGCCATCAATGTTGTCTGAAGAATCTTTATACTTCTTATGTCAGAATAAACAGAACATAACTAATCACAACTCATCTTGTCTACTACCGTCATTAAGACCGAATGTCCCGCATTATTTTGCTGTGTGATCAGATTATGCCCCAGAGATCCCCAGGAAAATTAAATATTTCTCTTATGAGGTGGTGGAAGTTAATAGCTTACTATTTCTGTTATAGTCAATTGATAACACCGTGAAAATATCCATGCAAAATTGGAGAAAGAATATAGATTCACTGGGGCCAATTCTGTTCTTGGATATAGGAGTTAAGTCAGAGTAACTTTTCAGTTTGTTGGGCCCACTGTAATTGGCAGCTTGCTATGGGTCTGATTCCCCTAGGCAATGCACTCCGTGTAAACGTGTGAAGTATGTGAAAGGCACTGAGTGAGGAATCAGGCCCTAAATCTGGGCAATGTCAGAGAGAACCCTTTTAAGGGAGTCAGAGCTTCAGTCCCATTGGAGACAAGGTTACCTCTCAGTCTAGTGGGTGTGGGGGATATGGAGCAGGAGCAGGAGGGCTGTGGAGTGTCTAAGAATTCAGCTCCCAAGCACAGGCCTGGGGTGTACAAGCTGATGGGGTGGGATCCAGCTTGGAAGGCTGGATGGAAGATCTGTGTTTGGAACTTTGATCATAAAGCAAACAAACAAAGGGGAGCAGGGGGGGTGATTAATAAAAAAACACCAAGGCTGTGTCTACACAAAGAACTAATTTTGAAGTTAGGCTCTACATTGAAGTAGCCAGCAGAGAATCTACACACACATGAGCTGTGTCTACACATGCACGCTACTTCGAAGTAGCGGCACTAACTTCGAAATAGCGCCCGTCACGTCTACATGCGTCGGGCGCTATTTCGAAGCTAACTTCGACGTTAGGCGGCGAGACGTCGAAGTCGCTAACCTCATGAGGGGATCGGAATAGCGCCCTACTTCGACGTTGAACGTCGAAGTAGGGACCGTGTAGACGATCCGCGTCCCACAACGTCGAAATTGCCGGGTCCTCCATGGCGGCCATCAGCTGGGGGGTTGAGAGATGCTCTCTCTCCAGCCCCTGCGGGGCTCTATGGTCACCGTGGGCAGCAGCCCTTAGCCCAGGGCTTCTGGCTGCTGCTGCGGCAGCTGGGGATCCATGCTGCAGGCACAGGGTCTGCAACCAGTTGTCGGCTCTGTGGATCTTGTGTTGTTTAGTGCAACTGTGTCTGGGAGGGGCCCTTTAAGGGAGCGGCTTGCTGTTGAGTCCGCCCTGTGACCCTGTCTGCAGCTGTGCCTGGCACCCTTATTTCGATGTGTGCTACTTTGGCGTGTAGACGTACCCTCGCAGCGCCTGTTTCGATGTGGTGCCACGCAACGTCGAAGTTGAACATCGACGTTGCCAGCCCTGGAGGACGTGTAGACGTTATTCATCGAAATAGCCTATTTCGATGTTGCTACATCGAAATAAACTATTTCGATGTTGGCTTCACGTGTAGACGTAGCCATTAGGTGCATCTACACTAGCCGGCTACTTCGAATTAGCTGGCACAACGTCGAAATAGCACGTGTCACATCTACATGTGCTGTGCATTATTTTGACATTGAAATCAAAGTTAGGCAGCGAGACGTCGAAATTGGTATTCCTATCCGAAGATGGGAATAGCACCCTACTTCAATGTTCAGCGTCAAAGTAGGGCGTGTGTAGACGATCTGTGTCCCGCTACATCAAAATAACACGGTCCTCCATGGCAGCTATCAGCTGAGGGGTTGAGAGATGCTCTGCCCAGCCCCTGCTGGGCTCTGTGGTTGCAGTGTGCAGCAGCCCTTAGCCCAGGGCTTCTGGCTGCTGCTGCTGCTGCAGCTGGGGGTCCATGCTATGTGTACAGGGTCTGCAACTGGTTGTTGGCTCTGCAGACCTCATGTTGTGCAGGCCAAGTGTGTCCGGGAGGCACCCTTTAAGGGAGCGGCTTGCTGTTGCCCTGGAAGGGCTAGTCTAGCCTTGACCCTGTCCGCAGGCTTTGCTGGCCCCTTATTTCAACAGAGAGCACACGCGTGTGTGGACGCTCCACATTTCCTTCTGGGATGGGTCCTTTCGACTTTTCCCATCACTACTTTGATGTTGAACGTCGACGGCACCAGCCCTAGAGGATATGTAGACGAAACATGTCGAAGTAGCCTATTTCAATGTTCTTACTTCAAAATAGGCTACTTAGACATAGTGTGCTAGTGTAGACGTAGCCATTTTCCCTTATTTCAAAGTTAACTTTGAAGTAGGGAGCCCAGCTTCAAAGTCATTGCTCCATTTCCAGGAATGGAGTAGTGAACTACTTTGATGTTTAACTTTGAAGTAGTGTGTGTGTAGATGCTCAACTTCAAAGTCACTTACTTCAAAGTTGTATTTTGAAGTAAGCAACTTCAAAGTTATTTTTCCAGTGTAGACACAGCCCAAGAGTATGAAATTTGGCTGTCTGCTCCTGTTGCAGATTATTCTTCTTCCAAGGACTTTGAAGCTGGATTATGCCAGACTTGACAGTGAAAGAGAGCTTAGTGGTTTGAGCATTAACCTGCTAAATGCATGGTTGTGAATTCAATCCCTGAGGAGGCCACCTAATAACAGAGGGCAAACATAAAACACTGTCATGGCTAGCAACAGAGAGATAGTCCTGCTAGTCTACATACTATGAAAACAAAAAAGCAGTCCAGTAGCACTTTAAAGACTAACAAAATAATGTATTAGGTGATGTGCTTTCATGGGACAGACCCACTTCTTCAGATCATAGCCACATCAGAGCAGACTCAATATTTAAGGCACAGAGAACCAAAAATAACTGTGGTAGATCCCTTCCAGATCTGTGAGATAGCAGCAAGCAAGCCAGCTTGTGGCTGACAGGCATCTGAGACTTCCTCCTCTTTCTTAAGAATGGGTGATGGGGCAGGTGAGATGAGCTAATTCATCCCACCAGGAAGGCTCATGTGGAAAGCATTATACTTCCCAATGCTACAGCAGCAGCAGACCCAAGATGCCCTCCTCCTGTTCATGAAGATTCAAAGGCAGCAGACATGCTGCTGGCACTAGCAATGGTGGTGAAAGGTCCACCACATCAGCCAACAGGACTCTCAGTACCAGGAGGATGTTCAACAGCAGCCCTTCTTTTGAGCTTGGAAGGGTAGACATGAAGTAGGTAAGGAAACAGAGAAATGCAAAGGTGAAAATTCTGAGGAAACAGCCCACTTCCCCACCCCACAATCAGCCACCATGCACAGTCCAGGAGCATGATATCAACCTGCTCCAGCTGAAATCAAAGCAAGCCCAGCTGGAAGAATAACTAGGCTCAAGGAAGAAGCAGTATTTCCTGGCTGCCAGGGTAAAGATGGAGGGATAGATGAGGTTGGACCAAGGCAGTTAACTAGCTTCACAGTTTTGCAGACAGATGAAGAAACATGCTTCTCCTGGATGAGGACTGAGACACAAGTAAACAAAGAATTGGAATGGGTCCTTCTAAAGAGAGATGAAAAATGAAGAGCAGCAGCACCTGCTGTTGGAGGATGATTTAGTCAAGTTCTCTGCTGACATGAGCACAGCCTGTGGTGGTGGGCTCAGAGAAGCAGAGGTCCAGTGACAAGACTGAGTGATGGGAATTAGAAATACACAGAGCTGTGTGAGTCTTTGGCTACGTCTGTTGAGACAGGGTCAGGCCAGAGCAGCTCTAAAAAGCAGAAACAGCCCTGACAAATCAGCCATCATCATCATAGGCAGAGTGGGAGCAGCAGGAAAGAGGCTGCTATAAATCAATTAAGGACCAGCTGATCTCAGCTGAGGTTGCCATGGGCTTTTTAAAAACCCTCCGCACTCCCATTCTTACCTTCACTGCCTGTGGGGAAGGGGTGGAGAGTGGAAGAGGAGGCTGGATAGACGTGGAGAGGTTAGAACAAATGATTAGAGTGTAGCAAAGAAGACTGTAAACAGTACCAGGGACTGCAGTGGATGAGGTGCTCCCTCAGGGAGTGGTTGGGCTCCCTGCCCTTGGTAACATCAAGGCTCAGTTAGATGTTGGGCAGGACCCAGAGGCTCCAACCTGCTGCCCTTCAGGCCAAGGGAGTGAAGCCTGAACCCAGGGAAGGGCAAGCAGGCCCCATAGTGTCAACTGAACAGAGATCTGAAGTGCAGAAGTGATGCAGACCCTGCCATGCTGCACTGCAGAGATTTTCAAAAATTACTTATTTTGACATTCTAATGTCAAAATAAGTTATTTCTGGAAAGTGTTCACACTGCAAAAAGCATTTTGAAATTGAGCATTTGCGCTAGAGAGCCCAATTTTGAAATAAGAGCAATGAGGGAGATGATTTCCCGGAGGCCAATTAAGTTGTAATTATGGCTGCTTAGTACACACTGAGTTAATTTTCAAATTGACAAGGGGTGGAGGTGAAAATCATTTGTTTTGGTGGAATTACTATTTTGAGTTAAACGCCCTGTTATTCCAGAACAACAAGCTTTGCAGCATGGATGCAGGTTGTTGTTTTCATTTTTTACTTTTTTGGCGGGGGGAGGAAGGGTGAGTTTAAAAGTAAAAGTGTAGACAAGCCCTTTAAAAGGCAAGTGAAAGAGGATTTCCAAACTGTGAGCAATGCACAAGGAATTGGGGCACCTGTTGACTGAAGAGAAGAACAGCTCTGCCCATCATACTGGAAAGCATATGGGCAAGAGATGCTGATCCTTTCCAGGACAAGAACTAGAGAAGGGGAATTAGACTAAGCAATGCACAGACTCAGGAAAGGGGTCAAGAAGAATGAAGCACAACCTGAAAGGGGAAAAGATCAACAAGCTAAATGGAGTGATTGCAGATGGAAACAGAGTCTGAGGTGCATCAGAGAAAGATGGCCACAGACATGCACAGTCAGAGTGAAGCAGAACCTTCTGGAATGTGTGATGAATTTGGCTTCTGTACAGAGCCTGCAGAGAAACAAAACACTCAGTAGCTATTGTAGTGCCTCTTACGGCCACCAAGCTAACCAGTACAGTACTGAGGGGCCTAATCTCCTTGGCAAGTAGCTACTGGGACTACCTGCAGCTTCAGAATAAGCCAGACAGAAATGACTGCAGACAAGCGTGATTTAGCATTCCAGTCATAGAGAGATGGAATTTACCTCTAGCTGAGTGATATGAAGGTGTACTCCTGCAGAGGGGCCTACTGCTTTCTGAGGCTGATGAACTGAAAAGACAGCTGGAGGGACTGAGGACAGAAAAACAGACTGCCTGGGCTTAAAAGAAGGAATGAGGGTCATGTGTGTAACAGGAAGCCTGCCTCTATATTCTCTAGGCTTTTGTGGAGCATGTACAATAGAGGCTGAACCAGATGTAATGCCAACAGACCTAGGTTGCCAGCACCAGGGATAGAACCTATAAGTATAGGGTCTAAAGCCCTGCACTCTATCATGTGAGCTAAAGGTCAGCTGGCTCTCAGCTGGAGCTATAGAGCAGAGACTTCACTCACCCCAGATGAGGTCTCAGTGTCTCTGGGTACTACACAGACATGGATTCAGGCTAACCTGTACCTAGGAACTGGACCTTTGGCTGAGGTACATGAGAGCTGCCTGAGGGTAGCTCCTGAGTTCGGAGAAGAGAATCATAGGAAAACAATGATTGTCTCCATAATAAGGATGCTCCTTAGTTCCCAGCCACAGGCCCTGGGAAGTGAAAAGCTGCAGGGAGCAAAGCACAGCTAGAATGGCTGGAAGGGAGGCTGGGAATCAAGTCCCCCTCACCAGGCTTTCCTCCTAGCAAGTGAAACTAAGAAACTATGGAAACAGGTGGTGAGACAACTGAACAGCAGGGTAGAGGCCTTGTGTGTTGATCTTCATATTAATGAATCTGTTTCCTGCAGGTGTTGTTGAGAGAATACACAGCACACTGTAGGCCATGAATCTGGGAAGAAGATGAAAACAGAGCTATCAACAAGACCTAAATCTGAATTGGGTAAGGCTCTGATAAAGCTGTTTTTCACTTACCATAGGTAACCAGTCACAGAGAGAGAGCCACGTCAATTATTGTTTTGAAACTAAACTGAACCAAAAAAAACCCCCAAAAATACAAAACTGGAAATCTTATTAACTAGATGGATTCGTATTGCCAGATACACTCTCAGATAAGCTTCTGAACCTTCAAAGTGTAATCCAGTCTCCTAGGACTTCTGTGGGTGACAGCTACTTCCATCCCTTTCCCCATGCTGATCCAATGTAATGGAAGAGATGGTAAATTACAGCCTCCCTCTGAATTCTTTGGTTGAGAGTTTCCTTAATGTTCTAACTCCTTTGAGACACTTAGGCAGCACAAAGTGGCTGGATTCTTGCTGTAACTGAGCAACAGAGATTACTGTTTGTGGAGGACAGCGACCTGGCATGCTCCATTATGTTGGCACAGGAGTGTGTGCTGAGAAACAAGTTTGTTTTGGGGATAGGAACATGCACAGTGGGGTCCTCTAGGCTGTTTGAACACATTCCAGAGAACAGATTCAAGGCTCTGTATCAAGCTCCCTCTCCCTGGAACAACTCAACCTTGGCTTGACTTACTGTCATACAAGAGCAAAGCAACCTTTTGGTTGAGATCACATTCAAATCTTTGAGAGAGGAAAAATAAAAAGTTTAATCCGTGATTCTCTTCTGCTTATAACTCCTGCTAACAATTGTCATAAGATCACTGTGATGGTGGTAAAGCAGGTGCCTCAGGTCTCAATGAATACTTACAAAAGCTTGAAAAGCAGTTTGATGTACCTGTTTGTAAGCATTTTCAAAATAGGCATTAGGTGATCCATTGACAAAGTGTTTAGACTTTATAAAATACTTCTAGGATGCTGCACATATTGATCTTATAATCTCTGTGGCTCTTGGTATACAGTTATATTGAGTGTTTGCATTGTAAACCTCTAACACTGTAACTCACTAAACAGGAAAACTAGCATTAATTCAGGTAAAGTGCTCAAGATGGCCCCATTAAAGACAAATAGCATATTGTGTTGCATCCAGGGAGAGAGGATAACTCTCTCTAGCAAAGGACACCTGTGGAGGAAATCATCCAATCATCTTGGGCTCTGGAGTGGAGGGTATAAATTCCTGACTAAGAGGAACTGAATCATTCATGGTATCTGAAAGGCAATGATTCCTAAACATAAGCCACATGGGGAGCTCTTTGCTTTGTATGGTTTAGCCCTCAAAAGACATTCAGCGTTCACAGATTGGTTCCGGGGGTGACAGAGATATATCATAGCTTGAACTCATTTCTGTATAAAAATCTTCTGCCTGAACCCAAGAAAAACTGTCTGATCTTTTTTCTGTCTAATAAATCTTGAATTAGTCTTACTATGGGACTGGGTACCAATATCATCTTTGGTGTAAAATCTGAGGTACAAATGGATTTGTATTAAGTGACTGGTCTGTTGGTACTGAGAGCAACCTGAAAATTTTGAAATTTTTTGCTGTGAGAGGTCATTTATCACTAAATCCAGCTTGCATGGGTATCAAGGAGAGGCTAAGATGACTGTCTAAGACCCCATTGTATGATTCTTACAGTGTTCTAGGAGTTAACATATGTTCCTGGGTTGCTGAAATCTAATTATAGAACCTACCACCAGTTTGAGGTGTCTGCCCTGAGGTAGGCATTCATGGTCATGAACTACGCCAGGTAGCATGGTAGCACCTAATGCTATATTCCCCATCCCTCTTTCTGATTCTAAGAACAATTAATGGGTCTGGGAATTGTCAGATCTGAGTCATTCACATCAGGCCCTTTGTATCTCACCTAAGATTTTGAATAGGTGGAAGAAGTACCCAAAAATTTACTTGAGTAAAGGTGCAGCTGCTTTCAGTTTCTGGATACTAGAGAACAATTTAGATGTGATGTATGTATTCATGTGTACTTTTACTCAAGTAGTTTTCCAGAAGGGTACTTGTGGAATTGTACTTAAGTACACTTACCCTCCCTCCTACCAAGCAGCTGTACTTTTTGGTACTTTTCCCACCTCTGTGATTTTGTTGCTGTCTTCGATGCTAAGAAGTACAACTTCAGCTTTTCTTACAGACCAAATTGTTCGTTGAACCTGGAAGCCAGTATCTAATTATGACAAGGGTGGTTGCTTGTAGCAAATATATCTAAAACTGTTAGATTTCAAGTTTATCTGATTTTTATGGATTAATGCTTATGATTGTTTCAGGTCAACTCCTGCTCACTAGGGTGAACCTGTTAAATCCAGCTCAGTGGCTAAAAGAACAGCACACTCTAGCTGGGCAGCCTGTTCTTTTCATTTCCCTCAGTTCCATTGAGCATGCAAACCATATTCTGCAGTGAGTGGTTTTTACAATCCTTGTGTAAGTAAAGGCCCAAAGAACTCTAGCTTTTATTTTAGTTAAACAAGACATTTTCCTAGGGCCCCAACAATGAAGATTTGGAATGAAATACCTCCTACATCCATTGCTAGATAACTGCATTTCCTTGTTGGGAGCATCTGTATGTGGAATCATTACAATTCTAGAACTAAATTGGTATAAATCAAGAGTGTGTGTGTGTGTGTGTGTGTGTGTGTGTGTGTAAGTGCCATCACAGATTTCTTAAATTATTTGGGCAAATAGCTTAATCTGTGTATCAATTCCTTATCTGAAAAAAGGAACATCTGCTTCCTTTTGCCACCTTTCATTTAATTTATTTAGACCATAGATTATCTGGGGTAGGGCCTATCTCTTCGTATAGGTTTTATATCATGCCTAGCACAGTCAATCCTGATGTGTCGTGCCTCTAGGTTCTAGGTTCTATAAATAATTAATAGATTCAATTGAAATTTCCAATATAGATACATCTGATCTCTAAAATATCAGTCCTGTTTCATGTAGGTTCTTGTACCACACGCATCACCATGGTTTCTTAACTGAAAAGGTACCTCCAACAAGCCAAAGCTTTGTGGTGGTTCAATAGAGAGTTGTATTTCCCGCTAATACAATTCACTAATTGCATTGGTATAATATATCACACGTATTGCAAAACCAGTTACTGTTTATTTCAGTATAAACATTTGTTTCTTTTAAAGAGTTATGTTTTCCCTGCAATAAGTAAGCCTCTGCCAAGTATTTAGGAACAAAGCCTGCTTTTTAAATCACTTGAGAACTAGGATTTCTTATAAACACCAAGTATAAATTTGTAGTAAAAGGGATTATTATAGTTTTCAGTTGATTGGCCATTGCTTATCTTTGGTATAAGAGACATGCAAATTAATGCCTTTTTAAGAAACAATTTGAATGCCTTGGTTTAAGACGTGTGGATGATGTTTGTAGATTAAAGAGCAGTTCCTGAGGAAAGCTCTGGGAATTTCCGTACTAGTGAATATGCTACGTTAACTTTCTAATAATGTTACAGTAAGATATCATCTTGGCCTAGCAGTAGCAGCATCTTTAGATTTTGAAATATAAGATGACCCTATTTTATTTGTTATGCATTATTTTTCTTTGGGCACAATGTGTCAAAATGTAACTTGCATTGTAACAGCCCTATTGTGAAAACCTTGCTCATCATCATGGGCACTTACACACAAGAGTGTGCATTTTTATATCAATGCAACTACTTGCCTGCATGAGTGATGACCAACACGAGTGAAAAATCCACAATTTCACTCAAACAAATGATGCTACAAGTTACGAGTGTAAAAGTGCGCTAGATGGTGAATATCTACTAGTGGGTGAAAAGAGACTATTTTTTCAGAGTCACATTTTCCTACTATAATGTTCCAACTACTATTATGTTCTAGTAATAGGGACTTTTTGTTTTTATAGGCCTTACTGCACACTGTAGCTGATTGTAGTATAAATCTCTGCATGACATTGTGTAAAACTCAGTCTGCAATCCACTGAGAACGTGGAGGTCAAGAGGGAACAATATCCATTACCAGCTTCTAAAATGCATTAACATAAGCTTAAAAATATGAAGTTGCTCTACCTTCTCCTGGGAAGTTATTAAAGTACAAATGGGAGGGAAGACAGACCCATGACACAAATGTGCTACTAATATATGTATCTCTCCTAGCGTTGGCAGGGAGCCTGAGAGATCATCAAGTCGAGACCCTTGCACCCACAGCAGGACCTATCATCATCCCTCTTTTTTAAACCTAACCTGCACCATAGCCTTTAAAAGGTTCCTTCAAGGATTGCCCTCACACCCCTAGGTTTATAAGGCCAATACTCTAACCACTGAGCTGTTAAGAGATAGTCTATGCTATGTGCAGAAACAATGGAGACTTCTCCTTATCAGTGTATATTTTAAGTTATCTTTATGTAATCTAATAAAATTTGAATCAGTATAATCTTTATATGGTATTATTTATATGCTATTATAGCATATTACTACAATGAGAATCACAATCCAATCTCCAGTTTTGTTGGTATAGACTCAATACATCTTTCTCTGTTGTCCTTGTAATGGTACAGTCACCATTTTGATGAAACTGATAAATCTCGCACAAAGAAATCTGTTTGAGATATCATGGGAAAAGTTGTAAACAGCTGAATATTATCTTGCCGTAATGTGTATATCAACATTTTGAAGTTCTGAAATTTTTCTGCATGCTTGTGACTCAAATATGTTGTAGGCCTGAAAAATGCCCACCCGTTAGCTTTTTAGGAATAACAACTGAGCTATAAACAAGAGTTTGTGCATGCCATTCCTGAAGAAACCTCAAACCACATAATAGCTAAGCTGAACTGGAATTTGCTGCTCTCATGAGGAGCTGATGGCCACACTCATGCACTATGAAATTTCTGGGCCCATGGCACAGCTGGGATTTTCCCATAAAAAGGGCTAAGATAGAGAAGGGTTGAAGAAAAGTCCCTGGTCACCTTTTTCCTTTCCCATCTCTGTACTGTGAATTCAGACAGGGCAAATTTTAAATGAAAGGACTCAGGTCCCCAAAGCTGCTTGAGCAACCTGGACTGGTGTATAGAAAACTAGCAGATTTAATATCCCTGCCAACATTTGGAACTAAGACCAATGTTCCCTGGAAGCTGAGGGCTTGGGAGACTACCCAGGAAAGATTCATCTGCTGCCCAGCTGATTAGCAAAGCACCCATAGCCACCCATGGTGGGCACCAAGTTTTTCTATTGGTTATGTACATCTGCGCATGCCTTGCTGTGCATAAGAATTTATTCTGCCCATGGAAGTAAAAAATTAGTGAACAGTGCTGCAGCCTCTGATCCAACTGTAATGCATTTTATGTGCCTCAGGATTTTAATAACTTTAATTTCTTTTACTAAGGATTGGGTACAGCATTATTTTTGGTGTAAGATACTGAGCAGCCACTGGCTGGGATAAGTGACTAGTATCTGGAAGAACCATTTGGTTTTAATAACCTTTCATCACAAAATTCCAGTGTGTCTGGGTCATAATGTGTTGAAGGCTGTATAGGAGTTGCTAATGTTTCCACATTAAGTTGATATAGAGATACAGGTGCACACATTTGTTGTTGGTTTGATTAGACTATAAACCATCAGTGTAGATTCCAATTTTTTTTACAGTCGGATCTGAAATTGACTTTCTCAGCTGTGATCCACAGGGGGCACAGCGACTGTCATGTTGTCATTATCTTGCTACAGGAACATCTGTGTACAGATGCTAACAAATTTTATAAAACAGATATATATTTGAAAGCTTCATGAAACCTGCAGCAGCTATAGACACTTCTAAACCAGTGTTTCTCAACCACAGATATACGTACCTCTGGGGGGTACACAGGTGTTCAAGGGGACACATCAACTCATCTAGATATTTCCTGGCTTTTACAAGAGGCTGAATGTAAAGCATTAGTATATTCAGTGAGAATTAAACATTCATGCAATGACTTGTTTATACTGCTTTTAAGAATATGCGCTAAAATGTTAGCACAATATTTATATTCCCCATTGATGTCTTTTATAATTATGTGGGTAGAATGAGAAAGTAAGTTCTTTTCCAGCAACAGAGTGTGGTGACACTTTATAATCTTAATACGTGATTTTGGAAGCAAGTAGTTAAGTAAAAGGAAACTTAGGGTGCACAAGACAATTGAGACTCCTGAAATGGTACTTGGGAAGGGTTGGGGGCTATTCCTTTACACCATTAAAGTCTAGAGTTTTATGAAGACTTCCTTCTGTAAGAAGTGCTAACACTAGGAACATAATGTTTGTAAGTTAGTCAGCTGCAGCCTGTAGCTTGTATGTAGGCCTGCAAATTTCTCAGACAGAGAAGTCATAGCAACACAAAGGGGTGAGACGAACAGCATGCTGCCAGGGGAGATAATGTGGCAGTCATACATTCCAAATTCATGTTGCTAGAGGTGCAGGAGGAATGATGTATACCACCCTGAGAGAAATTCTCCAGGTGATGCAACTTTCTTCCAGCCCACACTGTGAGGACATCCATTTCTTTAATAGATAATTGAAATGTCCACTTCAGGGTTATAGGGCTCAGTCCCCGACAGGCAAAACAAGCTTGGGGCCAGAGTAGGGTGGAAGAAGTTGGGAGTTGTTCTGTTCACACATCGTCCTAGAGAATTCCAACGAATCCATACAAGGGACCAAGAATATGAATGTTAGACAACCCTTGCAATAATCCTTCATGCACCACAGCAGAACCTGCAGAGCATTTTGCGTTGCTCAGTAGTGGCACATTCTTGTTCATTCAAGGAAAAAGAGTAACTAACCTACAGCAGAGGAGAAGGAGTAAATGTTTTGATGTTCTGGGTGCCCAAGAGTGTCTATTTTCTCGGAGTGTGTACACTGCATAAACTATGGGGTCTATCAAACTTACTTAAATCAAGAACAGTCTTCTCACAGATTTAAGTTGGCTTTGAATCACACCTATAAATCCAGAGACAAATGGTATCATCATGGAATATATCTGTGAGAAGAATATGGGGTGTTATAGCAATTTGACACTCCATGTTTAACTGTATCTCTGATAACACAGTATATAAAGGAGTCCTGATGCTCTCCATCAATGTGCACACAGTTGCATTTTCAGAGTTAAGGGATCAGATTTATAGTTTGGTTTATTAGATTGGATTCACTGGCATATTTTATTAACTATTTTTGTTGTAACTGTATAACATGAATATAGTAAAAACAGTCCCTGTAAAAAATAATTGTGGCACCTCCTGTTAAATCCTATGGCTGAAACTAGTCTTTCAGTAGCCAAATTTAATTATAGTCTTTCTTAAACCAAATTTGTCCTCCATTTCCCTCTCCTGCCTTTTATCCTTTGTCTTATTGGCCTATTCTTTTTCACCCTCACTGACCTAAATAACCCTATTCCTATTACTGGCTAAGGTGATTTTAACAAGCAGTTTTGCTTGGATGTTTTCTGTGATGATTTCTGTCCCTTTCCTATGTGTCTTCTACCTTTCTAGCTGTTGAAGCAGAAGTTTTATGACCCTCTTGACTAACAAAAGCACAAATGACAAATCAACTCATATAGACTGTGCACTTGGTGGCATGTACTGGGGAGTCATGCATTCACAGACGGCTCTGTTAAAGTTCCTGCATGTATCTTTATTTAGAAATCATTCTCTCTCTAACTTCAAAACCAAACTAGGGCATACACAGACTAATAATCAGAGGTGGAGAACATAAAAGGACACTTCTTCAGTTGGTGGAATTCTGTTTATTTCCCCTGACTTCTGTGGAGCTACATCAATTTACACCAGCTGTGTATTTGGCTCACAATACTGAAGTTTCCAGTCCAGGTCCCACTGTCTCTGGAGCTGCAGTGTGGCTTCTTTCACCAGGAAAACTGTAAAGTGCTGCTGGTCAAGTGATACAGTAAGTGATTTGGTAAATGCATTTTGCAAATAAACATTTTAATTAACCAAGGTGACTTGGAGGTAACACTTTTTAAGGCTAAAAAAATGTTCATACAAAGGTGCAAACAAGCACAGTTAACAAATATATGTGTAATGACAGACATTAGGAAAAACTTCCTAACTGTCAAGATGATTAAACAGTGGAAAAATTGCCTCGGGAGGTTGTGGACTTTCCATCACTGGAGATATTTAAGAGCAAGATAGTTATCTATTGGGGTGGTCTAGATGGTTCTGTAGCGTTTACACTCCAGTGCACTTTCTTTCTTGTGTAGAGTGATGGACAAGATCAAGGAAGAGGTAGAAGGGATATCTGTGAACACGATGAGAATTAACAGCTTGAGGTTCATAGATGATATAGTTATCATCAAGGAAGATGAAGAGAAGCTAGTGAGAATGGTGCAGCTGTTAAATGATGAAAGGAAGCAGTATGGACTGACTATGAACATCAATAAAACAAACACAATGGTTTTTGGAGATAAGAAAATAGAAAGGAAGATCAGCATAGACAGGATTAAACTAAAAGCCATCAAGAAGTTCACATATCTGGGGAGCAACCTAACATATGTTCTAGACCGTAAGAAGGAAATAGCAACTAGAATAGTGAAAGCAAGAGAGATTTTGAAGGTGTTGGATAAGATCTGGAAAAGAGAAGCAATTTGCTTAGGAATGAAGCAGAGTGTCTTGAAAACATGTGTTAACCAGCACGTTGTATGGATGTGAGACATGGGTGACAGTGAAGGATTTGAAGAGAAGGATATTGGCATTTGAAAGGAGTTGTTATAGAATGATCCTGAGAATAGGATGGATGGAGAAGGTCAGCAACGAGAAGTTATATAGGAAGATGCAGCCGAAAGAGAACCTACTGCAGAAGGCTATACAATGGAAGTTACAGCTATTCAGGCATGTCTACAGAATGAACAACTAATGAAAAATCAAGAAAGACCCTGGTATTTGACATAATGGATGGCTCGAATAGGAGAGGCAGATATAGTAGATTAGTGCAGAAGCTAAGCCTTTCTGCACTGGACAAGGAAAGATGGAAGATAATACTGAGGGAGGCATCAGATGCCAATAGGTGCTGAGCCCATGGTTGTGTATGATGATGATTAATCTGTTCCAGAAGCAGAAAGAATACTGTATGTTTTGAATGATCAGCCACATGCAACAAATAACAATTAGTCATAAAATCTTAAAAATGAAGGACTTGAAGAGACCTGGGGAAGTCATCAAGTACAGTTCCCTGAATTGTGGCAAGATCAAGTAGAAGTATATCTCTGACAGGTGGTGTTTTAATTTGTTTTTTGAAGCTTCCAGTGATGGATATTCTACTTTGAAAGCCCACTCCAGAGCTCAACTACCCACCCATGTAGTTAGAAGGTTTTTCCTGATATACAAGATAAATCTCCCTTGCTTCAGATTAAGCATATTTCTTCTTGTCTACCTTCAGTGGGCATGCAGAACAATTGACCACAATCATCTTTATTACAGGCCTTACCATACCGGAAGACTGTTACCAGGTTACTACCTCTTCTTTTCTCATGACCAAACTTGCCCATCTATTTTAACCTTTCTTCACAGGTCAGGTTTTCTAAACCTTTCCTATAGGGTGGGTCCCAGAACTGAGTACAGGACTCCACCTGGGGCCTCACCAGTGCAGAGAGGAATAAGACAATTATCTTCTGTATAGTATGTAAATCAGCCTTGTAAATACACCTGTGACTCACATCCATATTTTGTACAGCTGCATCACACTGATTACTCAGTTTGTGACCCATATAATCTCTAAATCCTCTTCAGCAGTACTGCCACATAGTTATTCCCCAATTTGTAGTCCTGCACTCATTTTTTTTCCTTCCTGAGTACAATATTTTGCTCGTCTGACTTCAACATGTTAAAATTTAATAAAGGCCAATTCTCCATGCTGCATAATTTCTGCTCTGTTATCCAACTTTGGTGAAAATATTGAATAGTACAGGGCTCAGAACAGAACCTGTGGGACCTCACTGGATGCACCTCCTAACTGGACAGCAGACCATTGATAACTACTCTTTCAGTAGGGTCATTCAATAAGTTGTGCTCCGACCTTACAGTCATTTCAGCTATATCAAGGTGAACAGCTCACAAATACCTCATGGGGTGAAGTTTGTCAGGATACTTCGTAATGCATAATTTGACCATCTCCACTCTAATCTGAAAGCTCTCCATTTTAGGAAATTCTTTCTTGCCATATTTTGCTATATTGCAGCCTAGCCCAGTAACTGTCATCCACTCTGGATTTCACAGTATATCCCTGCTACTTAGTTTAGAAATGCTGAACAGAGAGCTTTATCTCATTTGGGCTATGAGTAAATCAACTGTGTGTTATACATTTGGCTGTATTTTACAGCATTAGGTAAGTGAAAATTGCAGACTGCATAAAGACTCCTTCCCCCCATCCCACCTTTACTTGCAGTGTCATATGTTATACATCTTGTGATATTTGCATGTATTTCTATGTCTCCGTGAGCTTTAGCATAGCTAAGGGTGAGAAAAGTAAATCTAAAGCTATGAGTAATGAATCTAGTAAGAAAGAGCAGTCCAAATAAATTACTCATTGCCAACTGAGGAAGCTCAATTGGCAACACTCTATGACTAAAGCATTGTCTATGTTAGCACTTTCATCAATATCCATTTGTTGGTCAGGGATGTGAAAACAACACCCACTGACTGACAAATGTTTCTCCCACAACAGCATTGGTGTGGACAAGTGCTATATCGGTGGTAGAAACTCATTGGGGTGGTTGTATTCATTTTGCCATCAGGAGAGGTTGCTGTCAGTGACATAGAGCAGCTACACAGGAAAATCTACAGTGGCGCAATCCGCAGTGATACAACCACGTCACTGCAAGGTCTGTAGTGCAGACATAGCTGAAGGTCCAGCTGCCTTAGTGTGAAGTTATCAGCTATGTAATTTGCCCATATTTAAGATGTTTTCCATTCTGATTCTGCCTATTACAATGTCCCTGTCTGTCCCCATTGACTAGTTAGTCTCAATTATAAGAGAAAACGTGACATGTTTTTGGAACTCCATATTCAGAATGAAAACAGAATTTGTTTGTGTATTTCTAGCCTTACTAGAATAATTCTGCATTGTCACCTCCAGGGCCACATTCACCACAAAGATCAAACACACAACTTACAATATTAGCGCTAATGCAAATACCCTTATATCATGACGTATGGGTTGAAGCATTGTTCAAACTTAATCTCATCAGACAAACACATATCAATAGCAGGCTAATTAATATGGGATAACTCAGATGGATTAGTTTTCAAAACCTTGCACAGGATTTTTAACCACATGACTTCCAACTTCAGTAAGAGACAACAAGCTAAAACTTAGCAATATTGTGAATCATATTCTGTTGCTCCCATGCTGCTCTGTTGCTACAATCAAAATGCTCTTGTGCTGCTATGTGATTCTAGAGTTACATTGTATTTGCTATGCACAACTTGCAGTTTGACAGGCTTTTCATCCTAGGTCATAATAAAATCAATAGGGCTTGAGTATGGGCTGATGTGGTTTGCTGAACCAGGGCCTTAAGAAACAAAAATAAGTGAAATGCAGAAGAAGGGAAAGTGGAGATCTACACAACAGCAAACACTATTTTGGTAGTCCTTTGCAGATGATGATGACCACATTATTGCCATTCTCAAATATGGCTACACCTATGACTGCAGTCTGAATTCTGATGCACAGAGCCAGCTGCACTGAGGGCATGGGAAGTCTGTTGTTACGTTTGAGGAAGCAGCCTGATGGCACCTTTCCTGGGCAGCCTGGAGACAATTTTATTGATCCCGCTCAAATTTGTTCCATGCTGATCTTATCAGGCCACTCTTAAGTCCTCTTCTGAAGCATTTGCTCAAGATCATTGGGACTGATGTAGACCCACTGGAGACTGTGCTGAAGATTTTCTTTGCAGGGCTTATACCCATGGCCCTTTCTTTTTCCCTGACTCCGCATACAAGGTCTGCTTTGGCAGACGGTGGTGTCCTCCCTTCTGATGACATCCCTGGTCAACCTCATTTGTGCTCTTAATAATATGCCCTCAGTGTTGGCTGTGTTTGCTCTCTCCAGATCCATACTATTGGTCACTCTGTCCTGCCAGCAAATGCTGTTATTGAGAAGAGAGAGTGCATGCAAAATTTCTCCAGCTTTTTAATGTGATGTCTGTAAAAAGTCCACATCTCGGAGCCGTACAGGAAAGATCTTAGAACCACTGCAATGTGTAACTTCAATGTGGTAGAGAGATGGATCTTGTGTTGGTTAAGATTTTATGTTGAGCTCATGGGCAGGTGATAGCATGGTCAATTAGGTGCCATTGTTTGGACCATGGTGGCATCCATTTCATTTTATATTTATCACTAGCAGAGCTATCCAGTGTTGCTTGGGTCCTTCACTTCATTAGAGGGTTTTTCTAAAATAAGAGGAAAATGTACATGCTTTTTTAAATAGCATTTTTTTTCAAAAAATATAGTCTTACTTTTACAGAGTTGTTTATTTCACATTTCTTTAAAAAAGTATTTTGTTAATTTTTTTCTGTTTAATTTTTAGTACATTTTTAAAATGGGAATTCCATCAAATATGTTTTTTCCTGCATCCCTATAAACACGTAATTTGCTATGTTTGACAAAAAGTTTAATAGTTGGCTATAATCAGCTTGGATTCCAATAACTTTTCATTTTGTATTTAAACACTAACCATTGATTTAACTATGTCAAAACAGAGCACTACTCCAAATTTCTCCATTTTATCTCATCTTTGTAAGTTTTATTGAGAAACAATCCTATTCCAAGTTAATCCTATTTTCTGGCTCAGCTTGGTTCACTCTTTCCACAGTCACTCTGGTACATCATTTTTAAGAAGTCTATTTGATTTGGTGATTCTGTCTTTTTTTCTCTTTGGTTTTATGAGAATGAATCCCTTTCCAGGCACTTCCCATTGTACTGGCACAACAAACCTCTCATGCTGTTTTAAGTGTGGTAAGTGGAAGCTGTATACTGAATTTAGTGGTGCTTGCTCTTACAGTTTGGGAGGAGTTATAAACAAACAGAGAAACTCTACAAAACATATAGTAGGTATTCCCCAGATACAGTGTTAGTGAAGAGCAGATTGTGTTCCGCATATTTATCCAAGATGAAGAGTTCATTGCTGTTTATCTTTTCCACTCTGTGTTGTTCTTTTACAGCTCTCCAGCCACTGCTGTTTCCACTGACATTAGCATTAAAGTCTCCTATCAGGACGAGTTTGTCATATGTTGGGTTGATCTAATGATGGAGCACAGATAAGAGTAGAGCTGTGCCTTGATTTTGCTCTGTGCTGGTCAGTGTAGTTGCATGAGCACTGATGAGAGTGACATGACATAAGGTGGTGGTCTCAGTCTCAATTTACCTTAGGGCCAGTGCCAGTCCTCATATCATCCTCGTGGGCCAGTGGTCACCCCACTCCAGCAGATCTCCAGGGAGGCACGGGTCTCCACATGTTCCCCCTGCTGTATGCTTCCCCACCCTTCCGGCTGGCCCATGAACCCCCTAATCCTGCCTGCTTCCCTGTGAGATTTAAAACCTGTCAGGCAGTCCTGCTGCTGCCATGGGCAGCACAATGGGGCAAGAACAGCTCCCAGCTGCTAGCTCCATTCTGCTGTCACACCTGTGAGGCCCAGGGAAGGTCTTTGCAGAGCCATCCTGTCCATAGGTGTAAGCTCTGAAGCTTTTAACTCGTTTTGTGAAACTGACTAGCTGTCAGTGATGCTGACTTTCCTGATTTGATCAGAGCCTCATGGTAATTGGGGCTTTTTTTTTCTTTTCTTTTCTGCAAAGCTCCAACCATGTTACTGGAATTAAGCCAGATCTGGGAACATCACAACCTGATGTCTCATCCACTGCTATCAACGGCGATCTCTCTGATTTAGCACATTGTGCATGTTTGTAGGTGAATGTATTAGCCATTTTTCTTTTTTTCTCCACCCTTTTTTAAAAGAAGACTTTGGGAGTATAGATTCAGGGAGGAAAGCTAGAAAACCTGCCCCAAATTGAGCCAAAGACCTCGAACACCAAATGCCAAATAAAAAAATCCCCATGTGTATTTTTATCAGTGATATCAGGAAGCCATTCTTGTTTTTAGGGGTAGGGGACCTGACTCATGAAGCTTGAACTCTTGGGGGTGGCAATATGGTACATGCATGTTGATAGTATCTCCTCCTGTGTCCCGGAGCCCAGCCAGAGCTCAGGATCCTACAAAAGACACAAAACTGTGTTCTCACCTTGATATCCCCATGCCTCACACTGGAATCCCTCCTGTCCCCTTCACTAACATCCACAACCTTGTGCTGGGATCCCTGCTCCTGGATGCACCTGCCTCTGCACCTGCTCCCAGGCCAGCATCCACACAGGCCTAATTAAATAACTGGTTTCAAAATATTTCATAGGCCATGTGGGGCAGTGATCAGGGTGCAGATGGGCCCAGGGCTGGCAGTTTGAGATCCCTGTCATAGAGGATTCAGGGAAAATTAAAGTTTCATGAGCTGTGCATTCAGGCCAATGTGAAGGTCAGAGGCTGTTTCAGGAGTGACATTTTTATGGCATATCAAACTCCATGAATCCCATCTTCATTACTCGCTTTTCCTTTCCCAAACAAAGTGTAAATGCCTCCTATCTCACTAATGGGACCATCTCTGGTCAGTCTAGTCTCACTTAATGTTGCAATATTATATTCTAGTTGTTGAAGGATGTCGATGACAATGTGGAGGCAGCAGTGAAAACATGCAGGGAGTTGGGAAGTTGGTTTAAAACAAGTAAAGGTATGAGACAAGGAGATCCAATATCACTAAGTATCTTCATCACACATCTGGAGAGAGCAATGGACAAGATTAAGAAAGAGGTAGAAGGGATATCTGTGCAAGGGAAAAGAATTAACAACTTGAGGTTCACGGATGATATAGTTATCATTGAGGAAGATGAGGAAAAGCTTGAGAAAATGGTTCAGGTGCTAAACGAAGAAGGAAAAGTGGTACAGACCAATTATACATTGATAAAACAAAAACAATGGTATTTGGAGATAAGGAAATAGGAAGGAAGATCAGTGTCGATGGTATTAAACTAGAAAGTGTAGAGAAGTTCACATATCTGGGAAGCAACATAATGCATGATCTAGACTGTAAGAAGGCAATAGCGACTAGAATAGTAAAAGCAAGAGTAAGTTTGAAGGTGATGGATAAGATCTGGAAAAGCAAAGTGATTAGCTTAGGAACGAAGCTGAGCATCTTGAAAATGTGTGTTTAGCAGCATGTTGTATGGATGTGAGACACTGGTGTTAACGAAAGATTTGAAAAGAACAATATTGGCATAAGAAAGAAGTTGTTATAAAAAATTCTGAGAATAGGATGGATGAAGAAGGTCACCAATGAGGAATTATATAGAAAGATACAGTCGAAAGAGAACCTGCTGCAGAAAGTTAGAAAATGGAAGCTGCAACTATTTGGGAATATTTGCACAATGAATGATGAACAAAAAATCAAGACCCTGATATTCGTCATAATGGATGGTTCGAATAGGAGAGGCAGACCCCACAGAGAATGGATTGGTGTGGTGCTAGTCTACAGAACCTAAGCCACTCTGCATTGGACAGGGAATGATGTAAAGGAATAGTGAGAAAGGCATTAGACACCAACGGGCTCTGAGTGCACGGTTATTGATGATGATGGTGGGGAGGAGGAGGAGGAGATATGTTTTCTGGTGACAAGAGCTGTTCTTCTCTCAGGCTTTCATGCATCACTTCCATCCATAAGAGTGAAGGCATTCCATGCTCCTAGAGTGAGTAATCTTCTTTTTTGTTTTTCAAACACAGGAGGCTGATTTGCTGGCAGCAGTAGGCTAGCCAGATAAAATAGGGCAGACAGTGTTTAGGGCACCTTCTCTGGCTCCTTCCCTGGGAAAAAGGGAAGCAATGCTATCTTGAAAATTTCTGCTCTGTCTCCTAGGAGGCTGCTGAATTTCTCCATTGCTCCAGGGACAGAGTGGAACAGCCCTTAGTCCCAGCCTATCTGCAGGATTGTGGCTATGACCATCAGTGGTCATCTCCACCTGTCTACTCGCCAGGCCCCCATCACTGCAGAACTTGAATTCATGATGTCATGATAATGACAATGAGATTTGATAAGAGGTTAATGGGATGAGAGTTGCAAGAAACATATATGTGGAAATATTTTTACCTGAGAAAGCCCCTGAACAAGGCTATTCTCTCTCTCTCAGCTGTGGAAACCAGATTCTGATGGTGCAAAAAATCATTATGCATAGAAGGTTCCTGAACTGCCTTGAGCGACCAGCACACCTTTCATGTCTTGCCATGTTCTCCACGTGCCACAGAACATTGCTGAGCTGCCTCCATAATTGGGCAATCACAAACTGCTTTCCTCCACCTAGTCCATTGGAACAATCTTTGCAGGCTAGAGAAAGGCAGTTTCCCTATCCTGCCAAGTATAAAAGATCCATCAGGTGCCCACACCTGGCAGGCCTGGCTTGTTGAAGTTGTTTCCCCAGGTGCGGCTGCAATTGTACACAAATAGGTACTAGGAGCCACAGATGAGAACTAGGCATAGAGAGGAACCAAAGTGGAAGAACTACTCTGAAAGATACAGATGTGTTCCTCCAACAGAGCTAGTACCCTTCTCTAGTCTCCCCTACAGTCCTATGAACATCATAGTAACGACATAAAATTGTGATGGACAGCTATTAGGCTGTGCTGCTTCCCTTATACCATACTGGGCTCATAGCTGCCAGAAACTCAATAATTCTGGAGCTAGTAGAGTAAGTCTTTAGTGTCTCCCTAGCAAGTCAGTATCTTTTAGTTCCTGCAATGACAAGGCTGAGAAACCTCAGAGGAGGCAAACAAAGGAATTTTTTTCAGGCTACTGCACTTTGAAAAGGTATAATATTGTTTATTTCCTCAAGTATATTTAAAAGGCCAGTGTCAAATCAAAACCACAGAACCTGATTCTCCACCCTGTTACACCACTTTTGTGTTGACCTATTTAAAAGTTTAGTTCATATATTATTTTTTAAATGCTGTGGCTTTAGGTTTCTTCGTACTTAGGCTTGGGAGGATTAGATTTTAGCAGTAAATGACACTAAATATAAATTTCACTTGCATGTACAAACCAGAAGAAAACTATTTCCATAAAAAATCAGCATGTGCAGAGAAGCAAAGTGAGAAAAATACTGCTTGTGAACTCATTGGGGTTAGATTTAAGAATATTTACTTCATATAGCTTGACATGTGATGCCAACAGCTTG
Organism: Carettochelys insculpta; assembly: GCF_033958435.1. NCBI lineage: Eukaryota > Metazoa > Chordata > Testudines > Carettochelyidae > Carettochelys > Carettochelys insculpta. The sequence goes on from NC_134139.1 coordinate 183,196,535, forward strand.
AGTTTTATAGAGCTTTAACATTTCAGATCTGAACACCTATATCATTATTGTCTCAGACTATCCCATAACTTCCTGCATTCATTTCATTTAAATAAATGAAAATTTTAAAAACACTTAAATATTGATATTATCATTTGAAATTATAAAAAACAAACATTGAATTCTGCCAGGCCTACCTCCAGTGCAAAGATATCTGCCCAGGTATTTATTAGAGCTATGGTTATAGTAGTGTAATGCCAACAAATGCAGGTGCCTGACACCAGGGACTGAAGATGTGATCATAGGGTCTGAAGCCCAACACTCTACGGCATGAGCTAAAGCCTAACCAGTGCTGAGACAACACTGTAGAGCTAAGACTTCACTCTCTCTAGTATGAGGTCTCAGTGCCTATGGGTACTACATGCTTCTCTGGGCTGAGAAAGTACATCCTGAGCTTTCTGAGACCTTCCAGCAGTTCTTTCCCCGCCAAGGCACTAATTGTAACACCAACAAACCTGGGTCATCAGCACCAGGGACTAAACGTGATTATAGGGGCTAAAGCCCAGTGCTGTACTGCAAGAGCTAAATGTCAGCTAGCTCTGTAGAGCTGAGACTTCACTCACCCTAGTATGAGATCTCAGTGCCTCTGGGTACTACACTAGCAAGTTATGCAGACAAAATCCTGGTTTTGCCAACAAAAGTGGTGTAACATCCACACACACAATGTCTTTTATTGACAAAACTCAGTACTTTCTCAGTCAGGGTTCTGCCTCTCAGCCATGAGGCATAATGCTGCTGTTGACAGATTCTGTAGCCCACAAAGCTGTGTGGAGGGTATAGAGGGGCTTCTCTCTCAGGCTACCTCAGTGAAGTATTGGCCTGCTAAGCCCTTGGTTAGGAGTTCAACCCTTCAAGAGGCCATTTATGGATTGGAGCAAACAGATGTGCAGGGATAGTAGTTGGTCCTCCCAAGAGGGCAGGGGACTGAACTAGATGACCTCCTCAGGTCCCTTCCAGTTCTAGGAGATGTGTACCTCCAATTATTTAAAAAAAAAAAGTTTAGTCAGGAAATCTCTTCCAACATGGACTTCTGTTAACAGATTGCTATAGTGTAACTGTAGCCATGGACTGTAAGGCAATTTTCCTTCTATCTCCCTGCTTTTCTATCAGCCCAATGAAAACCAAAAGTTTTTGCCTGTGAGCAAGCAAACAGTGAAAAAAGATCAGATAAGTACAGCCTAATATTAGCAGCTGCTGATCTGTTTTCTGAGCAAGTCACACCACAGTTACGAAGTGGGATTCCTTCTCACTAGTCACCTTTCACCACCTTTCTGCTTCGTGTTTCTTTTGTCAGGATGAAGGGGAGGGGAAGGGCTGTTTCAGAAGCTACACTGCATTTCAGTGAGACAAGTCTTAGTTTCAGCCAAGATAGTTCTTCTAAAAATTTTTCTTCAGGTTCTAAACATCTGACCTGAACTCTTTTATGTTCAGATGTAGGTGGTTTTATCTGAGAACTCAAGAACACTTTGGCTGCAACATCCATTGCTGAGCTAACCAAGAATTCTGTCTAAGATTTTGGACAACAAAAAGTAGCTTTAAATATCCACTCTAAAGGAATGCTCAGAACAAACATGTTCATGTGTGTAATCACTCAAACACATCTTTTGCTATGCATGTTGAATAGTAACAGAGAGGGAGCCGTGCTAGTCTATATACTATCAAAACAAAAAAGCAGTCAAGTAGCACTTTAAAGACTAACAAAATAATTTATTCGGTGAGCTTTTGTGGGACAGACCTACTTTGACTCTGTTCTGGTATGCCTATGGTCTGAAGAAGTGGGTCTAACCCACGAAAGCTCACCGAATAAATTATTCTGTTAGTCTTTAAAGTGCTACTTGACTGCTTTTGTGTTTTGACATCTTTTGCTACATATGGTTTTAAACAGCCTTATATCTGATGTATAGTAAGTCTAGAGTACATAATATTGTACATGTAGGCCCTAGACTACATAACCCAACTAATGACTGTATTTTAAATTATTGTCTGTGTAGAATGTTCAGAATTTCATAGAGAGGTATGCCAGTATGTAGGGTATGTGATGACTGGCACTCAGATGCTGGAGATATTTGAAAACATATACAAGTACAGACTCAATATCCAATCTTCCAATCTGTCTCCAGGAAACAAATGCCAAGTTCTGATTATTTTCATATTCCCAAGGATTACTACAATATTGGGAGACAGTCTAGTGGCTTGCATGTGATCGGTGCAGGGAACAACTCAAGCTGCCTCCAAAATGTAAAGCAGTTCTAATGAAAATGAAATCACTAAAGGCTGATCTTGTTATGTTATAATCATGCAGAATTAAGACAGGAATGCTGCAAGCAAGACATTTTTGGCAAATGTATTTATCTGTGAGGGTGTGCAGTAATTGACTGTACTGAATAAGCTGTAGCTGTAAGCCCCAGAGAATGTAGGTGTCTTAAAAAATATTTTTACTAGAAAAGAGGGATTTGATGATGGAGTAAACTTTATTTTATTGGAAAATTGTAAATTTTAAATTATTTGGCCCAAGTCATATATTTGATTGCCACTTTTATTAATGCTAGACAGATGGATATATTTGAGGGCAATATTTTGTTCTTCCATTGTGAAACTTAAACCCAATATGAGATAAAAACAAAAAAGCAGTCAAGTAGCACTTTAGCAAAATAATTTATTAGGTGATGAGATTTCATGGGACAGACCCATTGATCTGAAGAAGTGGGTCTGTCCCACGAAAGCTCATCACCTAATGAATTATTTTGTTAGTCGTTAAAGTGCTACTTGACTGCTTTTTTGTTTTGATAGACTACAGACTAACACAGCTATCTCTCTGTCACTGTGTAATATGAAATGGCTTTAGTATTGTGAGGTTAGTGTTTGTTATTAAAAACAAGCATTATACAAAATTTACAAGAAAAATAATGAGAAGCCACATATAATACATCTGTTAAGCCATTCAGCTGTTTGGCATCCTGGCTCGACTCCAGCAGTTAACTTATGCATCTGCTTGTCTTTAAACATCGGAATAGGTCCAGTGGTGTCAATAGGACTACTTACATGGTCAAGTTAAGCATATGGTTTGCTGGGATTACAGTCCGGGTTCTCAGTGCCTAGCAGGATCAAGCTCTAAATATGTTGTGATGCAAGGCACCAAGGAGTACCAACATATAATAGCTAAAATAGCTGTGGGATAATAGCTCAACATCAACTGCTCAAAGTGACTGAAGAAAGAACAGTATAGATAAATCCTCACAGAGCTGAGTTTTGAATAATGGCTGTCCAGTTATGGGTCAGTGTGTTTCCTTTAGTACTGGATGTCAGGCTGTACACTAATTACAGTCCAAGTAGTAGTTATTCACTATGCTACTCAATATTCCTCTGGTGAGCTGAAGCTTAGTTTATAAGCAAAAATGTGAGTTTCACCTTTTTGCTCTGTGCTTGAATACTTCAGATACTGTCCTTATAATCACTGTCATTTGCCCTTGTCTGAAGTAGAGACGCCTAGGAAGGGGCTGGGGGGATTCAGAATTGTAGAACAAGCCACAGTCTGTTTGGTTTATCCCTGAAGCTACAGTGTATCAGGGAGTTTTCTGACATCTGTGAGACAGGAGGGTGTCTTTCAACCTCTTATGTCCCAGACCCCAGGTCTCATTGGAGTTCTCCATGGTATTCAACAGTAGAATACAGTAGTCCCTCAAATTTTGGGAACAACAAGAAGTCTTGTGGCACCTTATAGACTAACAGATATTTGGAGCATAAGCTTTCATGGGCAAAGACCCGCTTCATCAGATGCATGAGGGGTATTTAAAGAATGGGGTCCCAGAAAAAAGGAGGGCCAGAGCCGACAAAGTTTATTCAGCAAGGTGGAAATGGCCCATTATCAATAGTAGGTGTCAAAAGGAAAAAAACAAGTCAGATCAGACAGGGGAATATGAGCCATTGTCAGAGTCTAATGGGGAGATCTTAACACCCAGGGCAGAGAAGCTGCCTTTGTAAGCTGCGAGCCACTCCCAGTCTCTGTTTAATCCTTGGTTAATGGAGTGAAATTTGCAAATAAATTGCAGCTCGGAGATTTCTCTCTTCATTTGATTTTTGAAATTTCTTTCTTTCAGGACTGCCACCCTTAAATCCGCTACTAAGTGGCCAGGGAGATTGAAGTGTCCCCCACAGGCTTCTGTACATTATTGTTCCTGATGTCTGATTTATGTCCATTTATTCTTTTGTGTAGGGACTGCCCAGTTTGGCCAATGTAAATTGCAGTGGGGCATTGCTGGCACATGATGGCATATATTATATTATTAGATGTGCAGGTAAAGGAGCCCCTGATGGTATGGTTGATGTTAGGTCCTGTGATGATGTCACTGTTGTAGATATGTGAGCAGAGCTGGCAGCAAGGACTGTTGCAGGGGCTGGTTCCAGGCCTAGAGCCACTGGTTTGTGATTTGCAGTGGCTGGTGAGGATTTGTTTGAGGTTGGCAGGCTGTCTGTATGCGAGGACAGGCCTGCCTCCCAAGGTCTGTGAGAGTGAAAGATCATTGTTCAAGATGGGTTCCAGATCACTGAAGATGCACTGGAGAGGCCTTAGGTGGGGGATGTATGTGATGGTCAGTGGTATTATCTTGTTTTCCTTGCAAGGCCTGTCTTGTGGCACGTGGTTTCTGGGTACCCATCTGGCTCTATCAATCTGTTTCCTCACTTCCTTAGGTGGGCATTGTAGTTTGAGGAAAGATTGGTAAAGATAAATTTTGCATAGGTCAGTGGGAGTGTCTTGGGCAGTGGGTTGGGGTCAAGGGGTTAAGCCTGGGGTGTGTTAGGGCTACAGCGGGGTGGAGGAGAGGAAGTGAGCGGGGGCATGAAGGGCTTGGAGCCGGAGCCACTCAAGGTGTAGCAGCATCTGTGGGAGTGGTGGGCAGGGGGCTGGAGCCCGAGTCCTGTGTGCCATGCCAGGGGCTGGAGCCCGAGCCCAGTGTGGGGCTGTAGTGCACAGGGGTCTGGGAACCCCATTAACAGGTTGGGGCTGAGCTGGGGCCGCAGGGGGTGGGGCTGATCCTGAGCGGGGTGAGAGGGTTTAGCCCCCTCCAGCTGCCTCCTAGCTAAGCAGGCTAGCAGCCATGAATCTTCAAGTTGTGTGAACTCATGTTAAAATGAATTCTGCACAGCCTAAATACACGTAAAGCAGAAGTTTACTGTATTCATTTTATAGTGAAATTCAGCACTGCAAAAAAACTGGCACATTGGAAAGCTTAAGCTGTGTGGACCATCTACATAAGGGTGACTTTCAAACTTAGTCATAGTGATCTTCTGACCCACAGGATTCACTGTAAGATGTCCTAATAACTGAGCAGTGTCTCATCTTTGGTGAAACCTATTTATTACCCTGTGTTAAGTTGCTAGCAATGAAGCATATATTTATTCATCTTGGACTGATAAACAGCTACAATTTAGCTATTATTAAATGGAGAGGAAGGAGAACCCAAGGCATTAATATGTATAAAGTGCTTGTGAGATAAAGCTGCATCCCTGATAGCTGGACCATTCACTGTGGAGAGATGTATGTGCCTAATACCTATAAAATTAATGAAAACAGAACAACTATATTTTATGTTTGATTTTGAATGTTTGAAAGGCTTTTATGCAAAACTGAGAAAATTAAGGAATTGTGAAATAGCTCAGTAATGGCTGGTTCCATCTGCTGTTAACATCATTAAAAGTTTCCAGTCAGCTTCACCAGTATGCACCATCTATTTTGCATTGCTTTGGTAACAGTAAGGCAGCTGTGCACCTGGCTCAACTAGCGTATTGAATAAATAAATGCCAATTAATAATTGATACACGGGTACCAAAATATTGTTCTGAAGGAACTTAAAACTTTTTTTGTTAGTAAAACAGTACTGAAATCATTTAGCCATAAGAAAATTGATGAGAATTGAAATCTTCTTGCTGTTCAATAACTGAAGTTTGTCTGTTTCAAGAAACACTTATGAAAAGACTTGGTTTAATCTAATTCTTGACTCCCCCCACCCCACCCCTCGCCCCTCTACTCTCTGATTTGTCCACCTTCATTACTGTTTTTGGTTCTCTGTGTCTTAAATATTGAGTCTGTTCTGGTCTGGCTATGGTCTGAAGAAGTGGGTCTGTCCCACGAAAGCTCACCTAATAAATTATTTTGTTAGGCTTTAAAGTACTATTTTACTGCTTTTTTGTTATGAAAATACAATATTCAAAGCACTCACCACACTTACGGTACCCATAAATAATTACATGTGCAAAATACTAATTAAAAGAACATTGTTAACAAAGCAAAGTCAAGCACCCCAGATTAGGAAATGCCAAAATTAAGATTTTCTGTGTAATTTTAATTCAGACCCTCAGTGGAAATACATTATGCCACAGTCTTTAATGACATAATTTCTACCATTTTCCCCAAAGAGCCCTTGCCTCATTTACTAGACAACTGCCTTATTCAGTGCAGAGATTAGACTTCAAGTATTTTCATTATTTTGTTTTCTTATCATTCTGAAGTGTGTGTGTGTGTGCGCACACACCCCCTATGGCTTGTATAGTGCTCTAAAGACAAATACTCATTTCCTCAGGGGCTTCTTTCAGGTGTTGATCATTTTGTGAAGTGAGCAGGTATTATTTCCATTTCATACCTGGGGAACTGAGGAACAAACAGAATTAGGCCAAAAATAGTCACTGATTTTGAGTGAATAACCTGAGAAATGTAGGGTGTGATTTTCCAAAGTACTTAGCATTAAATATTATTTTTCACACTCAAAGCACAGCTGCCATTGACTAAAAGTTCTGGTTGTGGGGCCCCAGATTCTGCAGGCCAGCACCCAGAAAACAAGAAACACACAATCAGTGAGCACCTGTGAAAATTTTAATGTAAGTCACTTGCCTAGCTTCACAGAGGCACTGTGTGGAGCGGGGCAGGGGATAGAAAACAATTCTTCAGAGCAGATTTAGCCGTCCTAATCATGAGACTATCTCATCTCTTCCCCAGGGTGGGAACCTTCAGATAGACTTAAGAGACCTTTGCCACTTGAGGTAATGAAATAACTGATAGCAGTAGCAGCATGAGAATGGGTGAGGTGATGAGCAGTGAAGGGCTTTAGGGCTCAGTGTTTTGATGGTGCATCTCACGCACATTGGATGAGATTTTATTGAAGTTGTAGATTCCAGCCTAAAAGATTTCTGATTCTCTCTAGCCCTGTCTATTACTGGCTAATATTTATGGGACAGAGGAAGGAGCTTCAGAAAAGGCATAACTCTTGCTGAAAAGAAGTAACAAGACTAAATCTAGAGTGCTGGGACCAGTCGAGAAATTTGATCAATTTAAAACAAAAAAGCAGTCAAGTAGCACTTTAAAGACTAACAAAATAATTTATTAGGTGAGCTTTCGTGGGACAGACCCACTTCTTCAGACCATAGCCATTCTGAAGAAGTGGGTCTGTCCCACAAAAGTTCACCTAATAAATTATTGTGCTAGTCTTTAAAGTGCTACTTGGCTGCTTTTTGGTTTTGATAGCATATAGACTAGCACGGCTATCTTTCTGTCGCTCAATTTAGTTTCCTTTAGATCAGAGATGGGGAAACGTTAGACCCCGGCACCAGATCCAGCCTGTGCCTTGCCTTGATCTGATACTCTAGGCTTGGGGTTCCCCACACACACACACCTAGCCCCACGTGGCTGGAGCACTGGCACTGGCTCACCCCACTGCAGCAGGGGAAGCCCTGAGCCTTGCAGGCCAGATCAAGGCAAGCCATGGACTGCACTCAGCTCTGCCTGGCAGGTGGTGAGAAGCACCTCCATACTCAACTCAAGGAAGCTTTGTCCCTATGCTTGCTTGCAGGCTCCACCCCATTGCTCCAGATGGCCAGGAATCATGGCCAATGAGAGAGGTGGGGAGGTTGCCCCAGTCCCCTCTCACTCAGACTGTTCATCCCCACCCCAGTCTTGCACCATACCTCATTCCCCCATCCGAGCCTGCTCCTGAACCCTACCTCCTCCCCCAAACCTGAACTCCTACCCCCAGCCCAATCCCAAGCAGCCGGCTCCTGCAGAATGAATTCCTACTTTTTGTCCCTACCCTAAGGGCCCCACAAGGATCCCATAAAACCTACTTGCCCCAGTCCCCTATAAGAATTATTCCAGAACTGGATAAGCCCTAAGCCTCTGTGCTCAACATCCTACCCCCACAAAGAGAGGGAGGTGATTATCTGTTTCTCAGCTGGGGAGGCACATCTCTGAAGGGGGGGGTCTTCTTTTCACTTGTGTGCGGCCCCCCCAAATGATTTTTCTGTGTGTCAGTGGCCCAGACCCAAAAACACTTCACCACCCCTATTTCAGATTGACTTGCCAATCCACATGTCAATTCTCCCGAATAAATAAACATGTACATTTGTATGTTGAATAGTAACAGAGAGTAAGCTGTGTTAGTCTATACACTATCAAAGTGTATTTACTATCAAAGTACATTTGTAGTGAGCATTGTTCAGCTTCCACAGCAAATTTAGAAAAAATTTGCTAAGCGGAGTGAGCTCTTTTTTTTTTTCATTTTTAATTGTGAATACAAAGTGACAGTTCATCTGAGAACCTATTAAGCCACAAATAAGATGATGCTAAAGATTCAGTTACTGAAAACATCTGGGAAAACTGTCTGCTGCAAACTCAGGCATTTTATAATATCAGATGGCTCTCACTATTGTCTCTGGTTTAGATGAAATTGCATCAGAAAAAAAATAATATTGTCATTTTATTACTCGTCTCTGCTTCTTATTCCATTTTCTGCTTTCAGAGTAGAGGTATTCTGTATTTCAGATCTTTTCTGTCAGCATGCGATGATGTATCCAAATCTAATGAGCCAATGACACTGTAAGACAGCAAATAAAGAAAGAGCACATTATACTTGCTCTTTGGTGTCTCTGTATCAACCATTCTTTAAGCTGTCATCTCCACAGGCAGCAAACCATGGTCTCTCTGCTGCATGTACTCTGTAAGCAGTGGGAGCACTGTGCTGATCTGAGCCACTGAGTGTTGATATAGTGTAAAATATTCAATAGTAATAATCATGATTGAGAACTGACTTGGGAAAAAAACGCTTATCTCTTCTATTTATGAACAGTTAGATGTAGCCCACATCTAAATTTCACAAGGATCTTTTGTGATGCAGACTTGTTCACTGTTGTGTGTCAGGATTCTACACTATCACTATTAAATATAAATGAAATCTCCAGCCCAATATTATTGGTTAAGTTAAGATCTCAATCTATTAATTTGTCAGACTCTGCAGAACAAAACTCTCTAGCAGTCTTCTGGACCTCCAAACTGAATTTTTATACTGGCTTCCTATTCGGTTTCAGATGCAATTCAAAGTGTTAATGATGATTTTTAATGTTCTGAATAGCCTGGAGTTTGGTTTTCTGAGAGGCCACTTTCATTCTGTCTACCACTTCCCTTCATGGTTTCCAGAGTCAGAGGTGGCAACCAGAGCCCTGGCCTTTGGATCTCTGCCATCCCCACCCTGCTCTGAGCAAAATGCTGAGGGCTGTCCAGGGCAGGTGCAACATGCTCTAGGGAGTGCCTAGGCCTCCTGGGGGAAGTTAGCCCCATTTCTGGTCCTTCTGCCTGAAGCCCCACCCTTTCCAGGGGAGCAGAGCTTCCTGCCCCCTTGTCTTGCCCAGAGGACCTGTGAGTCAGTCAGCCCCACTTGTATAGCACAGGTTACAGAACTTCCTCAATACAATTCCTAGAGTGTATCATTTGGAAAAACAGCCAGTCAGGAAGTTCCCAACTTACAAATGAGTTGTGTTCCAAAAGTTCATTGTTTGGAACTTGGAATGCATTTTCCCATAGAAACAATGTTATAAATGGAATTTAGGTTCCCAGGCTAGCTCACAGATGCCTATTTAACCCCAATGTATTTGAAATAATGTATATTTGGACTGAAAAATAGTATATTTTTTTAAACTTTGAATGCTAGTGCTTGAGCAAATGCAGATTTAATGAGAGGAGTATGAAGAGACTGTTGGAGATTCTGAAGGGCACCTTAGGGCATCCTCTGGCTGCCACATGCCCCACCACCCATTGGCTCTGCACCACCTTCTGCAGCCCACCCTACCCCCAAGCCACTCCCATGCCCCGAGGGCTTCACCCAGCCCCCACAGGAGGCAGCAAGCAGTGCTAATGTGGGCCCGAGGAGTGCAGAGAAGAAAGTGGTGGCCTTGAAGCCAGCGAAAAGCATCAGTTCCACCTTCAAAGCACTTCTTCTTTCCAGCCACTGGCTGGGCACCCACCCACGTCTCTTCTGGAGTCCTTCAGCCAGGACTTGCACTGCTCACCAACACCAGTGCCTCTTGCATGCTCCACCCTGAGGCCAGGGCAAGCCTTACTCCCACAAAGATTATACAGATGTGTAAACTGCACACCTATTTGTGGTTAACTGTCCCATAGAATGGTACCTAGACCACTTCACAGAAAAAGACTAAGCTGCCTCTACAATCTAAGCAGGCAGCCAGCTGGCTTTTTAGCTCAAGCTGCAGAGGGGCCTGTATAGCAATCCTAGGTTCAGGTCTGACTGTGGACAGTTACAGCTGGACATGTGAAAATGTGGGGCACCTCTTGGTCTTACAATCCCCCCTTCTCTTCTTATTCCTGTTCTGTGGCTCTGCTTCCTCCAGAGACGATCTAGGCCTTTAGTTTAAAATGTTCTTTAGAATATCTCATCAGTGTGCTGCTTAATGTTATAAAATCACTTCCCTAAAATATTGTCATGTCATGAGATAGAAGTTTGTGTAGTGGTGACCAACCTACATTTTTGCATACAAAAGAGTGTGAAAACGACTCTAAAAATGTGGCTGAGGTCTATATAAAGTTAATTAAGAGTGTTTTGTAAATGTTTAGCTTTTGAGATATTTTTATGAGAGCCTGGAGTCTACCTTCTTTACCTGGGTTCAAACATTGATGAATTGAACATCATCTTTTAGTATGACACAAAAAAAGGTACATCTAGATGCTTCATAGTGTCTCTCTCTTTTTTTTTAAGGAAATACATAAGCATTTTAAGGGTGTTCAGATTTTTTAAATATAATGTCTACGTTGACATTATCTGCTTGTTTTAATCTTCATTTTAAATATTTTGTTCAGGCCTTTTTATCACTTCTTGGCTACGTCTACACGTGCAGCCAACATCGAAATAGATTATTTCGATGTTGCGACATCGAAATAGTCTATTTCGATGAATAACGTCTACACGTCCTCCAGGGCCAGCAACGTCGATGTTCAACTTCGACGTTGCTCAGCCCAACATCGAAATAGGCGCAGCGAGGGAACGTCTACACGTCAAAGTAGCACACATCGAAATAGGGATGCCAGGCACAGCTGCAGACAGGGTCACAGGGCGGACTCAACAGCAAGCCGCTCCCTTAAAGGGCCCCTCCCAGACACAGTTGCACTAAACAACACAAGATACACAGAGCTGACAACTGGTTGCAGACCCTGTGCCTGCAGCATAGATCCCCAGCTGCCGCAGAAGCAGCCAGAAGCCCTGGGCTAAGGGCTGCTGCCCACGGTGACCATAGAGCCCCGCAGGGGCTGGAGAGAGAGCATCTCTCAACCCCCCAGCTGATGGCCGCCATGGAGGACCCAGCAATTTCGACGTTGCGGGACGCGGATCGTCTACACGGTCCCTACTTCGACGTTGAACGTCGAAGTAGGGCGCTATTCCTATCTCCTCATGAGGTTAGCGACTTCGACGTCTCGCCGCCTAACGTCGAAGTTGCTGCCGCTACTTCGAAGTAGCGTGCACGTGTAGACGCAGCTCTTATCTTTTGTCTTTTTCTTATTTTTTTCCATTAAATAAACTAAGGAAAAAAGTTGGAAAATCAAGTGACATTTAAAGGGTTTTACATTTGCTTATAGCAGAATAAAGTACTGGTAATATTAAAAAAAAATAGAAAACAATGTTTTCTGACTTGGAGTGTTCAGTTGAAATTGACTAACAGCTACCAGATTTAACACTTTTTACTAGTTAAGCAAACAGGTGCTGTAATTCGTAAATTAGGATTGAAGATACTGCTCAGAATAAGTCCTCAATTTATTTTAAATAGTGTAGGGTGCAGATTGCCAGTATTTCACGCAATTTACTGAAAAAACCCTCATATTAATCAGCTTTGATGTATGATTTCTGTGCTTATGTGAGGCTGATCTTGTTTTTGTTTTGTTTTGTTTTTGTGTAAGGACATTGAGGATGTGTCTACACAGCAAAGTTATTTTGGACTAATGGACGCTATTCCAAAATAACTTTGTGTGTGCCTACACAGCACAACTGCTATTTTAAATTAATGTCAAAAAAGTGGACATTTTATTTCAAATTTGGTAAACCTTATTCTACAAGGAATAGGGCCTATTCTGAAAAAGGGGCTGTGTAGACAGGGAATAGGGACTATTTTTATTTAAGCTATAGTGTGTCCAAGGGCTCTAATCTAAAGTAGCCTCTATTGTGTCTGGATACTCTATTTTGAAATAGCTAAGTGCTATTTCAAAATGAATTTTGTGTGTAGATGTGCTATTTTGAAATACGCTCTTCCTGAAAATCTCTTTCAGAAGGGGAATGTAAATGCAGCTGATCAGAAATGCAAATGAGACACTGATGTTCATATTGCATGTCTCATTTGCATAATGGTGGCCACCTGCTGTTCCAGAAGTGCTGTCTTCGGGAGGAAAAGACAAGTAGTGTAGATGGGGTTCCTTCAAAAACAAGCCCTGTTTTTTAAAGAACCCTTCTTCCTGAAAAATATAAGGAAGAAGGGTGCTTTCGAAAGTGGGGTTTCTTTTTGGAGGAACCTTGTCTACACTGCTTGTTTTTTTTTTTCCTGAAAACAGCACTTCTGTAACAGCGAGTGGCCACCATTATGCAAATGAGGCATGCAATATGTAAATCAGCACCTTATTTGCGTTTCCAATTGGCCACATTTGCATTCCCTTCTGAAAGGGGAATGTAGTGTAGCTGCAGCCTTTGGAAATAGCTCATTTCAAAATAACGCTGTTGTATAGACACAGCCTAAGAGAGCTGCTAAGAAAATTCTCTTTCCTTTTCTTGAGTAATCCCAGGGTAGTCTGAATTCAAGTTTCAGCACAGGAAAGTTTGTCTGTAAGCATTAAGTTCAGATGACCTGAGGGTTCATGCAGCTTACATAGCCGTAGGAACAATATCCATAGGAGGTAAACAGTTTTTAATAATATTGGTCCCAGTGCTGGTTCTAGAAACCATTCTACTGTTAGGGGCACTATCCCCAGATGCCAGTCATGTAAGCGCTTTTATTAAATGTTGCTTCTCAATCAGATCATTCTATCTATGAAAAAATAAGAGAGGATGCCAGTGTCATTATATTTTTGTCATGTTTTAGTGTTGCACAGCAAACTAGAAGACGGTCCGCTCACTCCATATTTTGGTGGAAAGATTTCCAGTACATTATATTTATTTCTACTTGTGTACAGGTTTTTTATCCATTCTGACTTCCCAGGGGTACAGAAAAGCTTTCTACCAAAGGCTTTTTTTTGCATGTAGTTTTATTATCGCGCACACATGCTGCGGACTGGAGCCTGAATGATGCTTTTCTTAAAGGACTAACCTGATTTCCCATCATTACACCAAGTGATTTTCATTCAGATTGATTTAATACAGGAAGGATTAGGCCTGCTGTCTAATTTTGATTGTTAAACTCCGCTAGTGACATTTTCTAAATTACTTTCTAATAGAAAGAGGTTAAAGCCAGAACCTGGAATCAGAGCACATTAGAATTGTGTATACGTATTTGAGTCTCCAGATCCCAACTTATCCTTACAATTTTGGTTCTAAGTAACATATGCAATGGGGAGGAGTCTCTGTTCCAAAATTGATGTACTTGACTTCAAAACATCAAGAGAACAGTGATTTTTGTGATATTTTATAGCCACCCAGATATATATGTATCTTGCAAAAATAACTGAGGCCATAACATTTCACTGATTAAAAACTCTCAAGAAATCAGTTCAAAAGGTTTTATTCACTTAGGGCTTGACTATTCCAATGGCTACGTTGGTCGCAGCAATGCCAATGTGGCATTGTTGATGTAGCACTTCTGGCAAATACTATCTAAGTCAATGGCACAGCACTCTCCTGTCCAGTGTTTTTATGTAAAAAAAGAGAAGCCGGTACTCAGTCCACTGCTGGGGCTGTTGATGTGCCAGTACTCAGTGCCAGCAAATGCCAGCACAAAAACAGTACTGCTTCTGTCGGTGTCTGTACTCCACCTCCCCAGGAGACTGTGGGTGGATCAGCAGGAGAAGAGTGAGAGGCCATGTACCACTTGCTTGCTCAGGCTACGCCTACACTAGAGAGTTTTGTCAACAAAACTGGTGTTTTATTGACAAAACCCATGGCACGTCTACATTCCCAAGGCGTCTGTCAACAATAAATCAACAGAACGTTTCACTTTTGTCCACAACCTTCTGCCATTCCGCCATGAGGTAGAACACCTCCCTCGACAGAGATCTGTCAACAGCAAGCCAGTCTGGATGTTCCAGGGAGGTTGCTGCGGGGGGGCCTTCTGTTGACAGAAAAGGCCTCCATGGTGCCATGGTGCTGCTCAGACTGCGGTCTTGAGTAATCCCAGGGAGCCCCGGAAACTTCACTGCAGGAGGCTGTGACCATGGAAACACAACACACCACATTGCTCTTTGGCACACCCTCACAGAGCCACTCCAGAAAACAGAGCTTGCTGAGAGGGCAGAGAGCCAGGCCCTTTGTCATCCCCCTGGCCCTTTCAGGGAGCAGGCTAAGGGGTCACAGGACCCACCCTGGGGGTCTAAAAGGTGGGGCCTCTCCTGAACTAGGGCCAAGATTCAGGACCACCTGGACATGTGGGGTGAGGAACAGACCCTCCTTGACCCCCACGGCCAAGAGGAGGAATGCCCACTCCTATGCCCAGCTGGCCAGTGCACTGGCAGCACAGGGCCACCCCGCCCACACCAAAAGTTAAAGAACTGAAACATGGCTACATCTGGACCTGCAAGGCCAGGTGCAGATCTGGTCAAGACTGGTGACCTGGCCTTATTACAGGGAACTGCATGAGCTACTGAGGGTGGGACGATACCTCCCCGCTGACCTCCCCCGTCGACACAACAGAGGAGGCTGCCCTTCCCCTGCAACTGAAGCCCAAGGAGGATGACCAGCAGCACCCTGGGACCAACCTCCCACTGGAGCTGGAAGTGAACATGGGGTCCAAGGTCAGCAGCAACATCTTTGTTTTCTCCCCAGACTCAAGCCCCTCCAGCCAGCCCACCTCCAGGGTGTCCCCAGAGCTAGGCAAGGGTCCCTCCGGTAAATACCCCACATGTCATGCACCCCAGGGCATGGGAGGTGGGTGCACACAGGGCATTCTGCAAGCTTCGCCAGGCCGGCTCACGCAGGACCTTACATTGCAGTCCCAGGATGTGGAACCATGTGCAAGGTACAGTATCTCACAAGGAACCAGAAGGCAGCCCCTGGGCCAGGTGCCAGCTCACTGCCAGCTTCCTGGGAGACCAAATAAGCCCCAGGCCCTTGGGGAGAGAGTACCTGCCAGCCCCTGCCACAGCTGGAAGTGGGCTAGCAACACGGGCACTGACCTGACCCCAGACACACCAACGAGTGTGGCTCCCAGCACGTGGGCATGCCTGAAGGCAAGAGTCAGCACCCAATCCTGAGGACAGCACTGTGAGCCACACATGTAAAGGGGGGTCCCAGGGAGGGCCAGGCTGTGTTTAGGTCACCCACCACCCATGTGACATTATTAAGGGCCCAAAAGGGACATTATTAAGGGACCCAAGGGACATTATTAAGGGCCCAAAAGCAAGCTATCCTGCTGTGTAGGCAAGACAAAAGATGTGGAAAAAGACCGCCTTGGCTTAACCAGAAGATCTTGCGTGATCTCAAAATAAAAAAGGAATTGTATAAAAAATGGAAACAAGGAAAAATTACAAAGGATGAATATAGGCAAACAACACAAAAATGCAGGAGAAAGATTACAAAGGCTAAGGCACAAAATGAACTCTAACTAGCTACAGGCATAAAGCGAAACAAGAAGGCTTTTTATAAATATATTAGAAACAAGAGGAAGACCAGGCACAGGGTAGGGCCATTGCTCAGTGAGGAGGGAGAAACAGTAATAGGGAACTTGGAAATGGCAGAGATGATTAATGACTTCTTTGTTTCGGTCTTCACTGAGAAGTCTGATGAAGGAATGCCCAACATAGTGAATGCTAGTGGGAAAGGGGTAGGGTTAGAAGTTGAAATAAAAAAAGAACAAGTTAAAAATCACTTAGGAAAATTAGATGTCTGTAAGTCACCAGGGCCTGATGAAATGAACCCTAGAATACTCAAGGACCTGATAGAGGAGGTATCTGAGCCTTTATCTATCATCTTTGGAAAATCATGGGAGACAGGAGAGCTTCCAGAAAACTGGAAAAGGGCAAATATAGTGCCCATCTATAAAAAGGGGAATAAGAATAACCCAGAAAACTACGGGCCAGTCAGCTTAACTTCAGTGCCGGGAAAGATAATGGAGCAGGTAATTAAAGAAATCACCTGCAAGCACTTGGAAGGTGGTAAGGTAACAGGAAACAGCCAGCATGGGTTTGTAAAGAATAAATCTTGTCAAACTAATCTGATAGCTTTCTTTGATAGGATAACGAGCCCTGTGGATAAGGGAGAAGCGGTAGATGTGGTATACCTAGACTTTAGTAAAGCATTTGATACGGTCTCTCATGATATTCTTCTTATTAAAAAAAACCTAGGCAAATACAATTTAATGAGGCTGCTATAAAGTGGGTGCATAACTGGCTGGATAACCATACCCAGAGAGTAGTTCTTAATGGTTCTCAGTCCTGCTGGAAAAGTATAACCCCTCTGGGATTCCGCAGGGGTCTGTGTTACGACTGGTTCTGTTTAATGTCTTCATCAATGATTTAGATATTGACATAGAAAGTATGCTTATTAAGTTTGCAGATGATACCAAGTTGGGAGGGGTTGCAACTGCTTTGGATGATAGGGTCATAATTCAAAATTATCTGGATAAATTGGAGAAATGGTCTGAGGTAAACAGGATGAAGTTTAATAAGGACAAATGCAAAGTGCTCCACTTGGGAAGGAACAATCAGTTTCACACATACAGAATGGGGAGAGACTGTCTAGGAAAGACTACAGCAGAAAGGGATCTAGGGATTATAGTGGACCACAGGCTAAATATAAGTCAATAGTGTGATGCTGTTGCAAAAAAAGCAAACATGATTCTGGGATGCATTAACAGGCGTATTGTGAACAAGACACGAGAAGTCATTCTTCCGCTCTACTCTGTGCTGGTTAGGACTCAGCTGGAGTATTGTGTCCACTTCTGGGCACCACAGTTCAAAAAAGATGTGGAGAAACTAGAGAGGGTCCAGAAAAGAGCAACAAGAATGATTAAAGGTCTAGAGAATGTGACCTATGAAAAGAGGTTGAAATAATTGGGCTTGTTTAGTTTGGAAAAGAGAAGATTGAGGGGAGACATGACAGCAGTTTTCTGGTATCTAAAAGCGAGCCATAAGGAGGAAGGAGAAAACTTGTTCTTCTTGGCCCCTGAGGATAGAACAAGAGGCAATGGGCTTAAACTGCAGCAAGGGAGGTTTAGGTTGGACATTAGGAAAAAGTTCCTAACTGTCAGGGCGGTCAAACAGTGGAATAAATTGCCAAGAGAGGTTGTGGAATCTCCATCATTGGAGATATTTAAGAACAGGTTAGATAGAGGTCTGTCAGGGATGGTTTAGATAGTACTTGGTCCTGCCATTGGGGCACAGGGCTGGACTCGATGGCCTCTCGAGGTCCCTTCCGGTCCTAGTGTTCTATGATTCTATGTGGGATCCCCTCTGTGGCTGGACACCCTGCCTTGGCCTCCAGCCCATTGAGCAGAGGGCAGGGCCTGCAATGATCAGTCACAAGGCACCATGGAATCCCCATGAGGCAGGGCCACACATGGCTCTGCTCCCAGGATAGCCCCATCCTGTGGCATGGTGGGTGTTGGTTGCTGGTCATGGTGTGGAGCAGGTCATCAGGGGCTGTGTTGTGTGAATAACTCACCATCTTCCCTCCTTGTCTTCCTTATAGCTGGCCCTACACCAAGGGAGAGACGAGCCAGCCCTACTTCCCTGTCAGGGTGAGCCAGCATCCCTCCTCCACTGAGAGGGAGTGCCTGTGGCCTGAGGGGATGTCACTGAGAAGACAACGACCTCCAGAGGGCCTACACTTCTGTCCTCTGGAGGATGACTGACATCCTCAAGCAGCGGCTGTGGGACAACTGGAAATGTTGATCTTCAGCCTAGGACCAACTGTTGTCCCACTCTGATGCTGCCACTGTTATCTGGTGGAACCTCTTGCCCCAGCTGCCCACAGATGCTGCCCCTGCTCCCCTGACTCCTACCCCTACCCCCCGCTGCCCTGCCCCTGCCGACCAACCCCCAAGCCATCCTTGAATTTTGGCAATGGATGAGTGCCATGCCCATGTCCCCTGCCATGCCCACCCACTGCTCCCCGGATCCCCCTTGCTCCTCCTGCCACTGACCCATACTGAGCTGCAGTCCAACCACCTCCATACCTTCCTGTGTGCTCAGCCCCAACCCTGGCCCAATGGCGACCCTGAACCCATGGTGGGAGGGGATCCAGGCCAGTGCTGCTTGTTGCAGCCCCATTACCCCCTCCATAGCTTGATACTCCACATCCCAAGCTCCTGCCTCCCTAACCCCCCCATCTAGGTTCTGATGCCCACCACCCCCCATCCCAAGCCTACCCACTGTAGATAATTCACTAGGTTTGCACTTTGTATATAGGTTTTATTACAGCATTTATTTTTAAACCTTTTATCTCTGTTTAAATAAAAAAGTTGTTTGCTCACCACCCTTGTGTCCCTCTTCCTTGGGGAGGGGTTAGAGAGGGGTAAGGGGGTGAAGAGGGTCATGGTGGGGATGGGGTAGAGCTACGGGCCTGAGGCACTCACTGGAGCTGCCCTGGGGAGGGTCATTGGTAGCTGTAGGACAAGTTTTCCCTTAGGGCTTTGTGGATATGCAGCCCATCCCTATAGGCCTGGTGAATCAGAGCTGCACCTGGCAGCTTATAGCTGCAGCTGGTGTCCACCCCCCACCTTGGAAGGAAGGCCTCCCACTTTCCCTCCACAGTGTTGTGGAGGACACAACACACCACCACTACTTGTGAGAGGTTGTGCTTCCACCTGTCCAGATGTGTGAGGAGGCACCTCAAGCTTGTCTTTAGGTGGCCAAAAGTTCACTCGGCCTGCATCCATGCCCAGTTGAGTCTGGCATTAAAAAGTGCCTCTCTAGGGTCCTGGCCGGTGTAGGACTTCATGAACCATGGCAGGAGGGGCAGGCCATGTCCCTCAGGATGCATAGTGGCATGTGAACTCCTAGACCACCAGCTGACAGTGGGGGATGAAGGTGGCTGCCTCCATCCTCTGGCACAGGCCAGTGTTGTGCAACACTCATGTGACATGTGCCCAGCACAACCACTGGCTATTAATGTCAAGGAACTGTCCATGGTGGTCGACCAGAGCCTGCAGCAAAATGGAGAAATATTTCTTGTAGTTAATCTACTCGCCGTGCTATGGTCTGGGGCATGGATGGGGATGTAGGTCTTATTGATAGCCCCAAAGCAGTTGGGAAACCCCAGGGCACCAAATCTGGCCACAACCACATCCACCTCTGCCAAACAGATGACCTTCTACAGCAAGATGGTGTTGATGGCCATCATGACCTGCAAAGAAAGGGGACCAAACACACAAGTCAGGGACTGAGGGAGGGAGCCCCTGGGGACTTGTTGTCCTCCTACCATTCCCTCCTCCCTACCAAACTCCCCAGACACCTGCTCACCCCCCAGCAGCAGGGCTGTGTGAGGGGCCTCCAGATATGGAGCTCCTCCTACCCCATAACTCACACCCCTGACCCCACTACCTGAGCTTCCTCCTTGGGGGGGAACCCCCTCCCCACTCAGGGCTTGCAGCCTGAGAGTGCCTTGCCTTCATGAGAATGGCCCTGATAGTGGATTTCGCCATACCAAACTGATTCCTGATGGAGCAGTAACTATAGTGGGTGGTGAGCTTCTACAGGTCAATGGTGACCCATTTACCACAGGGATGGTGGGTCACAGCCAGGTGTCCTGTTTCTAGTAGGGGAAGGGTGGGGTGAGCCTGGTGCTCCAAAATGATGTCCTTTCTCATGCAGAAGTTCTGGAGCCACTCCTGGTCATCCCCATGACAAGCCAGCCTCACCAGTTAGAACTTGTGCTGTGCCTCCAGACCCGCTTGAGTACCCAGGGTGCTGTGCACAGGTAGGCCCATGCAGCAGCAAGGGTGTGCTCCTTGAAAGAGGTGCCAGTGTCGCCTTTTGTAGGGAGGAGAAATATGGCCTCCCTTGGACCAGAAAGAGGGCAGAAGCTGAAGCACCTCTGCATGGGGCAAGCCCAGAGGGTTGCTTTGGCACCATGGCTATACAGAAAGCATCGTGTCTGTCTCAGAAAATGTTTGAGCCCTGCTGTAGCAGATGTGCTGTCCCTTATGGAGGTAGGAAAGCCTCAGCATAGGCTGGGAACGTGCGTGGGGTGGGGGTGGGGGACTTCAAAGGCTTGTCTCACCAGGACTTCCAGAAGGGATTGCTGGTCATGTGACCCTTTCTGCTGTTCTCCTGGAGGCCTTTCTGTCGAGGGAGCAGCTGGGCAGTCTGTTGACAGAGTGGATCACAACAGCGGATAGCTTTGGTATCTGGCTGCAATCTGTCGACAGAAGTTTTGCCAGAAGGTACCCCTAATCTAGACATAGCCTCACTGAGCAGCCATATTTTAAGGCATAATGGGAGCTCTTACTCCCCTGTGGGACTGCAAGACACAGTCTGACCCTGGATCTAGATCAGAAGACCATCTAAACCCACTTAATCTGAACACAGAGAAAAGGTTTCGAGAAAAATACAAATAAAGAACAAGCAGTCCTACATCCCCTTAAAGACTAACAAATTTATTTGTTAGGTAATGAGCTTTCATGGCTAAGACCCACTTCCATGTGATGATGTAAGTATACATGTTTCCAAAATCATGTCTTTCATACATGACTGGTGAAGACTTTCAGTGCTGTAAAATTGCCCTCTCTTCCTCTCTCTAGAAATCCACAAGGTCAATAAAATGATTAATGCCAGTTATAGCCATAAAGTTCTCAAATGAAGTTTTCTTTTTTGTGGTTACCTGTTGTCAACACACTCATACACAGAATGTTCTGATTTGCATAGCATATAGTTGAAAGAAAAAATCCTGCTTCTATTGCTGAATTCTCCTACTTGGCTTTACGTTTCATGTGCTTTCCTCATGGTTTGCCTTTCAAAGCCATAGCCACATTTTCAATCATCAGACTCTCAGCCAATATTTTAGTGATGCCTCCTTGCAGAGCTGGCAATCAGTTAAAAGACACCATTCAGTGTTCTGTGTGTATGTTATTCCTTGGCTTTCAGTGATGCAATCATCTTTGATGGTTACACTTTTATTTCAAGCACAGAGACTTCATGCACAAGTTTTATCCACTTTTGTATTTTTTTCAAGGTGTCTAGTTTTTAAGGCAGTTCACTGCTAAGTAGTGCTTCAAACAGAACAAAGGTGGTGAGTGAAGAGTGATTTTAAAAATGTCTTTGTTCACTAAACTTTGCAAGGTAGCCAACAACGGAGACCTTTAATGTAGTAAAATCATTAGACTGCTGTCATTTTGCGGGAATATTCATGGACATTGATGGACAGAAGTGGAAGTCTGCTGTGTTACACGCATTGCACTTCTAACTTGAGAAACTAAGTGAATTCGAACTCTACCTTGAAGAAATTTCTCTCATCCTCTTAAATGTGGAATTCTTGAAAGGGGGAGAAAGGAAGTCCACATTAAAAAAATTGTAATACTTATTCTTGGACAGTTTCTGACAGGCACTTCCTGTCCACTATGAACAATTAATGAGTTTACACGTTAGCTCTGGCAGCCAATTTTTTGTTCAGTCTGGAAGATAGAACAATACTTAAACTTGGATTATACTTGAATTAAACATTTCAACTGCACTGTTTAAAAAGACATGATTATATCTGCTAACAGGTTACTACTAACTGGAAAAGCCAATTATTGCAATACTATATTAATATCATGGAAACCCATTCAAATAAATGGCAAATTATTATTACTTTCTGTGCTAACATCTTGTAATAGCATTAATTCTGATAGGCTTTTATTTTTCCAATGCATTTAATGCCAGATAAGGTTATATTTCTAAAATATCCCTTTATAACACTGCAGTCATGCACTCATGCTCTGCATGTTGAAAAGTAACAGAGAGATACATGTTAGGCTATATACTATCAAAACAAAAAGCAGTCCAGTAGCACTTTGAAGACTAAGAAGTACTTGTAACTAGGTGAAATGTGGGTACATTTTTCACTGGATCAGCAAAAAGTGACACCCAACTCCTGCTGAATTCCAGGTTCTTGCTCCAACTGATGGATGCATTTGAGCTTTTCAGAGAAACAGCTGCAAGAATTTTGCAATGCAGGCAAAACTCATTTTCTCTAACCTCAGTCTTGGAAATGGCTGAACAATTTTAACTGAAACTGTCAAAATTAGTCTGAAGCAGAGAATCATCTGGGAAAATAGCACAGTTATAACCAACTCAAAGTCTTCTTATGCCTAAGCACTAGGCAATCTTAGGTACAGATATCCCTATGTGCACAACGTGTAGCACATATTTTTATGTTGTTAAATATCTAGTCTTTGTGTACATTATCTTTTTACTGTTTTCATCATTTTTATCACCCCCTTGTAGTTTATCATCACTTATTGAAGCTTTTTTTTTTTCCAAACAGATTACAAGTTCTTTGGCTATGTTAACATATATCCCAGAATAGCTATTCTGCATCTATGAAACGTGCCTGTTATTTTGAAATATTTTTTCAAAATAATGGGCATGCTATTTTGGCATCCCTCTACACCTTGTTGCAGGAGGACTAAGTGATGCCTCCAAATAGTGCAGTATATTGATATCTGGTGCTATGTAGAAAGCACCAAAAGCTGAAATATCCTATTTCAAGTTAATTTTGAAACAGGGTATGTAAATTGCATAACTTATGTTGAGTTTAAGGTACAGTGTAAACATAGCCTTTGTGATGAAGACTGTGCCTTCCTATTGTTTGTAGAGTGCTCACTACAACTGGTCCCATAAACTAATCGGGGTCTTTGTATAGCAATACAAATTATATGCATTAATATATTTTCGCTTTTCTGACAAAGCAACTCCTGAGTATTATTCAGTGGTAAGATTGCAGAATACAGCATTCAAATGATATCACTGCTTTTAAGCTGCCCATGTAACAATTCTCTCAGGCCAGATTTCCCCTTTCCTTTACATTTCCTTCCTTTTTTTTGTACTGCACTCACTGGCTACATCTACACTAGCATTTCTCTTTCACAGGAGGCATGCAAATGAGGGGAATAGAAAATAAATACGAGGCAAAGATTTACATATCTGTCACCTCATTTTCATATTCTTCTTTTGAAAGAAAAAAAAGCAGTGTAGTCATGGCTCTTTTGAAAGTAAACCCCACCTTCAAAAGAACACTTCTTCCTAAAAAAAAAAAAAAAATAGGAAGAAGCAGTGTTTCAAAGGTGGAGCTTACTTCCGAAAAAGTCATGTCTACCCTGTGTTTCTTCTTTCAAAAGAAGCTCTTTTGACAGAAGAATATGCAAATAAGGTGCCAGATATGTAAACCTGTGCCTCATTTGCATTTTCTTTTTCCTTCATTTGCATGCCTTTTCCAAAGGAGGTAATAACTAACCCAGGGGTCATCAACCCCCGGCACGAGTGCCAAGAGTAGCACATGAATTGATTTTCATCAGCACATGAAGTGGGAACTCAGACCCACACCTCTGATCCCCATGCAGACATGAGCTTGTTCAAAGCCAGGCTGCTAGTGTATTTAATAAAGACCAGCTACTGCTATTCACCACCACCAGAATGGTAAAGCTCTGCATCTTTATTTATTAATGAAGCTGTAGTAAGTTGGACTATTAGTGACTTTAAAAAGTATCACCACCACCGAACAGTACATAGAGTTCAAAAGGCCAAATTCTGGCATGCCGCCTCAGAAAGGTTGCTGACTCCTGACATATTTAGTTATTTCGAAAAAATTCATCTTAGTTTTATAAACTGGTACAGTTTATAACATTGCAGACAAGGTAAATGAATACCTAGAACCTTCTGTCAGGAGGTTAAAGTACATAAGAACATAAGAACATAAGAATGGCCATACTGGGTCAGACCAAAGGTCCATCAAGCCCAGCATCCCATCTGCCGACGGTGGCCAATGCCAGGTGCCCCAGAGAAGGAGAACAGAAGACAAGTGATTTATCTCCTGCCATCCATCTCCTGCCCTTGTTATGAAGGCTAGGGCACCATACTTTATCCCTGGCTAATAGCCATTTATGGACCTGACCTGCAAAAATTTATCAAGCTCTTTTTTAAACCCTAATAGAGTCCTGGCCTTCACAGCCTCCTCGGGCAAGGAGTTCCACAGGTTGACTGTGCGCTGTGTGAAGAAAAATTTCCTTTTATTAGTTTTGAACCTACTACCCATCAATTTCATTTGGTGTCCCCTAGTTCTTGTATTATGGGAAAAGGTAAATAATTTTTCTATATTCACTTTCTCCACACCATTCATGATTTTATATACCTCTATCATATCGCCCCTCAATCGCCTTTTTTCCAAACTGAAAAGTCCCAGTCTCTCTAGCCTCTCCCCATATGGGACCCGTTCCAAGCCCCTAATCATCTTAGTCGCCCTTTTCTGAACCTTTTCTAATGCTAATATATCTTTTTTGAGGTGAGGAGACCACATCTGCACGCAGTACTCGAGATGTGGGCGTACCATAGTTTTATATAGGGGAAGTATGATATCTTTTGTCTTATTATCGATCCCTTTTTTAATAATTCCTAACATCCTATTTGCCTTACTAACTGCCGCTGCACACTGCGTGGATGTCTTCAGAGAACTATCCACTATAACTCCAAGATCCCTTTCCTGATCTGTCGTAGCTAAATTTGACCCCATCATGTAGTACGTGTAATTTGGGTTATTTTTTCCAACATGCATTACCTTACACTTACCCACATTAAATTTCATTTGCCATTTTGCTGCCCAATCACTCAGTTTGCTGAGATCTTTTTGTAGTTCTTCACAATCCCTTTTGCTTTTGACTGTCCTGAACAACTTGGTGTCATCTGCAAACTTTGCCACCTCACTGCTTACCTCATTTTCTAGATCATTGATGAACAAGTTGAACAGGATCGGTCCCAGGACTGAGCCCTGGGGAACACCACTAGTTACCCCCTCCATTGTGAAAATTTACCATTTATTCCAACCCTTTGTTTTCTGTCTTTTAACCAATTCCCGATCCATGAAAGGACCTTTCCTCCTATCCCATGACCACCTAATTTACATAAAAGCCTTTGGTGTGGGACCGTGTCAAAGGCTTTCTGGAAATCTAGGTATATTATGTCCACTGGGTGCCCCTTGTCCGCATGTTTATTAACCCCTTCAAAGAATTCTAATAGATTAGACAGACACGACTTCCCTCTGCAGAAACCATGCTGACTTTGGCCCAACAATTCGTGCTCTTCTATGTGCCTTGCAATTTTACTCTTTACTAGTGTTTCTACTAATTTACCTGGTACTGATGTTAAACTTATCGGTCTATAATTGCCAGGATCTCCTCTAGAGCCTTTTTTAAATATTGGTGTTATATTGGCCGTCTTCCAGTCATTTGGTACCAAAGTGGATTTAAAGGATAGGTTACAAACCACTGTTAATAACTCTGCAATTTCACATTTGAGTTCTTTCAGAACCCTTGGGTGAATGCCATCTGGTCCTGGAGACTTGTTACTATTCAGCTTATCAATTAATTCCAAAACCTCCTCTAATGTCACTTCAATCTGAGTGAGTTCCTCAGATTTGTCGCCTAAAAAGGCTGGCTCAGATTTAGGAACCTCTGTAACATCTTCAGCCGTGAAGACTGAAGCAAAGAAATCATTTAATTGCTCCGCAATGGCACTGTCTTCCTTGATCGCTCCTTTTATAACTTTATCATCCAAGGGCCCCACTGCTTTTTTAGCAGGCTTCCTGCTTCTAATGTATTTAAAAAACATTTTACTATTGTTTTTTGAATTTTTGGCTAGCTGTTCCTCAAACTCTTTTTTGGCTTTTCTTACTACATTATGACAGTTAATTTGGGAGTGTTTATGTTCCTTTCTATTTTCCTCACTAGGATTTGACTTCCACTTTTTAAAAGCTGCCCTTTTCTCTCTCACTGCCTTTTTAACATGGCTGTTTAGCCATGGTGGTTCTTTAGTAAGATGACGGAGCACCCAGCCTTAATTTTGCAAGTAATGAATGCCCTCACAAATGCATGAGGAAATTCTGTCTCCAGAGAAGGGTATAAATGGTGTACAGTAAATAAGGCATGAAGCCATATTTTGGCAAACGAAGATTCAAATAAAATGTTGCGTAACTGCTAATTCAGTGAGTGTCATCCAGCCTATGCACTGAATGAAGTAGGGTCCTGTGGAGAGGAAAAAAAAGTATGACCATTACATTAAAAAAAATCCTGTATTATATACTCACAAAGAAGTTCAAATAAAGCCTTCTTGAGGCATTTCCTTACTTCTGAGCATTTGCCTTTACACACTTAGGCCATTGCTACACAGGACACTTCCTTTGGGAAAATTTTTGGGAAGAAGGGGCCTCCAGAAGAAGGACTTCCTTCCGGAAGCCCCCCGCCCCCCAGGACCATGCTTCTACACGACGTTTTGGAGTCTGGAAGAACGGTCTTCCAGACTCCAAATCACGTGACATTATGCTAATGAGGCATGGAGAATTTGCATCCACATCTCATTAGCATCTTTCGCTCCATGTATTAGCATGCCACTTCAGAAGGAAGTGGCCTGTGTAGAAACGACCTAAGGGTGCATCTACACTTGCATTCCTCTTTCAAAAGAGGTATGGAAATGAGGTAAATCGAAAATGCAAATGAGGTTTAAATTTGCATATTTGATGTCTCATTTGATATTCTAATTTTGAAAGACCTTCTTTCAAAAGAAGAAAGCCAGAGTAGGCGTTGCTTTTTCGAAAGTAAACCCAGCTTCGAAAGAATCATTCTTCCCTTTATTTAATGGGAAGAAGGATTCTTTCGAAGATGGGGTGTTTACTTTCGAAAAACAACATCTACACGAGCTTTTTTCTTTCAAACGAAGCTCTTTTGAAATTAGAGTATGCAAATTAGGTGCTAAATATGCAAATTTGCACCACATTTGCATGTTTGATTACCTCATTTGCATGCATTTTTTGAAAGAGGAATACAAGGGTACAGGCACCCTTAGGCTGTGGCCACACTAGCCCCCCATTCTGAGGGACTATGGTAATGTGTCACTTTGGGATATGCTAATTAGGTATTATGATGAATATGCAGTGCCTCGTTAGCATAATGGTGCTGCACCTGTTTCGATACTGCCAGTTTTGAAACACAGCTGCCAGTGTAGCTAGGGGGCCTTTCAAAATTACCCCCTGATTTTGAAAGCCCCTTATTCCTATCTGGTTTTGGGAATAAGGGGCTTTTTAAATCAGAGGTCCGTTTCAAAAGACCCCGGGCTACAAAGGTGGCTGTGTTTCAAAACTGGCAGTTTTGAAGAGCACACAGCCACCTTTATGCTAATGAGGTGCTGCATATTCACATCAGCACCTCATTAGCATATCTCAAAATGCCATATTACCATAGACCCTCCGAAAGGAGTGCTAGTGTGGCCACAGACTTAGTGTTCTTTCAAAATAGTTTAGTTTGTCATAGCTGATGCTCTGGGGAAAATAATCTCAAAATTGTATATGTTATTTTAAACATGGTGAAGCCCACATCTCAATGATTCCTAAGTAAGGCAACCATCCATCCTGTTTTCATGAGGACAATCCCATATTTTAGGCAGGCCGGTTAGCTAAGATCTACTTGTCCCATATATTCACTTCCCCAGCTGAATGCCCTTCACCCCAGGTCAGCAGCTGCAGCCTCAGGTAAATGTGAGGAGATAGCCTGTGGGGAGGCATCCCCATTCTGGTGCTCACACCATGGGGCATCCAGGGAGCTGCATTTCCTTTGCAGCTGCAGCTGGGGAACTGCCCTCCTGCCCCCAGAATGTCCTGTATTTAGGCTGAGGAAATATGGTCACCCTATTCTTAAGGGTAAGCCTAGACTGGAGCTGAAAGGCATAGTTTCCAGCTTGAATAACCATACACAGACTAGAAGAGAGCTGAGCTGCAGCAGAATAAGGAAGGGCTAGCTACCTCACTACTTACCAAGAGCAAAGGATTTTCTTGGGCTGGCTTAGTGCTCATATTGTGACAGCTAGACTTCTGAAGTCAGTTTAAAAAACAGGACTTAGCCTCTTAGGTCACTTTTGAAAATGTTACTCTTTATATAACTTCTCCCCATATCTATATTTTCATACGTTAAAATATTTCAATCTTTTATATTAACCTTTTTATTAAATGATCCTATAAATATATGAATGGCAAAGAGTAGATGTTCTGATACCACATGATTCTTCATTTAATAAATTAGAGACATTTTTCTTCTAAGGTGGCATGGGCGGGTTTTTATTTCCAATTCAGACTGTGTCTCAGATTGTCATTAATTGTTTATGCACAGGAGGAAGATGGAATTCCATTCATTCTGGAGCCACATCTGCATACATGAC
Source organism: Carettochelys insculpta (assembly GCF_033958435.1). Taxonomy (NCBI): domain Eukaryota; kingdom Metazoa; phylum Chordata; order Testudines; family Carettochelyidae; genus Carettochelys; species Carettochelys insculpta. The sequence continues at coordinate 183,225,429 of NC_134139.1, forward strand.
CCTGTTTCTAGGAAATGTCATCACTGCAGCTTTGTGGAGATAGGATCATGCATGAGTGTTCTTGTAGCTTTGTCAATTTTTAGAGGTTCTTGGATCAGGTGTAGGCCCACTAAGCTTGATGAATGAATTTTGGAATAATTATGAGTTCCCCTCTACTTCCTCAACTAAGATTAAACAATGTAGATAACCAGTTCAAGGAATGTCATTACAAAAAGGGCATTGTCTGATTTTTCTGGAACCTGAACATTCCAATGCTCTTGTCATAAAGCTAACACCCCTGACACATCATGGCAAATTTACAAATATCAAGTAAAATCCCACTTAGGTTCTCCCAAAAATGTTTAGCTCTGACCTATATAAACAGATAAGTTGTAACTGAATATTCCACAGGAATCTTGTACTATGTCATCCATAAAGGAAAGGATGACCGTTCCAATGAGGCAAGACACAGACATCTAAAAAAAAGAATTAAAAAATTAATTTTTTGCTGAACCACTTTTTTCATTCTGTTCCATTCAAAGTCAAATTTTGACACTTCTGTAATTTTTCATTTTTCAATTTCCTCATCAATATACTTGAATTGCAAATCTGTCCATGCAATATATTACTGTTGAATACAGAGTACAGAAAATAAATTGCATACAATTCTGTATTGATCCGGTATCTGTGATTATAAAATAACTATTCACTGTTCTCCTAAGACAGTGCCTTCTCTCTCTGAGCATTCTCAAATATATATTTCTTTTTTTCCAAATAACTTAGCCACTTTTATGACAATGAATCCCCTTTTGAAGAAAGGTTGCTGTTTTTGGTTTGGAATGGAAGTATGTCACTCTTCTTGCTAAACGCTTGTAGAAGAGCAGACCTTGAATTCTACACTGGTACCAGAAGCAACTGTAAATATATATCTATATCTATATCTATATCTATATCTATATAGGAACTTTTCTTGAGCCCTTGTGAAAGTTGTTATGGGGTCCTAAAACATCTCTTTTGCTCAGTTTGTTTGCTTCACATTGGCAGAAAGTAAATCCAGTGAAGTCCATGGGTACCAGAATATCACGTACCATAGCAAAAATTGTTGAGCTCAATATTTCATCAAATCAACAGGAGTAAGTTCACTCAGATTTCTTATTGTCTTGGTATACTCCATATCAACTGCTTCATGATATGAAGATTAATTTCAGTCAAAATCCCATCTATGCTCAAAGCACTGTGTATTTCCTTAAGGACTGTTCTTTTTCAGTCTTGCTGAGTATGGTGAATGGTTCCAAAGTATATAGAAGTTAGATAAAGTCTCCAGATTCAGAGGTGAACAGATTTTTTCCCCACTCACTGTGACTATTTTTGTGTTTAAAAGAAATATTTCTCCTCCGGTGTAAGTGAAACCGACAAACCTACTGGGTGTGATTGACTGTTCCAGATAGTGGCACCTAGACCTACATAGAACAAATGAGTGCTCCCTACAGTATTAGCTGAAAAGCAGTTGGTTTTGAGTTCAAACTGTTGAGGCTGATGCATTAAGCTCCAGAGGTCCCAGTTTCCAGTCTGCCTGTGGGCAGTTACACATGTGAAGCTGAGCTCCCTTTTGGCTATCCAGAGGTCTTTTCGGCTATGTCTACTCTAGAGAATTTTGTTGACAAAACTTGCAGGGTTGTGCAGAGCATCTATGCATAATATTCATTTTGTTGACAGTCTGTTGACAAAACTTGGCACTTCTGCCAACAGCATTCTACCTCTCTGTGATGAGGAATAACACTTTTGTCAACAGTTTCTGTCGAAAAACAAGGTATGTAAATACTCTGGGGGCTCTCAGTTGACAGGCAGGGCTTCTAATTCACTGGGCTGCCCTATTTTCTGAGCTTCTGGTTGGCCATTCTGTTGAGAGAGTGGCCAGGCGGTCTGGCTGCCCTTTATCAACAGAGCAGATTGTTCTTTTAATCTGCTTTTGTGTTTGGACATAATCTGTTGACAGAAGTTTTGTTGGAAGATATCTTCCAGCAGTAACTTCTGTTGACAGATCACTCTAGTGTAGACATATCCTCTGTTTCTACTAAGTCAGTCTATCTCTCTTGCTAGTATCCAAATGAGACTGAAAACCTGCTGTGGTAAATCTTCTATACACACCTAGTAGGTGATAATCTTTTCCCAGGAGAGCTTACAACATATATACAAAAGTATGCTCATCTGTGTGATAAAAGGAGAACTGAAAAAGTGGCTTGCCCAATTTCAGAATAAATGCTTGTCACAGATCCAAGAACTGAACATAGATATTTTTGAGTTTTAGACTGTTACCTTAATCTCAACACCATAATTTCCTTTCACCTCTTTTGTAGCTAAGTTTTACTCCTTTGTCTGCTGCTACCAAAAAGGCATGTTACTTTGAAGGAGATTTAGAATTCTGCAAAGAAGATCAGAAAAGATTATCACAGTTTGGAGGGATGTCAGGAAAATCACCCAGCAGCTATTTTGTCAGGGCTTGACTTTAAGACCAGAGAATGTAATGAGTAGTGTTCTGCATAGCCGTGGATATCTGTTTCCTATCTGCACATAGTGGAGCAGATACCTATGCAGGGATCCCCCTATACCAGCAGGCAGGAAGAAGGTGAGGCACCAGGGCAGACCCCTTCACTGCTGGCAGGGAGAGGATGCAGGAAGCTACATTTTAAACTTCTGTGCAGGAAGGGCTGCTGGATGTTTGGTGAGTACTGTCCTGCAGACTCCCATCCCCAGGACCTGCTGCTCTTTACCCCAGGTCATGGTTTTCATGCTGTTTGCTTTTTCCCTGCACAACCCTGCCTTCTTGCTCTTCTGTGCCATTTTTGCCCCTCCAGATGTGTTGTGCTGATGCCAATAAAATTCGGATTGTGGTTTGAGGGTTGGATAAGGAGTTGAGCTTGGTGGATACAGGGCTGTACTATTGTATCCACGCAGGGCTCTAGTCATGAGGTCACAACTGAATTCGTGAAGCTACAAGCAAATACGTTTCATCTCACTTCAGAATACCTTGGTGGTTCCTGTAGCTGAAGTCGGCTGTCTGAAACTCACTCAGGTGCTGGGATCTCTCACTTTGTGCACAAGAAAAGGCAGCCAGCAATAAAAATACATTAAATAAATTTTCACCATTATTCAAGCTTGAAGCAAATAGCCAGTAAAAATTTAGCATCATCTAGTAAAAATTAAGCTTTGTGATTGCTTAAATAAATGTGTATATATCCAATGTATTTTTCTGGATAGCCAAAAAAAAATAGTGTAAAAGTCTACAAGTGGCTGTAAAAAGTATATGTTAATAACTACCAACCAGTGAGAATCAACTTTTCTTTAGGAAAATAATGCAAAAGCAAAATACAGTTAAAATTCCTATTTTTAAACAAGATTTCCTGCTTGCTGATTTAAATCATGATAAAAATCAGTGATTTAAATCACTGTTATTTAAATCTGTCCACCCTGATACCATGGAGTCTCACAATTTTCTATGAAGACACCTCTCAAAGCTGATTTTGGGATATAACTACTAAGTATCTTTGACCAAAAGCATTCTTGTTCATCTTTAGTAATTTCTATAAGTGTGAATGTATTTCTGGATAGCTCTTCTTTTAATTATATGTTTTCCCCCAGGAGCATCATTGAAACAGTGCTACTACAAGAGAAAGGGCATTAATTAAATTCTCTGTAAGACTTCAAGGTTACACAAAAACAAGTCTGCTCCCCTGGTATCTTTCACTGAGTCTTCACAGGTCTCATGCTTGCATTTCATCATTGCCTTTAACAAATCAAACATGATTGTGGTGTTTCTCATAATTCTCTACTTTTACATTTCATAAATGTCAGATAAATCAGATTTTAAATTGTTAGTCTAATATATTCTTATAGAAATAGCATTGCACTATAAAAGCACAAGAAATACATGTCCATCCACTTGTTATATAATCCATTGTTCCTCAAAGAGCAGCTCAACTTATAAGCGGCAAACAAAAACAACTCATTAGCATTTTGATGAAATTAGAAGACTTCTTAGCTTCTGATTGTATTGTGATGGAAAATAACAACAGCAATGACTCAAAATGAGATGGGGGGTGGGAGGGGAGAATTGGAATAGGTTCAGTAAACTCACAAGTGACAATGGAGAAGCTTCATCATGTGTAATGTGCCACACATTTTTGATAAACTATTTTATAATTGCTTTCCAGACGTAGTCAGAATCATCTTTATATATATATAATTAACATTTTAATGTAGTTTTGAAAGTATCTCCCTTTTGTGGGGGAGGACTTTGTAGAGTGTGCTTCATGTAGCCTCCAGTTCAGAAAAACAAGTAAACTGGGCTGAATAAAAAACCCATACTCAGCAGAGCACTTAACCTTTAACTGGGGCTTAAATCACATTCATTTTGTGGTTAAGCAGGTACCACAGTACTGAATAAAAATGTTAGTCTGAATTAGAGTCAGCAGCCCCAATTCTAGGAAGCACTGTGAAGCTTCTAGGATGCTGAGCACCTTCAAGCCATTAGGTATCAATGGGAGTTGAGGCCTCTGAGCAGCTCCTTGATGATGCTAGGCAAGTTACAATTTATGCAAGGAATTTTTGAATTTGTCAACTCATGGGAAACTCCAAAACAGGTCTGAGATTTCCTCAAATTTGCCAACCCTCTCTCCTGCATGGAATGTTCTCCCCACAGCAGGCCTGAAGGGATTAAGGTGTATAGATAGGCCAATTAAGTGCCCAAGCTGCACCTGGAGAAGAATGGGATGCAGCCAGGATTGATTAGATAAGGCTCAGATGGTGCCTGTATAAAGCACAGAAATGTTGACTAGTTAAGGGCTTCAGGTAATCAGTTTGTGGTTACTTCTTAGGTGTGTTTGGGGTTATAGCAGGATGTACCTTACAGGTAGTGTACTCTGTTTCCTGGGAAGAAAGGTTTACAATGGTAAAGCTGAGTTTGGTGGGGACAGGAGCTGAGAAGCCAGAACAGGAAATATTCAAGAGGAGAAGAAAGGACTGAGATATTGTAAACCCTCTGCCAAATACAGGGCCCCAGAACTGGAACGCAGAGCAGAGGATAGGCCTGGATTTCCTTACTAGCTAGAGGGGAAGTGGCATAGACTTGACAGTGAAGCGTGGACTTCCTGGGACAGTTTTCCCTTTGAGACTTTGACTCCCCAGAAGTGAGACGGGGAGTACCATAGTTGCAAACAAGAAGCTACAGCTCTTCGAATGAGATCAGCTGTAGAGTGAGAAGATCTCCAAGAGCAGGATACAGGACCTGGAAATAGCTAATCCCCAGAACAGCCCCTAGCAGGGACATGACAACAGAAAACTAAAGATGTACACTGCAGACATTTAAAACTCTAGGGCTGTCTTGTGGTGATTGATCAGATTAGTCATCTGATTTCTGCTACATGTTTGCATGTGAATCTCAGCACATGCTGAATCCCCATCAATCAGCATTGACAACTATACGTTAGAGGTCGTCCACGAGTTCGTTTACCTTGGGTCCACCATCACTGACACCCTGTCATTGGACACTGAGCTAAATAGGAGGATCAGAAAAGCGGCCACAACTCTGTCCAGAGTCAGCAAGAGAGTGTGGAATAACAACAAGCTGTACACTCACACCAAAATGCAAGTCTACAGAGCCTGCATCCTCAGCACCCTCCTTTACAGCAGCGAGATTTGGACCCTGTATGCCCACCAGGAAAAGAGGCTGAACGTCTTCCACTTGTGCTGCCTCAGGTGCATCCTTGGAATATCATGGAAGGACCGAGTGACCAACACCGCCGTCCTCGAGCAAGCTGGAATCCCAGCCATGCACACCCTCCTCAGACAGCGTCGGCTCCGCTGGCTTGGTCACGTCCACAGGATGAATGATGGAAGGATTCCAAAAGACATCCTGTATAGTGAGCTAGCCTATGGCAAAAGACCTCCCAGATGCCCCCAGTTGCGCTACAAAGATGTCTGCAAGAGAGACCTCAGAGACGTAGACATCAAGCTGGACAACTGGGAAGAATTAGCAGACGACCGCGGCAGATGGAGGCAGCAGTTACACAAGGGCCTTCAGAAGGGTGAAATGAGGATCAGACAGCTAGCAGAGGAGAAGCAAGTGCACAGAAAGCACACTAAGGACTTGCCAGACACCCACCACATCTGCAAGAGATGCAGCAAGGACTGTCACTCTCGTATGGGTCTTCATAGTCACAGTAGATGCTGTAAATGAAGTCCTCAATTGAAACTATAAAGGGCGCGATCCATAGTCTATGCAGACTGAAGGATGCCTACTAACTAACTGATTGCTTAATTGTATTTAAGGTGGGGTTTCTTTAAAAAAAATCTTAATCTACTCCCATTAAAATTGTTATGAATGGCCATTAACTTCAATGGAACAGACCTTTTGAAATCCCATCTTTAAAATACAGCTTCCATGAACAGTTTTTTTTTTTTTTAATCTGGAGTAAAATGTCCTAGCACCATTGGACTGAATAGAGCTATGATTATTAACTGCAGTTGGAGATCTTGTTTTTTAAGGCAGAAATTTTTCTTCCATGGTGAACTTTAAATGAGTGGGCTCTGTGCTCTAAACTTTTCTTGGGGTGTATTGGAGAATGACAAATTCAGACCACATTCATTTTCTCTAACCCTGAAAAGTGTTTGGCAATGCTTATCTGAAAGGTTCCTCTTGGATATAGGACAATTTTTCTGCTGTGTTATGAGCTTTTAGCTATTCTTTTTTTAAAAAATGTCTGTCCTACATTCAGATTTGTGTACTGGCACTATTTACAAAAACACTTGTGCATGCTGCCTTCTATCTTTTGCAATAGTTTTATACATAGTGAATAAAATAAACAGAGCTTGGCTAGCATTATTCCAGGGGGGAAAATGACTTTATTTAGTCCATTCAAAAATCCATATTAATAAATAAATATTGGCTTCACTGCAATAAAACCCCACAGAGTGAAACAAAAAGGGGCAAATTGCTCCAGGGACCACATAATGAAATGTTACAAATTGTGAACTATAATAAAAGGAAAAGGCTATAAATCTAGGAAGAATCAATTCTCTTTTCTGATCATATTCAACCTCAATACACAACTATAATAGGCTCATACCTTTCTGCCAATGTCAGAAAAGGGATGTGCTGATCAATAATGTTTCTTTAAAAAGAAAAGGACTGAGGAAAGGGCTGAATGTGGCAGAATGGAGACATGCTTTGATTCCAATAGCTGTTGAGTAATTGCACAGTGCTGTATGAAATGAAATGCTGATACAGCCACCAAGCTCTTTTGCTGTGTGTATTTCTCCTGAAAGATCTCATTTTCCATAACCCATTTTATAGGACTCTTTAAGAGTACATTGCCCAGACTTAATAATCCCTGCTTCTGAAGGCTGAATTCCATTGAAGAGGATTACAGTGGCACCAACTGCCTCCAATGGCTCCTGGGCAAGGTGAGAGGGACAGGCTCCGTGCCTCTGGGAGGCAAGGTAAGAGGGCCTCAGCAGGAGGATAAGGGTGGGGGCTAACCATGTGGGGTTCTGAGGGCAATTTAAAAGGCCTGGCTTTTCAGTGGCAAAAAATCCCTGACCTTTTTGAATTGCCACACCCTAGGGCAGATGCCTCTCTCCTCTTGGTAGGCCTGATCACCTACCTTCTTATGTGAGACATTCTTTCTTGGTATAAGATGAAACATTTTGGCACAAAGGAATTTTTAAGGATCCAGGACTGTTGAGATGTGCCTACTGTGCCATTTACTTCCAGACACAAGGGCAGCATAGCTCTCTTGAAAGGATGCTGGATTGAGACCCAGAAGACCTCTGCCACTGACTTACTGAATAAAATTGGACAAGTCACTAGTCTCTCTGGTTCTGTTGTCATAATTCAAATTCATTTCTGTTCAGGAGAAATAATTGTCCACCTAAACTTCAGCTTTTATTTCTTTAATTGCTCCTATTTTACCACTGTTATAGCTACCCACTCAGAGATAATTTAGCAGGCTGATATCCCATTGTATGTACACCTAGGTAGGTTGCATGTGTATGTTTCAGGGGGGAATGGAATTGCCTGCTTTCCCCTTCTCACTACCACAATTACATTTCTCCGACTGACTTTTCAGGCCCAGCCTGTGGTTGTGGCTCAGGAAGGTAGAAAGCAAAGACCAGGATCATCCACCTTTCTGAGGCAAAGTGCTGAAATTTGACCTTTTGACCTCTAAGTACTGTCCAAATGCCTGTGATGCTTTCTAAAGTCACTAATAGTCCTACTTAACAACAGTGTCATTAATATATAAATAAAGCTGCAAAGCTTTATCATTCAGGTGGCGGTTGGGAGCATTAGCTGGTCTTTTGTTAATTAACAGGCAACATGGCTTTTAAGCAAGCTCCCAGCTCTAATGCGGAGCAAAGGTGGGGTTGAGCTCCCACCTCGCATGCCAATGAAAATTGCCTGGTATGCTACTCTTGGCACCCATACTGGGGATTTCTGACCCTTAGTGTAGACATTACTGAAAAGGGAGGAATACATTTGATGGTTTGTAGTTTCCCATTTAAAGTAAGCAAACAAAACTTGGAGGAAACAAGAAGTGTGTACCTATGGAGGAGATTTGCAAGCAAAAATTGTGAGCAAGTGTTAGGGTCATAAGTGAGGATGTGTTTTGATAATCCCTTCTCACCATTTTCCAGTAACTGGCTGCATCTACGCTACAAGATAAATTCAAATATGAGGCAGTGAGCTTGATATGACCATGTGATTGTCTTCAAAGTAAATACCCATGACCTCGATTTCGGGAGCTCTAATATCAAGATGACAATATCACCGTTACCTGACAGGTGTAGCATCAAGCTCGAATTCAAACGTTTGATTAAAAGCAAGTATGAAAGTGCCACATCTTAAAATTGAATGTATTGGCCTCCAGACATATCCCATATACAACCTGCTATGATCAGTGCTCTGATCTGGAAGAGGGAGCTTCTGGAAGGAGAGTTTCCTTCCAGGAGATCTCTGTGGGTCATGCATCTACACGGCTACTTCGGAATCCGGAAGAGCTTCTTCCAGACTCTGAATCATGTGACCATATGCGAATGAGGCATAGGAAATTTATATCCATGCCTCCTTAGCATCTTCCAGGCTGCTCCCCTAGCAGCTAAGGTAATCAGGGGCTTCCTGCTTCCGAGGGGAAGTCTCCCCCAGCAGCTAAGGTAGTTGGGGGGACTGCTTCAGCTACTTCAACATTCCAAACAGCTCTTCAGCTACAGACTGCAGCACCCCTCCGACACCCTGCCAAAAATATGTTTTGGAGCTTGCTGCCCGTTGCAGACACCTGCTGGTTTGATATGTCTATTATAAAGTCTTTTTTGCTAACATCTCCTATCTTTCTTCATGCTTTGGCCCCCTCAGAAACACTGTGGGTGGGGCTAATTGAGATTCCTGTTTCCTTTAAAAGTTCAGTGTTTGATATTTCACTGCCATCACCTGTGTTGGCATTGTCTGTGTGGTAAAGAGGAAAGTCAATTTTTTTCATAGACTTTTCTATCCTCTTTCTTCTAACTTTGAGATTACAGTACAGGTCCCTATATTATTTCCAGGAATCAGATGCAATCATGTGAGAGGGGACACTCAGTGGATGGCCAGATGAAAACAGAATGGCCTGTGCACAGAAGCCTTATAGTGCACTGGGAAGCCAAAGACTCTCCCCTCAGCAACTCTCTTACAAAAACTTTCCTATCTTCTCTTTCCTCAAGCTTTCCAGGACCTCTGTATTATTTTCAGGGATTGGATGCAATCAGGTAGGGGGACACTGAGAGTTCAGTTACAGAAGAAAGATATTTCTGCCATCTCTGTGGGTGCCCTACTTTTCCTTCCTTCCAGCAGCAAGAATGGATGTTTGCTAACCACAGGAGGAAAACCAGGAAAATGCAATGTGGGAAGATGATGTCAAAGACCAGCGAGCATACCCAGAATGCTACGGGGATGAGGGAACTGTGGGATAGGTTCCCACAATGGACTACTGCAACAGTCGATGTTTGCCAATGGAGTGTGGCAGCAATAAGTCAACTTTGTGAGGAGCATGTGGGGAGGTGAGGATGGTCAAATTTGAAGTTATAAATTCCAGAATTACAAAATCAATATTAATAAATTTGAGTGGAGATGCAGCCTGGGACATGTCCCATGCGTACAAAGATTTCACATTGGAAGGCTTAGAAATAGGAAAGAAATTTGAAAATGAGAAAAGAGTGCCCAGAAACAAAAACACAATGGTGGAAGGGAGGGAGGAACTAACATACTCAGCTGCCAAGCAGCATCACACAATATGATTCTATTTACCAATCTGAAGGACACCAGGTGGAAAAGTCATTACAGTTAAATGAGTCAGTGACTTAGACTTATTTAGTGGCATTTAAGTAAAAACTGCAAGTAGACTATTGAATGTACACTGAGAAAAGTTTTTTTTTTGTCTTTTTTAACAAATAGTGCTTCCGTAAAAACTTCAGCGGGAGAAGCATAAAAGAAGTGATGGGAGAAGGGACACCCAGGCTGACACCATTGTTGGAATGAGATGATAAAGGAAAAGCAAAAGGATACCAGGCTGGAGACCTAGGCTGGGGAGAGTGGCAGAGAGTTCAAAGCAAGCATCAGGACCTTAATATAGACATTTCAGTGGGGAGCCAGTATTGCAATTTATAAATTAAGGTGGTGAGTTTAAAATGATGGAGACATACTTTGGCAACAACGTTTTGCACAGACTTTAGCAAGATGCTGGGAGAGGGAAAATCAAAGTAAAGATGGTTTTGGTAGTGAACACAGGACAAGCTGAGGTGTAAAGGGGCAAGTTTTTATTTCCTTTATGTGTGCAGCTGCACAAGCATTTGGTATGTTAGCTAGGTGTGACCCAGTACATGCACTGGAGTTTGGACTTCAGAGGGTATGAATAACAGCTGTACCCCAAACTCTCCCACATGGGTGCTAAGGGCAAGAATAAAAGGTTCCCAAGTCTCATTCACATGGTCTTTTTCAAACAGGACTACAGTAATGCAAAGCTCCTTTGTTGTTTGTGCCTGCAGCATCCACACTGCGCGATTGCAACACAGTACTTTACTGCATATTGTTATTCATGTCTCTGTAGTTCCAACTCCAGGCAGTGTGGACAAACCCAGAAACAGCTGCCAGTTGTATAGCATGAGATAAGCTCAGAGGCATGTGAAAACATGGGTAGGAGTTGAAATGCAACACTGTTTTATGGTTCTTGCTGAAGGCAGTTTCATGCAGCAGATCTGGAAGTGATTTTTTTCTTCACACCTAATAAGCTGCACTGAACTTACATTTCAGATCATCTTATACTTTTTTAAATATATTTTCAAGCTTGAGAGCAGCCTGAACATCTTTGCAGGTGGAAACCTGAAATGCATTAAATTTGCCTGCAAAGGAGTATAGTCTGTATGGTTTTGTAAAATAAAAAGCTTCATATTGTTATGGAAACAAAGCAGATGGTGCCACATTTTGAAAGAACTCAGGCAAATCGGAGGTCAAATTGTATGTTTTCATCGCTGATATTTGCATTTCCAAGAGGAATAATAAAAAAAGTTTAAAATTAGAGGTGAGCTACACTGGTTAGATGGACACAAGCTCCTTCAAATTCAGTAGAGATTTCCATACCACCAGGTGTTCCAGGATTTCATTTTTACATGCTTTTCCTACAAGTTTATTCTCTGAGAATAATTCTGTTTTAATTTCATTTGCAAAATGTGAAGTGTTCCAAATTACACTGTACCCTTCTGTGAAGCTGAAGAACAGCTAGATATAATGCCAGTCTCCCCAGAGTTTGTTAGTTTGTCCCATCTCTGACTTGAAGCAGCCATCATTAAAAGTAATTGAGTGTCTGTGCCTCATTCTGCCCTTAACCTTTCTGCTGAAACTGCCATTGGAGTGCTAATTTGAGCTAGCTGGAGTAGTGTATTTTGTGACCTACTTCGAGTGCCTTAACCAATGTAGATAAAAAGAAGTTAATGGTAATCATGCATTTGATTTCTACAGATGTTAAATTGTATCTACAGTCCACCAACTAATATCACATAAAACAGTCCCTACTAAAAGTTACTACTTGCCTGCTGATTGCTATTCAAATGTAGGTTTATGAAGGATGTGGAGCATCCTGACCTTCTCCCATTGTCACTGCAAACTGAGAATGTTTAAATCTGATCAACTGTGTCCCATGAATAAAAACTGGCACGAACTGGGATGCAGTAGATATGGATTCTGTTCACAAGTCCTCAGCTGGCCTGCCCTGTAACTTTGGGTATTTCTCTTCCTCTACCAATGTCTCTGATTCCAACTGTCTGAAATGGGGATGATACTGCCTTTGTGTTGTGAGACTGATTAGCTGAAAACATTACATTAGAGCTCAATAGTATTGATATAGATTTGATTTAGGTATTTATCAATTCCAATTTCAAAATTTTGTTCTAAATTTTGGCCAAGCGCACACAAAAAACAGACCTGGAAACAGAAACCAAATATTCTGGCTCCGAGGTCTCTACTCTCCCTCTAATTTGTCTACATGCATGTAGCCCTGAAGAATTTTCCTGTAGCATCTCTCAGTCATAGTGAGGTTGATCTTCATGGAGGATGGGATCTTCATTTTCAAATCCAATATATCCATATGTAGTATCTTATTCTGACAAGCAATAGCTTTAAAACACCCTCATGCACACACTTTTCCACCTCAAGAGGCACTTTAAAGGAGATTTAGCAAGTAGATATGATTCACTGTAACCAAATAAGATTGCATGAGGCACCTGAGCTGTAAAGACCTGGCTGAGAGGCATTTACAAATACAGATATTTTTTTCCCAAGGTGAAGGAAAAATTTTTAATGCTTTTCCACTTGCTATGCTACGTATTTTGCACATAGCTATATTCCTACACTGAACTATTAGTCAACAGTATTTACCAGGATGAGTGCATGAAACATTCTGGTTTGTTTGTTTAAGAGATCTAACCATGTGTCTTAATTTACTATTGACAAGGACTTTAGTAATCAATGGTATTTAAAGTGGCTGATGGATGACTATTTTGTTCAGTTGCTTTTGACAGTGATGTGCAAGAGTTTTATATTCCTTTTCATGTCAGGTCTTTTCTGCACTGGGAATGTCTGCCAGTGTAGTTGATGCAGTTATTGGTGTAAAGCACCTTTATACAAACATAACTGTTTGCATAGAGAAATATCAGAGGGGTAGCCATGTTAGTCTGGATCTGTAGCAGCAACGAAGGGTCCTGTGGCACCTTATAGACTAACAGAAAAGTTTAGAGCATGAGCTTTCGTGAGTTAACTCACTTCTTCAGATGCTGGTCCTGGAAATCTGCAAGGCCAGGTATAAATAGGCCAGAGAAAGGCCTACAAAAACCCATAGGAGAGCACTTCAATCTCCCAGGACACACAGTAGCAGATTTAAAAGTAGCTATCCTGCAGCAAAGAAATTTCAAGAACAGACTTCAAAGAGAAATCGCTGAGCTACAATTCATCTGCAAAGTCAATACCCTCAGCTCAGGATTAAACAAAGACTGTGAATGGCTGGCTAAATACAAAAGCAGCTTCCCCTCTCTTGGAGTTCACACCTCCAGATCTACTGATGACAATGCAACTCAGCCTGCCTGACTGAGCTAACCTCGTTATCCCCAGCCTTTCTCTGGCCTATTTATACCTGGCCTTGCAGATTTCCAGGACCAGCATCTGAAGAAGTGAGTCAACTCAAGAAAGCTCATGCTCTAAACTTTTCTGTTAGTCTATAAGGTGCCACAGGACCCTTCGTTGCTGCATAGAGAAAGGGGCATAATTATACAATTAAAAGGGACTATGTACACTTACAGCATGGCAGTGGCATAGCTGTGCCACTGCATCATTTAGTGAAGAAACTACTTATGCTGACAGCAAATCTTTTCCCCTTTGGCCACCTCTACACAACCACTCCCTTTTGGAAGGGGCATGTAAATGCCATGGATTGTAAATACTAATGAGGCACAAATATGAATATTCAGCACCTTGTTTGTATAATGATGGCCACCCAGAGTGTCGAAAGTGCCGCTTGCAAAATGAAAACTAGCCATGTAGATGGGTTTCCTTCTAAAGGAAACCGCGACTTCAAAAGCACCCTTATTCCCAATTGGAAAGTTAGTTTTCAATTTGAGTTCAATTCAGCTAGTTTTCAATTTGACAGCAGCACTTGCAATGCTCTGGGTGTCTGCCATTATGCTAATGAGGGGTTGAATATTCATATCAGCACCTCATTAGTATTTACAATCCACAGCATTTACATACCCCTTCTGAAAGAGAGGTGTAGTGTAAACACCTCCTTAGTGTTATTAATTCACTTTCCCAAGGGGCAGTAGCTCTTAGGATGGGAGAAGCTCTCCCAAAGACATATCAAGGTCTACATTGGCAATAGAAATGTGTCACTCAGGAGTGTGGATTTTGAACATCAGTGCAATGTAGTTATAATGACACAACTTACTAGTGCAGACTAAGCCTAAAGCACTGTAACAACCCCTTGTGCATGTGCAGTTATACCAATGTAAAAGTAGCCCCATTTCAGTAAAAATAAATCACCCCTAACTGAGACAATTATGCTGGAAGGCCTTAGGATTTCTGAAGTGGTTCTGGGTCAAATGCTATGGTGCCTAGTGTATTTTCAGCTTCCATTGACTATCTTCAATTCCCATGGAAATCAGTACCTCTCAGAATTTCTTTCTTGCATAAAAACAGGAAGACCACTTAGCCTCAGAAAGACAGCACTTGTAGGTAGGCTGTGGCTATACCTACTGTTCTGAGATTCTTCTCCTTTTATTACCATGCAAGGATTTGCCACATCACTGGTTTAGGTACTTGATGACTGGAGTATGTAGCATTTGCACTGGGAGCAACTGGATGGAGCTGAACAAGGAATAAAAGGGGACACATTGTTTTCACTCCCTGTGCCCTGTATCTTGGCCAGGAAAAGCTGGCTTCCCATATGACTGCGGAGCATTCTGCACAAATTATCACATACCCTTGGTATCCTGGTCTGGTCCTTCAGTCCCAGGTTTCAGCTTTTGCTTTGCTGTTTCTCCAGCTTAAGCCCATATTTATGTGAGTATTTATACATTTCACGTTCCAGATTACTTAACCTTTATCCAATCAGCTTTTAGCACTTCTTTATGTAGCTATTGTATTGCACGTGGAGTAAGCTTCAGTTATGTGACATCGATAGATTTCTTTCTGCAGGTTTCACAGCTTGTCGTGCTTTCTTTCCATGTCACCTTATCTTGAGCCTTCCCAATAAATGTCTCCTTGTTGCAGGTTTGTGTATTTTCATCTTGCAGTTTCAAGCATATGTTACTTTTGATCTATCAGAAATAACATTATAAGCAAACTGGCAACCCTACGAAAAATCAGAAAAATCATATGGACAGCAAGGCTTTGACTGAAGGGATACCTTGTCTTTATTCAGGCTTTATCTCTAAGTACATCTTGTTAGAAATATAACTATCAAAGCTCTTAAAGCTTAATGATTCTTCATTCTTTATTTCAATTTTATAAGCCAAATATGTTAACACCATCTACACTTCAATTTACTAGAAGTGGTGAGGTTATGGAAAACACTCTTTACTGTCAACATTTGTTATGTTTAAAGTTTGTTGTGTTCAATGTCTAGTTTTGTTTGTGAATCATTACAGATGCAATTCATCAGCAATTTTCCTGAGACTGTATTTTGAGGACTATTTCAGTTTTATGACATTGATGTTTAGTTGCTTTTAATGGTTCCTCAACAAAAATAATGTGTGCCAGATATGAGAATACAATAAACTGTTTCATATCCAGCAGCCCTGGGCCTGGGAGGTTGTTGGATATTCATATATGCTGGATAATAGAGAGGCGTACCTAGCAATGCATAACAGTAAAGAAAAACAAGATTAGGAATTAAGAAACAAAAATGCATGCACAGTACTTTACCAACAACAGTAGTATTGTACACTGTACAATTATACAGTATTTATGTATCAGAAAGATAGCTGTGTTAAATAGTAACAGAGAGGTAGCTGTGCTAGTCTATATACTATCAAAACAAAAAAGCAATCCAGTAGCACTTTGAAGACTGACAAAAAAATTTATTAGGTGATGAGCTTTCATGGGACAGACCCACTTCTTCAGATCATAGCCATACCAGAACAGATTCAATATTTAAGGCACAGAGAACCAAAAATAGTGATCAAGGTTGACAAATCAGAAAAATTATCATCAAGGTAAGCAAATCAGAGAGCAGCGGGGCAGAAGGAAGGGGGGTGGGAAGTCAAGAATTAGATAAAGCAAAGTATGTAAAAGAGTTCTTATAATGAGCCAGATAATTGCCATCCTGATTCAAGCCAAGTGTTAATGTGTCGAATTTGA
This sequence comes from Carettochelys insculpta, assembly GCF_033958435.1. Classification (NCBI taxonomy): domain Eukaryota; kingdom Metazoa; phylum Chordata; order Testudines; family Carettochelyidae; genus Carettochelys; species Carettochelys insculpta. The sequence goes on from NC_134139.1 coordinate 183,241,834, forward strand.
ATATAAAGGAGAGTTCAACAGCCTCTCTTTCCAAATGGCTGTTAAAGTTCCTTTTCAGTAAAACACAGAGTTTCAGCTCATTAACAGAATGGCCCACTGTTAGCCGGTGGCCAGGTAATGTGCAGTGAGGTACTCTCCTGGGTCCTAAACAACCCAGTTTTTTTACTGTTAGAGCAGGCAGCTCCTAGCACTCTCACCCACGGCCAGGCTGTAGTAACCAAACGGTTAAAGTTCTTTTGTTGTGCCGGCTGTGTTGCAGTGACAAAAGGGTTAACAGCAGGGTCAGGCTCAGAGCTTAACTAGTTACAAGTTTATTAAGCTACAGTTATAAGCGTGTGGTTACAAAAGGCTATTGTTTACTTCTTATATGCTAGCAAAGTACAGGTGTTAACAAGTTACGTTACAATCCAATACAAAGATATCTGTTACTATCTAAAAGGATAATATCTTGACACAATGACATCTAGTTACAGAGCTCTAATTCTTTAGCTGTGCACAAAAAAGTCGGAGACCTAGCATGGGTGTATCTTACCCTCTCTGCGTCTCTCGATACCAGCGTAGCCAAGCCGGATCGGTCACTCAATTCCGCGGAAAGACGAATACGAGGTTGGGCGTCCCCAGTTGTGGACCTTGGGAGGCAATCACCTGACCCGACCAGCAGGTAGTTGGTGGAATGCACTCAAAGTTAGAGTTCTGCTGGACCCATCTTTTATACCCCTTTTTGGGTTACGTATTCTCTTTCTTATCTATGGTGCCAGATCATACTGGTCTGTCTTTGTGACGCCAGTTTGTTACAAGGGCATTTCTTACTTAATTTGCACTTGTAAAACAGGAGATAAGCAATTTAGGAGTACAGGACATTCTTTTTGTGTGGGTGGGGCACTTCCCCTTCTGGGATGGTTGTGTGGTCATCATATCCATCAATGCCAGCTGGGGTGATTTCTTGAGGGTCCCCCGCCCCATGTTGACAGTTTGGCCTGTTAGCCTTCTATCTGTACTTCCTGCTTCTCAGGGTCACGATAAGCTAGCACATCTGGGCCTCAATGAGGACATCAAAGACTGTGCTGTCAGCAGCCGTTTCCATGCCCTGTGTGCTCCTCAGTGGAGGGGGCAGCGAGCAAGCTGGCTTGTAAGGGGGAGACTTTGTCTGGCTACACGCACTCCATTAAAGTGGTGACTAACAGGTTTGTGAATTAGGAGTGTTTTTATGTCTGTTTTATGCCCATTAATTCTTTGTCTAAGAAAGTTTGAAGTCTGTCCAATATACAAAGCATCTGGGCATTGTTGGCACATGATGGCATATATGATGTTAGTTGAGGAACATGAGAATGTGCGCATGATTCTGTGAATAACCTGGTTAGGACCAGTCATGGTATCTCCAGAATAGATATGTGGACAAAGTTGGCAATGGGGCTTGTTGCAGGGAAAAGTTCCAGGATTGGTGGTCTTGCGGTATAGTCTGTGGCTGTTGGTGAGAATCCTCATGAGGTTGGGAGGTTGTCTGTAGGAGAGAACAGGCCTTTCACCTAGGGCCTTCTGGAGTGTGGCATCCTGATTAAGGGTAGGTTGTAGGTCTTTAACAATGCATTGCAGTGGTTCGAGTTGGGGGCTGTACGTAATCACCGGGGTGCTCTGTTCTTGGCTTTTTTGGGCCTATCTTGGAGTAGCTGGTCTCTGGGTATTCGTCTGGCCCTGTTGATTTGTTTTTTTTTTTTATTTCTCCTGGCAGGTAATTCAGGTTTATGAATATTTGGTAAAGATCTTGTAGTTTTCGATCTCTGTCAGTAGGATCAGAGCAAATGTGATTGTAAACAGAGCCTGACTGTAAACAATGGATCTAGTTGTGTGTGCAGGATGGAAGCTAGAAATATGTAGGTAAGTAGGTATGTAGGTAAGTATGGCAGCCAGTGGGTTTCCAGTAGAGTGTAGTACTGACCAGGCCATCATTGATTCATACTGTAGTGTCCAGGAAATGTATCTCTGGCATGGAGTAGTTGAGGCATAAGTTGATGGTGGAGTGCAGATTGTTAAAGTCTCTGTGGAATTCTTCTAGAGTCTCTATACCAGGGGCTCATTTGCATACTTGGCTTAATCTAATTATTGACTCCCCCGCTCCCTTCTGCCCTTCTACTCTCTGATTTGCTCATCTTGATCATTTTTTTTGGTTGATTTGTCCACTTTGATTACTGTTTTTGGTTCTCTGTGCCTTAAATGTTGAGTCTCTTCTGGTATGGCTATGGTCTGAAGAAGAGGGTCTGTCCCATGAAAGCTCATCACCTAATAAATTATTTTGTTAGTCTTTAAAGGGCTACTTGACTGATTCCTTGATTCAGAGTGAATTTCTTAAATTCTGAGGTATTAACTGTTCTGTTTTTCCACAAAAAATTCAAAAGGTGGCTGGGTGTTCCACTGTGGGATGAAAACAAGTGCCACAATCTGACGTTTTCATGAAATGTAATTCTTATTGTCTGTCAAGCCCTATTTTATATAAATATTGGGCTACTTTAGCATCTATGTTAAATATGATTCCAGGTCCTGCCAAAGGATAACAACCTGTGACCTTCAGAGGCAGTAGCAAGAGTGTTGCCACCTGACTCACTTTGGAGCAATCTCATCATACTTTTTTCACAACTTCTTAATTCCAATATTGTATATCCCCTGGAATCTACAAAGATGATTTTGATATATGTGTAATGTCGACACACCTGGGTCACCGGCACCATGGATAGAACCTGTGAGCATAGGGTGTAAAGCTCTGCACTCTACCATGTAAGCTAAAGGTCAGCTAGCTCTCAGCCAAGGCTGTAGAGCAGAGACTTCACTCACCCCAGATGAGGTTTCAGTGCCTCGGGCTACTACATATGGAATGCGTTTGCTATCTTTTGTGAGGATTATGGGCCCATTCATGCTTAACAGAGAACTGGAAAGGAAAATGGGAGTAATCTAACACACTGAGCAGTGACTACACCTAGCTTTCAAATTTCTGCATGTAAGTTGTTGTACCTCATGCAATGGTTGTCTTCAATCTTTTAAACTGGACAGAACTGGGCTCAATCAGTATTGTTCAAGTACTGAATCTGTAGTGTTGGCTCACAACTTTGAGGAACAAAATGCAGAACATGGGGTTGGTATTTCGATAAGTGGTGCTAACTATACTCTGACAGTTCTATTTTTTTAAGTTTAAACACCAAAGCATTGAGTGTCTGTAGCCATTAAAGTTCCTATTACCTTGTCTATCAGATATAAGGTGACATATAATCCTGGGAGGGTTGATCAAGTTTGAGCACTTATACCTTCAGAAATGTCCCAACCATAGCATGGTTGGGGTGGCTTCACAGTCTTTTCAATAGTTCTATTGACAGCCCAGGAGATTATCTAGGGGGCCTAGAATGGTGGTGGGGGGGCAGTTAAGGTGGGCCTTCCCCACTCACGATGGCAGTGGCATCCGGTACAGCCTGGCAGTCTGCTCCACTACCCCACCCATCTCCCAGCCCATTGCACTCCACTTCACTTCAGTGGCAAGAAGCCCAAGGCCATGGTCCCAGCCACAGACCCAGGACACTGTTTCCTGCTGCTGTGGTGAATTGAAGCACAGGGGGCTGTAAGATGGGTGGTGGAGTGGAGCAGACAGAGCTGCTGGCTCACTCCAGCTCCTGCCTCTATGGTGAGTCGTGGGGGGCAACCCTACTGCTTACCTATGCCAGGCTCCCTGGCAATGCAGCAGCTTGTGTTGCTGGGGTGAAGGGGCTTCAGCAAGGAGCCAATGGAGCTGATGGGGGCAAAGCGGGGTCGGGGCAGGGCTTGGGCAAATGGGTTGAGTGGGGCAGGGCAGGGCCTATGACAGAGGGGTTGCCCCCACCAGGGATGACTCTGTATATCTTAGAAGTAAATTTTTCACTTTTGCATCCATTAAGCTTTACATTCATTGCCAATATTTCCACGTCTTACAAAACCATCTACTTTAATTTCCCATGTAGCTCTGTTTGGATCTAGTACTTCGTCAATTGCTGTTGTAAACTTTTGCATAGTATTTGCCACTGCTCATTAAAGATCCCTGAGTTCTAGTGATAAATGAAATAGCTCTTCGTAGTTTCTATTTACATTGGTTAAATAGAAATTAAAATTCTAATTTACTGCGGGACAATTTGAGATGAAAAATACTATGTAATTATAAGTTATTTTGTCAAAATGATTATCAAATGCCTGTTCTGTTTTGTTTTTTTTTTTTAAAAAAAAAAAGCTGATTTTATTCTGACACAATCCTGGAGATTAAAGAATGCATGGATTGAAAGGGGATCTATAGTAAGGGTACTTAAAGTACATTACAGTTCTGTATTACTTCATTTGATGAAGACACTTCCCTACAGCGAATTCTGTTTAAACTGTTTCCACACCTACTATTGTGGAAACAACTGAGTGTTTGCTCCACCAAGGTATTCGTACAATTTTCTTTTAAGTAGAATATGTGGCTCTTATAGCTTCCCCCATCTATGTGTGCAGTCCCTTATGTGCTAGGGTACTAAAAGCTACCAGTGAGTCCTGTGACAAGCCAACTCACACCCTGTGTTTGTGCACTTCTTAGAAGCAAAGTTTATATTAGTGGATCTTAATTGTGAGCACCCCAATGGAAGGTAGATTAACATATAAACAATAAAACTTGTGGTATTTACTCTGGTGTATATGAATGCACAATTATAGTATTTGAAACCTTGAAAAGACAGGAAAAAGAAAGCAAGAACAATACATGTGCTGCTGCATTGTAACTAGATTGCTACTGAGGACTCTGTTTGGTATGATCTGCCAAGTCGCTTCCCAGGAAATACATGTTCTTTGTGGAAGCTAATAAAATGCACAGGAGGTGGGGATCAGCCTTATAAGTCTCTTACCTTTTGGGTGTTCACAACTAAATCACCCATTGATGCAAACGTCAAAGAGAAGTCCCCCTCTGTCTCTCAAATCTATTGTCATTGTTACCAGGAAAACATAGAAATGTCATACGTAAACGAAAAGCATCTAAGAAATGTTGGTGGCTTAGAATGGCAAAGATTTTTTTCCCCTGAGCCTTTGCAAGTTTTATTAAAATTATCTATATCTACTAATAAAAGCTAAGCTCTTCAGCATTGTTTCCAGATAGAATTTCTGCAGCCAATTAATATTTGTGTGTATATAATGGCACTAACTGAGCATGCAAATTAAACATGCATGAAGTTTGGAAGATTTGGTCTCTATAGAATGTTTGCTTTGGTTTTACTATTCATTATTTCCTTCTCTGTGGCATCATGTTTTTAGCTTTATGGCACAGCCTGCTCATTTTTTTAAATTCACCTTCCTTGCTCAGAGCTTTGGTTTGCAAGGGTTTGCCATAGCTTTAACCAAATAGCTTGGAAACAGTACAGAAGACAGCTCATTCAGATCATTTAGTGTTTTATACTACAAGCAACAGTTGTTGCACAATCTGTGCAGAAGGTAGAATTACAAGCAGCAACTGCACTTTTCGTTGGCTTTATCTGTAATCTGGGAAAAATGAGTTTCTGAATGATATCAAACTGCAAAGGCAAAACTGATTAGGTATGTTAGGTTTCATTTTTCTTCACTGTGGGGATCAAGTGAAGCGTACCATGCAAAAGGTCATGATTAGAGCTGAAGGATCACACATTAAACTGAAGGACGGTACATTTCTTTTGCTTTCATGGTATTTAGTTCGTGTGACATTTTGTTTCAGTCATGGTCTCTTGTAGCCTAGAATCACAAGGATTCTCCAAAAGCACTTCAAGAGACTGAAATACCTACTGAAAATGTACAGCAAATGGATACAAAGCTTCTGTTTTACAAAAGAACAGTCTTTCAATTCTCTGTGAGAACAAAACTAATTGTGGGGAAGGCAAGCCTCACATTGATGTATTTATTTTAGGGTAAGGACTGCATTATTGTATTAATGGCCATAATATATCCCAGTGATCATAACATTTTGTCTCACATATAAGTTGAAATTTAAAATTAGATCTAAATGGAAAAGCGTATTAAGTGATCACCTGCAGCAAGCACAGAGGGGCCTGCTCCTCAGCTCATGTAAATCTGCACCACTCCATTAAAGACTGCACCAGTAGTGCTACATTTCCATCAGCCAGGGATTTCATCGGCAACACAAGATAACTTGATAGACGGACACATGCCCCAGATTCATTTTTGCAGAAATTCCACCTCGTTTCCTTGAAAAGAGAAGATAATCCTGAATGAAGCTTGATTTGAAACAAGAGTTCAATCTGTGCTCAATGCTCAATACATTGAATTTTCTGCTTGGGAAGATTTGCCATGCTTTCCAAAGACAAAAGTAAGCTTAAGTAATTTCCTAGGTCATGCCTTCCATTTGGAACATTCATGTTTGTTCTGAGAAAGACAATATCAAGGTAGGAGAAGCAGAAATAATATACAATAGTCAACAGTATATATGGAAGCAACTCATCATGTACTACTACCTCAGAATGGAATTGTTTAGAAATATGTTGAATTAGGCACAGATTTGATTTATACCACCATGTGCAGTTGCTTGTGGTATTATTTAGATCTGCATGACCCTAAACCCCATCTGAAAGCTTCCATAGTCCCATTACTGTTTTCCTACCAATGTGATTTCAGAATATGACAGCTAAGTATCACAGATAACTTGAAAAAAATAGGCTAACAAAGGACATTCTGCGTTTCATTCCCAGAATTGTGCACAATTTCAGTGTGTGACCCATTATGGCTGTTAGAGGACAATACAGTATGTTACCTCTTAAAATGCTGCCAGCTGGATAGGGTTCACGTTCACTGCTATTGCGGCAGTTTTGAAAATGGGACTTCTGAAAAGTTTATTGCATGTGTGCTGAAGTTTTCAGCATCCAGCTCAGTCTTCAGTTTTTTGCATTCAAAATTTGAGAATACTGAGTACGTAGGATTTTGTATCAGATGATTTTATTCTGATCAGAGCTCTTTGTGTTCATCTCCTGATCCACATCCTTGGCAAATATCAGAGAGCTGTCCAGTTATCTCAATGTCTTCAAGTCTTCTTTAAACTTTGAGCTGGATGATGTTTGATTGATTTGTCTATAGACCTTTCAAAACCTTTAAAATGTTTTTTGTTTGTTTGTTCTTGGTTTTTTTGAAGTGGTGCAAGGCAAAAATGTGAACAGAAATCATTTATCCAAACCAATAAATGCAATTCTCAATGGCTATGGTCACACTAGAGAATTTTGTCAACAAAGCAGGGGGTTTATCAACAAACTCATGGATTGTGTATACACAAAATAGGTTTTGTCAACACAGCGTTGACAAAACCCAGCATTTTCACCAGCAGCGTTCTGCCTCAAAACTTTGAGGCAGAACACTGCTGTTGACAGCTTTTGTCAACAAAACAGCTACATAAACGCCCCCGGAGGGCCTCTCTCGACAGACAGGGCATCCGCCACAATGGGCAGCCCTGTCTGCTGTGCTTTCGGGTGCCTGTTTTGTCAAGAGAGACGCCAGAACGGAGTACTCTCCCAATTGGCTTTTGTGTGTAGCTGCACTCTTGTCAACAGAAGTTCTGTCAGGAAATCTTTTCCAGCAGTGACTTCTGTCAACAGGGTGCTGTAATGTAACCATAACCAGCAGGTTTAGGGGACAAATATTGGCAGTTTATCAGATCCCACCTCAATGGATGACATATCTGTTGAAATGCCTAAGGGAGTTTAAGAATACAGATTGAAATAACTTGCAGAGTATAACTGAGAGAACCTGAAAAGAAAGGAGGATGGAGGGGAAGAAGGGAAAGGATGACACGTGATACCAGAAGGTGGTTTGTAATATGCTGCCTCTCATGGGGTATGTAGAGCTCAGGCTGATCTGGTAATTAAGGAGTTAATGCAGAAACCACCAGACAGCTTGGACTCTCAGCCTCACATCTGAGATGTTAAAGGGTGGGGTAGCTGCCAACACAGCAAGTTAGCAAGAAGCTGTCCAGATTGACAGGTTGGAGAAGCCTTTGCAGTGGAGGAAGGAGTTAAGAGAACAGCAAGCAGGACTGTAGAGTCTTTGATTCCACCTGCTTTGTCTTCTGGACCCTGAGCTAGAAGCAATGGAGAGGGTGAGGGCCAGGATGAACTAAACCCTGCCAAATACAAAGGGACACACAGTGGGACTGCCACTAACATCCATCCTAATCCAAGTAGGACTCCCATAGGGATCCAGGCCAGAGGCGCTGACTGGCCACCTTGCCAAGAATAAAGGAACCTGTGCAGTGCTCCATCTGAACAGAAGGGGGCCCTGTCACATTAGCACACCCACTCATGCTACCCCACCAAAAAGGGATGGAAGATAAAGGGAAACCAATGAACGATGGATTCTATTACTGTGGAAGACATGATTTGAACCCTGCAATGGGATGAATGGTACAGATCTATATAAACATTTGCAGAGTTTAAAACTAGGTGTGCCACCACACTTTCTTTTGCCATCTCTTAATTTCAATTTTTAATTTTCTTTCAGAACAACATAGGTGATTTTAAAATGGAGAATTCCACACAGACTGTCCAGAAGCAACAGAAAAAGGTTGTGAAGGAAGGGTGTCTGAAACTTGCTGAGCTCAAGTTTAAAAATGGCATGGCCCAAGGAGCCCTCTCCCGTAAGATATCATTTGCAGGGCTGTGACCCTAACAGTGCGCAGGGAACCGCTAATCTTATGGATAAATTACAAATAATTGTAGCCTGGAACACATATCCAAGGAGGGTCAATTGTTCTTGTTGGAACAAAGTCTGCACATAGTGTATGAAGGAAGCAGGCGGGTTTGTTACACACAGCACTGGTGGAGTGCCACTTCACCCATCAGGACTCAGTGGAGCACTGTCAGGCAATAGGATAAAACTGATTATATAGATTATTTGTGGGTGGGGGGAAACTATGGCATGGGTGTTACCCAAGCCTGGATAGGTCCTAGCAGCAAGACGAAATGAGCACAATAAGCCAATAATCTACCAAGGTTACATAATACCTCTGCCCATTGCTTATAGAGCATTTTATCTCTAGTACACGTGGTTTTCCTTAACAAGTTACTTAAACAAAACTGACATTCAATAACATCTATGTGTCTAACTGGATGTATGATGTGTCTACAAGAGTAATGTTGGCGCCTTTACATGAGCACATTTAGGGGTGCTTATCTAGAAGTTTAAAGCAAAAGAGACAGTAACAGCACAGAGCAATAATGCATTTGTTTTGAGCACCAGCCTGGGATAGCAAGTGGGATGGTGCTATATCCTGGTTCTCCCTTGCATGGCCTTTTCTTGGAATGTGGTTGCTGGGGCAACTATCCCTCCCTTCAAATTCCAAGGCTCTGTCCAAGTTGGGGCAACTTTCACTGGGTCTTGTGAGCAAGATGGGGGAGGGGAGGGAGCAAGCAGGGATAACTTTCCACTCATGCTAACTGGGTTTCTGAACTATAGGCCTACTCCAAACTTTAGGATTCAAATAGGGGTTTCTTAACAGAATGCCATAACCTGCCTCAGAAATTTCTATCCTACATTCTTAACATATTTGTAGACTTTAATGTAGATATACCTTTAATAATGACCACAGATGATACCAAGCTTAAGAGGCTGAAGCTGACTTCAATCAAACGTGCTACCTGTTTTGAAGAAAATCACAGATTCACAGAAGTTTAGGATTGGAAGAGACCACAGGAGATCATCAAGGTCTAATGCCCTGCTTAATGCAGGACCAACCATAACTATATCACTTCATCCAGGGCTTTGTCAAGCCTGGTCTTAAAAATTCCTAAGGATGGTGATCCCACCTCTCTAGATGACCTTTTCTAGTACTTCACCATCCTCCTAGTGGTGAAATACATTGTCATAATATCAACCCTAGGCCTCCTCCATGCAACTTGACTCCATTGATTCTTGTTCTGTCATCTGCTGTCACAGAGAACTGCCTCTCTCCATCCTCTTTAGAACTCTCCTTCAGGTTCATGAAGGCTGCTGTCAAATTCACCCCCCACCACACACATACACATACACTTCTTTTTTTCCTGAAAATTAAATAAATACAGTTTCCTCAGCCTCTCCTTATTAGTCATGCACCCCAGGCCTCCTAATTATTTTGTTGCCCCCTGCTGGACTCTCTCCAATTTCTCCATATCCGTTCTATCATGGGGGACCCAAAATTGGATGCAGTTCTCCAGATGTCTCCTCATAACAGGCAAAAGGAGGAAAATAATCACTTCCCTTGATCTGCTGGCAATGCGACTACTAATATAGACAATATGCTGTTAACACTCTTGCAACTAGAGCATACTGTTGACTCATATCCAGCTTCTTGTCCACTGTAATCCTGAGGTCCTTTTCTGCAAATTGCACTTGGCCAGCTGGTCTCCAGCAATACGGGGGCTTCTTCTACCCTAAGTGTTAGACTCTGCACTTCTCCTTGTTGAACATCATCAGCTTTCTTTTGGCCCCATCCTCCTGTTCATTAGATCGGTCTGGACCCTATCCCTATCCTCCAGCATAGTGTCATCCATAAGCTTGCTGAGGATGCCATGTATCTCATCATCCAGATCATTAACGAAGAAGCTGAAGAAAACTGGCTGCAGGACCAGCTCAGGGGCACTTCACTTGGTACTGGCTCCCATCTGGACTTCAAGTCACTAATCACAATCTAATGAGCCTGACAATCTGGACAGCTTTTTATTCACATTATAATCTATACATCCAAGCTATAGTTCTCTAACTTGCAGGCAATAATACTGTGGGAGACCATATCAAAGCTTTGCTAAAGTCAAAGTGTGTCACAGAGACAGTTCTCTCATCATTGAAGCCAGTTTGGTTGGTCAGTCATGGGTTACCCTTGGTGAAACCATGTTGACTGTTGCTGATCATCTTCCTCACCCTCAAGTTTTCAAGATGAATTCCTTTAGAGTCTGCATCATGATAACTCCATGGACTGAGGCTGAGAAATCTTAATTCCCCAGATTCTCCTTCTTAAATTCTGGGGTGAACAGTGAGGAAGGATATGGGGGAAAGACACCAGCAATGTGACTGCCCCCCATGTGACTCCACCCCATGCCTTCCCCTCAGGAGAAGCCTGGGATAGAACCCCTCTGACTAAGTTCCCACCCCTCCTATGCCCCTTCCTACTCCTTCTCCATCTTCCCCCGCCTCTTCCCTACACCTGCTCCACCATCAAACCCCTTCCCTGTGTGATGCAGCCCAGGAGATTAGTGGCTGCCTAGCACCATCAGCACAGACTAGGCCTCTCCACAGTCACCAGTAGCTGTGGGGAAAAGTAGAGTGACACTGCCCCAGACTGCTCCATTTTACCAGCTCCCAGCTGAGATCCTACCGCTCCCCAAGTGATACAGCTGGAGAAGTAGACCGTGCTGGGGTCACGTCAATATACTTCTCTATGCTGCAGCTGGTGAGTGTGTGGTGGGGTGGGAACTCTACTGTGGGCACAGGTTCCCTCTGCCCCCAGTAAACCCCTAGACCACGCAGAGGCTCTGGCCCCTTGCCCCACCCACCCAGAGTGTTCAGGGGGGCCACGTGCCCTTTCACTCTCTCTCATATATCACCCCTGCTTGCAATGAAAGCTTCCACGGATTTCCACCATCTTACCAGTAGCTGGTGTTAAATATGCTGAGCCATCAGATTTTAAGCAGACCTTCCCAATGACTTCACAGAGTTCTGCTTTCGAAGCACCAGTTCACATACTGCTTACACTTTTAAAAAAAAATAAAAGGAAATTCAGTGCTTTTGAGACAAGATTTCATGGATATGCTGCATGGGCACTGGGTTTAGTTTTGTTCAGTACAAAAACAAACAATAGATGAGTAAAGGGACTTATCCAGAAAGAAAAGCAGTGGTTCATGTAAAAGTAGATAAATCTGGCTTACATTTCAAGGACATAGCATAACTGAAAAACAAAGGAAATCTATATTGCTTCCTCTTCTTCCCCTGAGAATAAATGAAGCATATTTACTAATCAATTTCAATAATTGAAAGCATCATGTGTAACTGTGTTTACTGCTGAAGGCAATAGTTACCCTAATAAAACTGCCCTGTAGAAATATATCTGTCTATTTTCCTCACAGCAGGGTGCTTCCCATGGCTAAGTGATTTATGTTAAATGCAGGATAAGTAAACAATATGAATGGCAGATTTAATTATTCTAAAGTAATTATAAAACCTTGAAACACCTGGAGTAGAAGTTCTGGAAAAGAAAGATTTTTTGTCACTTCTCCTGCATACCTGATACAATTTTTCATATTTAAAATAGTTTCTTCTTCAAGAAATATATGAACTTCTTTTAAAACAACGCTTAAATCTGTTTTGGAGGTAAAGATCCCAAAATCACAAATTTACAGCTAAAAAGTGATGTCACACTTTTGCAGAAGGGGAAGGGAATGTCACCTCTAACCGATGAATTTGGATCATATGGATTTTAACATCAGTTTTTATAGACTTTTTTCATCTACAACAGATATTTTAATGTGTTTAATATAATTGTGTATAATTGAGAAGCTTACAATAAATAAAAATGTGAAATTAGATTATTGTTCAAACATACTCATAAACATTTGCCCAACTGCAAATCATCTAACTTCCAGCAACAATTTATATTTAACATAAATGAAAACGTTGATATTAATACTTTGAAGCAGCAAAGATTATACGTTTTCAGTCATGCAGTCAAAGCGAGATCTAACACCAGCATCGCCATATTTAAGGAACTGATGTTACATCTAGGCTACATCTACACTACAGTGATCTGTTGACAGAAGTTACTGTCAGAAGATACCTTCTATTAAAACTTCTGTCAATAGATCACAGCCACACACAAATGTGGATTACTCTGTTGATTTGCTCTGTCAGCAGACAGCAGACAGACTGGCCACTCTCTCAACAAAACAGCCAACCAAAAGCACTGAAGACAGGGCTGCCCAGTGACCCAGAAACCCAGAACATCCACACACCTTTTTTGCCAACAGATCATGTCAAGAAAGGCATTCTGCCTCATGGGGGGGAGGCATGAGGCTGTTGACAAAAGTGCTGAGTTATGTCTACAGTATGTCAATAGAACACATTTTACTGTAGATGTTCTGTAGGTTTTGTCAACAAAACTCTCTAGTGTAGATGTAGCTTTACTGTCACACAAGAATGCATTGATCTCAGAATATCTATTTTACATCTCCAGATGCAATTAAAATGTTACAACAAATTTATGAGGGTGCAGTAAATAGTACAATAGTTAAATATTTGTGTAGCTGCCAGCTCAGGATTTTAGCAATTAAATAACACATGCATATATTTAGTCTTCTTCTGTTTCATGATTTATCAGGAAAGATACTACGTGCACAACAGTGACATAGTAACTCAATATTCATGTCAAGACCGCGTTTAAAATAAAGGTTTGTACTTTTTCTGGTTACTGTCAGGGTTGGACTGAAAGTGTGTGAGTCTGATGCCACCAGAATATGTTCCCTGTACCCATAAAGCATCCCCACAATAGACATCTGGCAAGTGTACACCAGCTTGGTTAAACTCATAGCTCTCCCAATGACTGTGCTGTTCATCTTTTGGCTCATACTATAAATACCAAGGGACTGACTGGACCATTCTGAGGCCAAGACTCAATTCTCCCTGCACTGATTTCAATACAATGTGTGCTTTAATGTTTAATGGTCATTGCCATATAGGTTCTTTTATGTTTCTTCCCTGCTGTGTTGAGGGCCCTGTTTATTATGCATATGTAAATTGAGGTAAACACATTCTTTTTTTAAGATTCACCTGCTTAACATCATTTGCAGAGGCAGGGCTGTCTGGTTATAAATATGCTAATAATATCACTTAGGTGGAATTCATCTGTTTACACATGATATTGTCACATATATTTTGCATATGACTGATCAGTGAATTGTTAATTTTCAAATGATACCTCACAAAGCACATTGTGTGCAAAGATTATCACAGCAGTGCATACATTGTGAACAGAGGAGCATTTTGGGGGACACAGTTAAATTGCATTGTAGTACTTCAGTTATAACAACAGGGTGATGGCAAGGGCACAAACAGCTGAAGTCCTGTTTTCATCTACCACAGTGGGATGGAGTGGGATGGTGGGAATTAAGAATGGTATTAAATGTTTCCCATTGGGTGCTGCCGTATGAGAGGTTAGTATTATAGGTGAGGAATGAAGGACCAGTGCTAAACTAGAGATGAATTATCCCAACGTGGATGTACTCCTTCAACCAAAAGAGACTGTACTTTTGCTGTATATTCTTCAATAATTTCATTTTCAACTAGCATAACATCCACCTTCTTTCAGCTGAGTTTCAACCAGCTTTCTTATCCATTAGCTGATCTCCTCCTAGACTTGAACTATCTTGGGGCGAGGTGATATGGTCATAGGTGCTAAAAGGTAATTCTCATTCACTCCTTGCTGCATTGGTTATCAACCCTAAGTATAATCAGTATTATCAGAGATTTTAAACTGCTGTAATTGCTCTGACTTCAGTGGAAACACACTGACACACACGTGGAAATATAGGACAAGATTTGTATCCAGAATCTTACCTAATTAAACGACGACGGATGGCACTTTGTATACAGCAGTGCATATTTCTTTCAGTTTTCATCTACCTTCCCCATTCCTTCCCAAATGTAATGGAAATATCTTGTTCCCTAGTCTGTCAGAATTGTCAGTTGTTTAATTGCAACAGCCTTTTATTGAGCTTCCAGATTGGCACATTATGAACAGATTTTGAAACTACTTTGCGTTTTATGATAGAAAATTATAAAAATAAAGGCTGCAAACTTTGAGCGAATCTGAGGTTTTATTTCTGCCAGAAACTGGGACACAGTAACAGTTTAACTAAATTTAACTTCCTAGGGTGCATCAATTAATGCAGCATCCCTAATATCTGGTACAGAATTCTGGAGTCGATGTAAAATTAAGACTTCATAACACCATAATGCTAATTCTAAGCTTATATTATGTTCCAAAACTTCTACTTAACTGCACAGTCAGCCAATAGTATGACCAGCTGTCAATCTATAACAAACTTTATGTTAGGAAAGTATCTTGAGGGCAATGGACTCAGTGCCTTTTTTATCTCCATTCTCTCCTACTGGTGATATGATGAAGAAGCACCACTATGAGAAGAAAACACTATGGAAGATTTTAGTTGATGACAGTTTTCTTGCACAATACAATATCAACTCACTTGTTTGAGATACAAAGGTTTTGGATCTTGATCTTCCTGATCATAATCCCTAGTAATGGGATTGCTTAACAAAATTGTATTTGTTTTCTTGTGTTTATAATTATTTGACCATTTTCTCTCATTTTTAAAGTCCATTTCTGCAACACTGTCTTCTGTTCAGTAATCTATTTCTCAGCAAATAGTTGCACTATACTAGATGGTGCTTATGGGTACAGGTCTGACCAAGGCATGTTGTGTGGTAGCTCTGTGGCATCACCATGACTAAAACTGGTTGACTGGGAATTTTTCAACAATAGGCTTTTGTTCATCAAATACCAGATTGAAACAATTCTGTTGTGGAAATATATTGGTTTCAACAAAAGAAAAATAGTTAATGAGAGAATTAAAAAAGAGAGAGATTCCAGAATAGTCAGTAGTTGAATTGTTAGGGAATTTGTTGGGGTTATAGGAGGGTCACATTTCAGGGAGCAGGAACTGGAATCTGGGTCTTTTATATCACAAATGAGTGGACCAAGCACTGGACTTTTGGCTCTTCTGAGGTAAGTCCCTGAGGGTCTCTTGAACTCTCATTTTTCCATCAAAATGTGAAACGTCTCTATATTTGTTCCACATTGGAACAAAAAATTTAAAATAGTCCCCTGCTCCCATATTTGAAATAAAATGCGAAAGTTTTCAATTCAAAATAATTTCACTTAGAAATGTGTGTCTATTTTATATAAAAACACTCAAATAAAACTAGTTTTAGAAATTCTGATTTGGGTTAAGTGAAAAGTTCATTTGATCTAAAATTATTTTTCTTGTGGGTTAACCTGAAATGTATTTTTTTTTACTTTTATGGGAATAGCCCCTAAACCAAAAAAATAATTTCTACAGCTCTTGATGTATGAACTACTTTGATAAAATACCTAGAGATCAAAATCTTGCTTCAAATCAGGCATCATTTAGGCAATAATTATGGAGGAATGGTTGTACTGATTAATAGGTATCTTGCACTAAAAAGGAAATTTTGATTTTTGTGTAACTTCAAACATGGATATACTGCATACTCAAAAATTTACTTGTGTCTTGACAAAGCACTAACAAAGCCATTTGTCTTGCCTGTGTGTTACGAAAAACAAAATGAGCTTTAAGCAATAAATAAAGAAGACACCAGTGAAGGACTTGTTCTCCTAGGGGAACATAACACTGGTGCTATATGAGAAACCTTCAATAGACCATTACATAGCAGATGAAGTGTGTTTTTCCTAAACTAAACCTTTACTACCAAACTTTATTATATAGAACAGTTTGCAGAATCTGTTCATAGGTGTCCTGGGATGAGATGTCGAGTTAGTCCAATAAAAGATACAGGTTGAACCTCTCTAATCCGTAACTCTCTTGTCCAGCAAGCTCCACAATCTGGCATGATTTTAGTTACCTGGATGACCACTTATCTTCGGTGTGGCCAAGATTCCAGTGGTCACATAAGGTTTATTTACAGACGTCAGTCATGGCTCTTAGTGTCTTGTGTTGTTATTTTGTTGTAATTTTCCCTTATGTGTCTTCTAAGGCTATGTCTACACTTACCTGGAAGGTCGACGGCTGCTACTTCTGATTTTTGGTATGCTGAATGTGTACCAAAATTTGACTTTGCAGCTGTCAACTTCTGCTGCTATCCTCATGGCAGAAGGTTGACAGTAACACTCCTCCCACTGACTTTCCTTAATCAACAGTTTGCGAGGAGTTCTGGGGTTGATGATGACCCCAGAATGTACCATTTCACTCATGCATGAAACAGCACCCCAGAAGATCAAACATAAGTGGTGAATCTTCCATAGACAGTGTAGATGTAGCCTAAGAGCCCAGTAAGCAGAGGAAGTATTGGTAATGTTCTAGAAAATATTGACCTCCCATCTTCTGACAAATTTTCTAATCCAACACCAGTCAGGTCCTGGTGGTTCTGCATGGGAGAGGTTCAACCTGTATTACCTTACCCAACTTGTCACCTATCTAACATCCTGGAACAGTTATGGTTGTACCACCGTTGCAAACATCATAGATGTCTTGGCAGGTCAGAGGTGGCCTTTATTTTCTCTTTTCACTGCTGTGCCATACAACAAATATATAGATTTTATCTAATCTGTACAAGATCTGGCTGTTTGGGAAGCCATTGCCTCGTGCGTACAAAGGGAATGCTACCTATTCAACTGTCAAAAACAAACAAAAAAATAAAGTAGTGGTACATGTAACACAGTTCCTGTGTTCCTGTGGTGGTCATGGGCACAGTGTTGCAATCAGTGGATGTGCTAAATACACAAATGAAATAAGAAAAAGGAGCATATTTCAACCCACTTCTGAATGCTGAAGTCAAGGTCTGCTCATCACTCACTTTGCCTATTCTTTCAGTCCTTATCAATTCATTCACCCATTGTCAATGGGCTCCCAGCTACCACATTGTAACAGGAAAACCCAGGGAGCACATTAGGGCAGATTCAATAGATAACTGCCTATAACAAAATAAAATCTGAAGGACTGAGCACATAAGTGGCTTTTATTGATGGAAGTTCTTCACTCATGCATAGGGCTAGAAAAATTTCTATACTGTAAGGGTAATTAACAATCCAATCATCTTGCTACCTAACAGTGTGAAATATCTTCATTTTTCAAAAGTAAATAATCCACAGGCTAGTAGGAATCAACTTCTAATCCATGTAAAATGATGTTTTATCTTAACTCTTGCAAGACCCAGTTTCTCACTCTGTTGGTAGCAGAATAAACAGACAGTATTTCAGTAAAATTATACACCATTTTCTAAAGTTATGATAACAGGGATTGTTTGAAATGCCAAATAGATGAGTAAAATTATGACATAAAAATCTTCCTCATGTAGAATATATAGGTTCTTAGTCATATTTTGATATTCCCCTCCTTGTGCAGTTGTCCTTTTTATTCTGTAATGAGCTTTTTGGTGTTGAACTCCCTATAAAAACAGTGTCTATCACACAGTGAGATTTGTAGGTTAAATTAGTACTTCTGAAGCCAAGTGGAATTTAGTACCTGTCAAATCCTTTATTCTCTGTTCCCTCTAACTAGAAATAAAATTGTAAAAAGGAGTTCTCTTCTACTATGGCATGTTTGACAGCAGGCAGTATTGATGGTTCACAGAGAAAACTATAATAAATGCACAATATATTTTTATGATTTAACATCTGCTCTGTGTCTAAAGTGTCTGCAGCTGACAGTGGCAAAACATTACATGAAAATAACGTAAAATCCTTTTGAGGTCATCTAATGTAATACTATGCATGAGTAGTTGCCCTTGACAGTCCTGCTTCCTGCATATGTTTAAGATCATATTGCTGACAACGTGTATGCCCATTAACCACTTTCCTCAGTAATTCTTGCAATTCCTAACCAGCACAGTACTACATTTATACAACTCACTTGCAAAACTCATTAATGGTGATGAATCAGGACTTAATAGCTGTTATTCTTTAAATCTGTGTGACAGATGCAAGAACAACGAGCAATGGTCTGAAGTTACAGAGTGTAAGTTGGATATTAGGAAAAACTATTTCACCAGAAGGGTGGTGAAGCACTGGAATGTGTTGCCTACAGAGATGGTGGAAAGTCCATCCCAAGAGGTTTTTAAGTCCCAGCTTGACAAAGTCCTGCTTAGGATGATTTAGTTAGGGTTGATCCTGCTTTAGGCAGGGGGTTGGACTGGATGACTTCCTAAGATACCTTCCAACCCTAGGATTCTATGATTAACAGTTAACGTAACTGACCCTTAAAAGTAGCCTCTACTTCTATGGTTTCATCTGAAACACCCCTATACAATAGACCTCTTGGTTCTCAGATTATGTGCCTCCATAGGATAACTGTCTAAGTTTATTGCTATAGACATTACTGTACAGAATGAAGTTATATTGTATCAGCCAAATGTTCCCTATACATATATAATTATATTTCCAGCTCTGAGGTGTTTGCAAGCAGTTATATCACCCTTTATCTCCTTTCCTTCCAGCAATAAATATCGTATTAAACTGCTTTAATCTCTCCTCATGTGTCATAACTTCTAATCATATATTCTTCCTTGATGCCTCTGCTTGGCTTTTTCCCCCTAACTGACAGAAGTTCTTTCTACACAGAGAATATCAAAATTGTACAGAAGATTCAAGGTACAGTTATATTATTAGCAAATGCACAAGTAGTGAAATGAACATGACCCCACTCAAGCATATGACAAAGCGGGTCTTTGCCCACGAAAGCTTATGCTCCAAAATAGCTGTTAGTCCATAAGGTGCTACAGGACTTCTTGTTGTTTTTGAAGATACAGACTAACACGGCTACCTCTGTAATCCAAAACATAAAATTAGCAACAGAATACAGGTACACTTTCATGTTCTTGACCTACACATCTATGCTATAAAATTTACCTCAGGGCAGCACGGCTCAGAGCGTAAGTCAACTAAATTGTGCTGGTGGACCTGTGATATGGGACTATAAATAGCACTGTAGATGTTCCTCCTGTGGATGGTGACTGAGCTCTGAGACCCACCCCGCTTTACTGGGTTTCAGAACCTAGGTTACAGCCTGCTCAGGAACAACTACACTCCTGTTTTCAGTCCCGTAGAGTGAGGCCCACGAGCCCTCATCAGGGTCCAGACTCTGAGACCTTCTGCCCTGGGATGATATTTTGTAGCATAGAAATGACCAAAATGGCTTATGTCTGCATCACAAGGCTTATCAACACAATAGCCTCAGGGTCAGTAGTGTGGTGTCAGGAAAGTCCTCGAGATAGGCCATCACCTTCTGGATTTTGCCAAGGAAGTTATTAGCTGCAATGTAACATCTGGTGTTAGGATATGAGATATTCCGGAGGACTTTCTTGTCCATAAATTAAGAAAATATGGATTGGATCCTTGGACTATAAAAGGAATAGAAAGCTGGCTTGACAGTTGGGCCCAACAGGTATTGGTCAATGGCTCAATATCTGGATGGCAGTCGGTTTCAAGCGTAGTGCCGCAAGGCTTGTTTGTGAAGCCAGTGTTGCTCAACATCTTTATTAATGACCTGGATGACGGACTGGATTGCCCCTTCAGCAAGTTTGAGAATGACACAAAATTAGGGGTAGAGGTAGATACGTTGGAGGGTAGAGAGAGAATACAGAGTGACCTGGATTAATTGGAGAACTGGGCCACAAGAAATCTGATGTCGTTCAACAAGGAGAAGTATAAAGTCCTGCCCTTGGGGAGGAAGAATCCCAAGCATTGTTATAGGCTGGGAACCAACTGGCTGAGCAGGAGTACAACAGAAAGGGACCTAGGGGTTATGGTGGATGAAAGGCTGGATATGAGTAAACAGTGTGCCCTTGTAGCCAAGAAGGCTAACAGCGTACCAGGGTGCATTAGGAGAAGCATTTCGAGCAGATCTAGAGAAGTAGTTATTCTCCTCTATTCGGCACTGGTGAGACCACATCAGGAATATTGTGTCCAGTTTTGGGATCCCCAGTATAAAGAGGATGTGGATTTGCTGGAGCAGGTTCAGCGGAGGGCAACAAAAATGATTAAGGGGATGGAGCACAGGACCTATGAAGATAGGCTGAAGGATTTGAGCTTGTTTAGTTTACAGAAGAGAAGACTTAGGGGTGATTTAATAGCAGCCTTCAACTTCCTGAAGGGGAGCTCTAAAGAGGAGGGTGAGAAACTGTTCTCAGTGGTGTCAGATGGCAGAACAAGGAGCAATGGTCTGAAGTTGAAGTGGGAGAGGTGTAGGTTAGCTATCAGGAAAAACTACTTCACCTGGAGGGTGGTGAAGCATTGGAATGCATTGCCTAGAGAGGTAGTGGTGAAAAGTTCCTGGCTGGGATGTCTTAGTGGGGGTTGATTCTGCCTGAAGCAGGGGGCTGGACTAGATGACCTCCTGAGGTCCCTTCCAGCCCTATGATTCTGTGTGACTTAAAGACACTCAGTATGTATTGGTCTCACTATCCCTACTATTCCTATAATTCAGTTGTATGTAATCTAGCTTTGTGCAGGAGAAGTTGAACCACTGAGAAGAATAGAATTTTCCAATTGAGAAGCAGAACACTAGCACTGAGCTTCACAATCACGATGCATTAACTTCCCTGCAATCTGTTTTAGGAGACTATTTCTGCTGTTACTCTTCTGAGCTGGCTTGGTGAGGTCAGCCATTGGGGGTAAACATGTGACCTAAAATAATTCTTAAATTAGAGACTGGTTTCAAACCATTTCCAAAGATGTTGACTGTTTGTGTAGCATTGAACTGGTTGAGATGGAACCATGATGACGCTTTTTAATACACTACACATTGAGGTTGTCATGAATGAATGCCTGTAAAATGTTAAACCCAGACAGAGTGGGTTCTCTGTTAGCAAGCAGACATGTGAGCCAATGGTTGGAGAGAGGGGGATTTTTTGACTGAAGCAGTTAACTGTTGGGGTGCTCTTTCTTTTGTGTGGCTGGAGGAGAGAGACAGAAGTGGTTTTAAGCCTGAGGAGTCTTAAGGAATTCAATAAGTCTCCAAGTCACAAACAGATCTGGTCATACACATATGTAATGAGAAAGCAAATGTTTACTCAGATGTGATCAGGCTATTTTGGATCTTGGATTCGCTGCGGGACTTCAGGAGGGCTGATGTACTCCCACCCACACTCCCATTTCTCCTGTCACTCTTCCTTAATCCTCACGGCTTGCGAGGAGTTCCAAGGTCAACTTTGACCTCAGAAAGCGCTGTTTTGTGCATGTGTGAAACAAAACCACAGAAGATCGCCCCTGACAGGCTCGACCTTCAGTGATTGTGTGATTTTAGCCAAAGTCACAAAGTTGACTGAATTAGCTGTAGAATTAATTTAAGCAGAAAAATGTCAAAGATAATTGGGGACTTAATACATTTTACTAACTGCCCCAAATCCCATCACCTGATTGTTAAGAAAGGCTATGCTAACTTAAAAATAAAGAAAACCCTGATTTAGAGAAGAAGTGAAAGCATCCATTTTTAAGCAATAAAATGCATAATTACATGTAAGGAGTATGCCAGCAGGAACTAAATGCTGCTGAAGGCTGAGGGGAACGTATCTCCCAGAGATCATTTACATGAGAATGCAAAGGTGTGCATATGTGGTACCTTGCTGAAGGCTGGGAGGAATGTGTCTCCCAGAGATCATTTGCATGAGAATGCAAAGGTGTGCATATGTGATACCTTGCAAACAGTCTCATGGATAACAAGGAAGCAATGAGATTTTGTCTATTTTAAACACACTGTTGTAAAATTACAATTTATTCTAACACTCAGTGTAAGAATTGTGAAATCTCACCAATGCTCTGAGTCATTGTGGGGGAAAGGGCAGGTCATCATAACTGCATAAGACATGGATTACACAGAGTTCCTCTGGTTTAAAGCCGTGTAAAGCAGGAGGGGAGGGGTGCTAGTTGAACCAGCTAGGTGAGTGTCTTGACCCTGCCTATGCCTTGGTCATAT
The DNA here is from genome assembly GCF_033958435.1 of Carettochelys insculpta. NCBI lineage: Eukaryota > Metazoa > Chordata > Testudines > Carettochelyidae > Carettochelys > Carettochelys insculpta. The sequence continues at coordinate 183,264,549 of NC_134139.1, forward strand.
AGCTATAAACCTGGTTTGACTAGCTGTCCCCACCTGTTAAAAGATAGAGCTGGATACTAGGCCATGTCTACACTATCCCAAATCTTTGAAATGGCTCTGCAAATGGACATTTTGAAGTTTACTAATGAGGTGCTGAAATACATATTCACTGCCTCATTAGAATGCTGGTGGCACCAGCACTTTGAAATTGCTGAGGCTTGCCATCGTGTGGCTTGTCCAGATGGGGGTCCTTTTCTTCTGATAGGCATAAGGGGATTTTGAAGCTGGTGGGGTCCTTTCGAAAAGGACCCCTGTCTGGATGAGCTGCATGGTGGCAAGCTGCAGCAATTTCAAAGTGCTGTGGCTGCTGGCATTCTAATGAGGTGCTGAATATGTATTTGCATGGCCATTTTGAATTTTTGGGATAGTGTAGACATGGCCCTAGTGTTTTTTTGAAACTCCGCTTTGGTAGATATTAAGAGCTGAAATCACAGGGTGGCAGCTGAGGCCACTGAGAGCTGAAGTCACAGCGTGGCAGCTGAGCCTGCTATGAGCTGAAATCACAGGGCTTTGCCTCGGGCCAAACCCACAGTGGACAGATGGATGGTGTGAGCCGCGGGTGGCTGGTAGGAGGAGCAGCAGACAGCGTGACTGGCGGGCGGCCAGTAGGAGGAGCAGCAGCTGGAAGGACAGTGTGACTGGCGGGTGGCTGGTAGGAGGACCGGCCAGCAGGTGGCATTTGTCAGGACGCTGCAGACAAGGGACAGCTGCACTGCCATGATGATGTATCTGTGGGCTCTGGGTCTTGGACTGCACTGTGAGAAGTAAACCCTGTAACTGTGTGTGGCGTAAAGGCAAAGATCCCTCAGCAAGAGACTTGGTTCTATAAGGTATTGGGATGCTACCTTGTTCAAGGGGTTTATCTCTCATTTGTGTAGATATATTGCATATGTCACTTAGTAAACTTGGGTTAGGTTATCATTATCAAATAAGGTGTTTCCATCTTAGACTCTGTGCTTGCGAGAGGGGAAGAACTGCATTACAGGCACCCAGCAAGTGGGGTGAGATTGTCCCAGGCCACTGGGTGTGGGCTTGAGCCGGTTGGTTGCATCATTGACAGAAAACCCCTAGGAGCTGAACCCAGCCCTTCTGGCAGGCACGTGGCATTAACAAAGGGTTACATACAATACATAATAAATGGGGTGAAGGGAAACTTGGTGAAATGAATATCAGTTAGAGGGCAGGAAGTATTAAAATCTGATAAGTGAAGCAAAGGGATTAAAAGAGAAATGTATATGACTAGCTGGGTTAAAGAAAATAAAAAATAAGTTTATCTTTGGTATAGCAATGAAAAAGGAACCCTAATAGCGATATTAATTCCCTATCTTGGTCTATATGGACATTGTAGAATTAACAATAGCAATGCACAAAAGGCAGAAGTATTCAATAAATATAGTAACACCTCACTGAGGCTGTTTCTACGCATGCCACTTTCTCCAAAAGTGGCATATTAATAAACAGCCTGAAATATGCTAATTCCCAGTGCCTCATTAACATAAGGTCACATAATTTGGAGTCCAGAAAATGGTCTTCCAGACTTCAAAACAGCGTGTAGAAGTGTGGCCCCTGGGGGGGTTTCTTCTAGAAGGAAGTCCTCCTTCTGGAGGCCCCTTCTTCCCATTCGGTGCCTCATTAGCATAAGGTCACATGATTTGGAGTCAAGAAGACGGTCTTCCAGACTCCAAAAGGGTGTGTAGAAGTGCGGCCCCCGGGGGGTTTTCCCATTCGGGAAGAAGGGGCCTCTGGAAGGAGGACTTCCTTCTGGAAGACCCCCCAGGGACCACGCTTCTACACACTGTTTTGGAGTCTGGAAGACCATCTTCTGGACTACAACTCATGTGACCTTATGCTAATGAGGTGTCAGGAATTTACATATGCACCTCATTGGCATATTTCGGACTGTTTATTAGCATGCCACTTTTGGAGAAAGTGGCACGTGTAGAAACAGCCTTAATGTTTCAGTAGTGTTCCTGAAAATTGTGACTTCAAGGGAAATAGCAAATGAATCCAATTTTCCCAAAATAGTGCAACTTCTAAAAAAATAATTTAGTACAGGAATACGTTTAACATATTTTTAAACAAACTTGCTCTTGCCCCAGGAGCTGCCCGAGGAAGAAACTTGGCCCAGTACCTAAATACTCACACTGTGCCTCCAATAATCTCTGGGCATGTGGGCATCACTCTGTATAGGCTCTGTCTCGGTAATGTCCCCAGGCCAGGGGCATCCCCAGCCTGGCTCTGAAGCCAGCAGTTTGGAAGAAGTATCCAGACTAAGGTGCTGCTTTGAATGCAATTCCAATTAGCTTGCCCATCTCTGGGCCCTGGTCTGGTGGCCAGTGAAGGCCCACAGAGATCAGCAACCCAAACAGCAGCGCTCTTGGCTGTGTGCTAGGCTCTTCATGCAGCTGGGCAAAGTGCTGCTCTTTCCACTGTTCTAACTTGCTTTGGGTGGGCTGCCACCCTCTGTTTCTTACTGCTCTCCAGTAAAGAGGGCAGGAGGGAATGGAACATGTGTCTAGAACTATATTCAGCCACAAGACAGCAAGGCAAGGCCACTGCTGTGCACACCCACAGCTGCTTTGCTGGTGTCTGATGGCCTCCCAAGCAGTTGGTGTAGTGCCCTATTCCTGAGCAGGGAGGAGGGTGGTGGCTAGACCACAAAGCAGCTGTGAGTCGCTGGAGGCGGCAGGGGGCGGGGGTACCAAGGTATGTTTACAAATGCAGGAGAGCTGAGAGGTGCTCCTGTCTGACCCCACACAGACACAGCCCACTGAAGACAAAGCGGCAAGCAACTGCATTAGGCAGCAGCAACAATAGCTTCCCCCTACCGCTGCTGACATTGCTGAAGAGGGCTCAACCCCTGTCCCTGCCCAAGCCCAGGCCTGCCTCTTCCTGCCTTTTTGCCATCTCCCCCCTCCAGAGCACTTTGTGTCCCCCTCCTTTCCCTTCCTTCCCAGCATCCTGAGTGCAGCATCAGCTGATAGGTCTGTCAGAAGGCAGGTGGAAGAGGAAAGAGGAAGGTGCTGATCCAATAGCAGCTGGGAGGTACTGGGATGCAGAGGAGCTGATGTGCTGGTGGGGGGTCTCTCCAATTACACACTGTTCAATATTTCCTTATTAAGATGCTGCCCTTCTGGAGAGCCCAGCAAGCAGAGAACAGAGCAATAGTACTACCAACGGGGCCAAGAGGTGCCACAGGCTCCAGGGTAAGATGGAAGGGGAGCCTGGATCCGTACCACAAGGGGCAGGACCAATTGCAGAATGGGCAGGGCCTAGGGCATTCAGCCCTCAGGGTGCCAGGATAGTGATACCACCCTCTGTTGCTGCTACATTGCTAGTGGCAGCAGATGGAATTCCAGGCGCCTGGAAAGGCTGAGCCTAGGAACAAGTGCCACCTTACCCTCCCCAGCTGGTGGGCCTGAACTTTATCCAGCAGCATTGCACAACTTTAAATTAATGGAGTAGAGATGTAACTTTGGAACAATAGTAAGAGGGAGGATATTAAGTAAGGAGTTACTGTAACTGTACTTGGTAAAAAAGCAGATTATCTATTGACATCGTGTAGCAAATGTAAAGCAGTAATAGGGCCAAGAGAGTAGTCCCAGTGGTCCCTTCAGCTCTTAAAATCTATGAATCTTTCCTCCTCATGCTTTTGTAATTAAATTAGAGACAATAATGTAATTAAATCAGCAACCTTGGTATAATTAAATAGTGATCATAATCTAATTAAATTTAACAAGGGGGAGAATACAACAGAAATTCACTGTAGTAGCATTTAACTTCAAAAATGGGAACTATGCAAAAATGCTGAAGCTGGTTAAATGGAAATGAAAAGCAGCAGTCATGAAAATGAAATGTCTACACGCAGCATGGAAATGATTTAAAAGTGCCATGCTAGAGGTGCAAACTTCATGAAAAACATTCCAAATGAAAAATCAAACAAACTGAAAAACAAGAGTAGGACTAAAAAATGCCACCGGCAGAATGAAAGAAAAGGCAGCTTTTAAAAACTGGAAATAAAACCCTGTTGAAGAAAATAGAAAAAAAATGCAAATTCAGCAAGTCAGGTGTAAATATATAATGAAGCAGGCAAAAAAATTATTTGAAAAGCAACGAGTAAAAATTAAGAGCATGCATTTTTAAGTACATCAGAAACAGGAAACCTGCAAAACAACGATCTATGGGGCCACTGGATGATCAAGGTGCTAAAGGAGTTCTTAAGGGGGATAAGCTCATTTCAGGGAAGCTAAATATTTTTTTTTTCATTGTTCTTCAGTGAAGATGATATGAGGAGATTCACAGCACTGAGCAAATCTTTTTATGTGAAAAACCCAAGGTGTGAGTAAAAGAAGTTTTAGAACTAACTGCAAAGTAAACAGTTGAAGCTGTCAGGGCCAAATAGCACTAAACCAAGAGTTCTGAAGGAATTCAGATACAAAACTGCAGAACTGCAAACTGCCGTATGTAACTGATCACTTAAATTGGCCTCTTAATGTATGACTGGAGGATAGCTAATCCAACTTTGATTTCTTTTGTTCTTTTGTAAGGCTCCAGAGGCAAACCTGACGATTGTAGGCTTCTAAGTACCATTTCAGGGCCTGGCAAATTGAAACTACAGTAAAGAACAGAATTATCAACCACAGCGATGACCACAATATTCTGCAAAAAAAGTCACTGATGCTTTTTCTAAAGGGGAAACCAGACCTCAACAATCTACAAACTCCTTTGAAGTTATCAGTAAGTGTATGGACAAGGGTGATCCAGTTGATTTACTGTATTTGCACTTTCAAAAATGTCCCTCTCCAAAAGTCCTGAAGCAAAGTGAGCACTTATGGAGTAAGCATTAAGGTCCTCTCATGGGTTGCTAGTGAGTTAAAAGTGTGGAAAGAGAGGGTAGGAATATATTGTACAGTGGAGCCAACAGACTCACAAAGCCCCTGGGCAAAGTGGCGGGGGCAGCTCCGTGCCACAGAAGGGGTGGAGCCTTGGATGGAAAGGGAGGAGCTGGAGCTAGCTTCCACAAGGCAGCCTCAATGCTGACCAGAGCATAGATACATACCCTGAACAGCCCTCAGAGCTAGCTGGAGTATGTTGTGCAGAGCTGCAGAAGAAATTGAAAGGGCCCAGGGCTCCAGCCAGTGCTACTGTACCATCAGTAGGTGGGTATCCCAGGCCCTTTTGAATTGCCAAAATTTCATGGCAGCTGTCCCCTTTGCCTTTCCCAGCCCTCCTGCCAACAGCTTGCCTGATAGTGTCATTTTTCATGGTGGAAAGAAGGAAATAGCAGGGTCCCTGAATATTCCATGGTGGGACCAGTAGTTTTCTACACATTGTGGAGAAAGGGAGTGAAGAGTGAGATTGTCAACATTTGCACACTACTTAAGATTATTATTAAGTAGTCCAAATCTGACTGAGAAGAGTTATGAAGGGATCTCACAAAAGTGGACACTGAACAAAAAAAATTGCACATGGGATTCAGTGGTGGTAGGAGCAAAGAAAAACACATTGGGAGAAAAACATCCCAAGTGTACATACAAGATGAGGGAGGTGTAAATTAGTTTTTTCCACTCAAGATAGGAATCAAGGAGTCATCAAACATAGTTTGTCTGAAACATCTGCTCAATGAGCAGTGGCAGTCAAGAAAGCTAACGAGATATTATAAACTATTAAGAAAGGGATAGATAATAAGATGGTAAATAGGATAATGCCTCTTTATAAATCTACCATAGGCTCACACCTTAAGTCTTGCATACAGTTCTGGTCACCCCTTTTAAGAAACATATACAGATTTGACCTCTCTGGTCTGGCATCCTCAGAATCTAACTTATCGGCCATGTCTACACTAGCCCCAAAGTTCGAAGCACTGAAATACATATTCAGCACCTCATTAGCATGCGGGCCGTGGCACTTCGAAATCGATGCGGCTTGCTGCCATGCGGCTCGCTGCCGCGTGGCTCGTCCCAACGGGGCTCCTTTTCGAAAGGACCCCACCTACTTCGAAGTCCCCTTATTCCTATGAGCAGATGGGAATAAAGGGACTTGCAAGCAGGTGGGGTCCTTTTGAAAAGGAGCTCTGTCTGGACAAGGCGCGCGGCGGTGAGGCGCGCGGTGGCGAGCTGCTTTGATTTCGAAGTGCAGCCGCCGACCGCAGGCTAATGAGGCGCTGAATATGTATTTCAGTGCTTCATTAGTAAACTTTGAAATGGCCATTTGCATGGCCATTTTGAGGTTTTTGGCTGGTGTAGACACGGCCATCCTGAACTAGGGAGTTTGCCAGAGCAGGGGAGGTCCAGTCTGGCCCCTCTGCTAAAGGCCTCTAGGCTCTCCTGAAAAGGGGACTGCCAGTCTTTTGTCTGCCAGGCTCCCTTCCAGCCACCAGTCCCAACTGCTCTCTCAGCCCTGATCACCATCCCCGTTCTACAGACTTGCTCCACTCCCAGCCATCAGCCTCTCTGCCACTGGCCTACCCAGCCATCCCCTGCTTCCATCTGCTGGGTCTCTCAGGTCTGGCCACATCTTTGGCCAATGGATGTTGCTGGACCGAAGAGTCACAGACCAGAGTCGTTCTACCTTTATTAGAATTTAAAAAAGTACAGGTTGAACCTCCCTAGTCCAGCACCCTCAGGAACTGACTGGTGCCAAACCAGTGAACTTACCAAACCATTAGAAGTCAATATTGTGTTGCCTTAACAGCATTTCCATTGGTTACTTGCCTTTTGAAAGACATGTAGGAGTAAATTACAGCTAAATAACAGCACAGAACACTGACAGCCAGGACTAATGGCTGCAAACAAACTTTATGGGACCACAGGAAACTTCGCCACACTCATGACAAGTGGTCATCCAGCTAATTAAAATCATGCCAGATCATGATTCGCCAGACTGGAAAGTGCTGGACTACAGAGGTTCAAACTTTACAAGGAAGGGAAACAAAAATAATTAGCAATAAGGAACAGCTTCTATATGAGGAGAGATTAGAGACTGGGACTATTCATCTTGGCAATTAGATGACTAATAGAGGATGTGACAGAGGCCTATAAAATCAAGAATGATGTGAAGAAAAGTTATAATTCACACCTTCACATATCACAAGAAACAAGAAGCAGCACCTTAAAGACTAACAAATTCATTAAGTCATGAGCTTTCATGGGTAGTTTTAAAACAGTTTTAAAACAAAGATAAAGAAGTAGTCCTTCACACAATGCTCAGTTGACCTGTGGGATTTGTTGCCTTGTGATGTTATAAAGGCCAAAAGTATAAGTGGGTTAAAAATAACTTTATAAGTTCATGGAGGTTATAACCACCAATGATTATTAGCCATGATAGTCACAGACACAACCCAATGCTTCAGTTGTCTTGGAACCTCTGATGGTGTCCTCGGAGCTCTGACTGAAAGAACCTGTAGATCAGTGATGGGAAATGGTTGCCTGTTCTCTCCTACAGACAACCTCCCAACCTCATGAGGATCCTCACTAACAGCCACAGTCTATACCCCAGGAATACCAGTCCTGGAACCTTTCCCTGCAACAAAGCCCGCTGCCAGCTTTGTCCACATATCTTCTCTGGAAATACCATCACTGGACCTAACCAGGTTACTCACAGAATCACAGGCACTTTCTCATGCTCCTCTACTAACATCATATATGCCATCATGTGCCAACAATGCCCAGGTGCTTTGTATATTGGACAGACTTCTAACTCCTTATAGACAAAGGGTCAATGGGCACAAAACAGACATCAAAACACTCCAGATCCACAAACCAGTTAGTCAACATTTTAATGGAATGGGGCATTCTATCAATGACCTAAAGGTATGTGTGTTACAGAAAAGGAATTATCGTTCCATTTTGGAGAGAGAAACATCTGAGCTGGCGTTTATATTCAAATTTGGCACATTAACACATGGTTTAAATTGTGATGGGAACTTTCTGAGTCACTATAGGGGCTTATCCACATACTTGGCTCAATCTAATCCTTCACCTTCCCCCCCACCGCTCCACTCTCTGATTTGCTCACCTTGATCATCTTTTTCTGATTTGTCCTTCTTGCTTACTGTTTTTGGTTCTCTGTGCCTTAAATATTGAGTCTGTTCTGGTCTGGCTATGGTCTGAAGAAGTGGGTCTGTCCCACGAAAGCTCACCTAATAAACTATTTTGCTAGTCTTTAAAGTGCTACTTGACTGCTTTTTGTTTTCATTCAATGGTTGCACTATTGTGTTCATTCCCTTAGGCTATGTCTACATAACAGCAATCTGGTGACAGAAGTTACTGAGAACTTCTGGCAAAGCATCTGGCAACAGCTCACATCCACACACAAAAGCAAACTGAAAGAGCACTCCACTCTATTGAAAGACAGCAGGCAAACTGCCCAGCCACTCCCTTAACAAAATGGCTGGCTGGAAGTTCAGCAAACAGGGCTCCCCAGCGAACTAGAAGTCTGTCGATAGAGGGCACTCCTGGAGCATACATACAGCTTTTTTGTCAATAGAAACTGTTGACAAAGACATTCTTTCTCATCTCAGAGATGCAGAACATTGTCAGCAGAAGTGCTGAGTTTTGTCAACACACTGTGTATACATGTGCTGCAGGTTTTGTCGGCAAAAGCTTGGTGTTGTTGAAAAAAAACCTTTTGTGTTGATGCAGCCTGTGCGGCCAGTGCCAAATGCTTCTGTCTGAAGACAGAATACACAGCTAGCTGAACCATTGGTCTGACACAATCTATCTATTCTGTTTTTTATGTCCTCTTTCTTCCTCTTCCAAAGTTTGAGGTCAGTGGTTAAGTACTTGTGCAGTCTTATTTGTTTTGACCCTTCTCATTTATCCATGAAATAACTATTCTCTAAATATTTAGGATGAAATTGCATGTACTGTTTTTTGAAAACTTATGTGCTGTTTTTGAGATAGCCATTGCAAACTATTTGCTAAGAAAATTAAACCTTATCTACTTTAATATTCATGTTTTGTTTCATTTGGGCTACGTCTACAAGTGCCCCAAACTTCGAAATGGCCACGCAAATGGCCATTTCGAAGTTTACTAATGAAGCACTGAAATGCATATTCAGCACTTCATTAGCATGCGGGCGGCCGCAGCACTTCGAAAATGACGCACCCCGCCACCGTGCGTCTCGTCCAGATGGGGCTCCTTTTCGAAGGGACCCCACCTACTTCGAAGTACCCTTATTCCCATGAGCTGATGGGAATAAGGGGACTTTGAAGTAGGCAGCATCCTTTCTAAAAGGAGCCCCGTCTGGACGAGACGCACGGCGGCGAGGCGCATCAATTTTTAAGTGCTGCGGCTGCCCGCATGCTAATGAAGCGCTGACTATGCATTTCAGCGCTTCATTAGTAAACTTCGAAATGGCCATTTGCGTGGCCATTTCAAAGTTTGGGGCACGTGTAGACACGGCCTTGGTTTATGTGCACCCCTAACGTTCTTCCTATAGGTTTTCCTTGCTTATTTGATGACCTGTTTTGTTCTCTTCTCCATCTTCCATTTCCTGCATTGGATTTAGTGCTGTGTTTCTGTTGTTATTTAACCATATATTTATTCCCATAAGTCTCAGTTTGTCTCTCACCACTATAAAATGTTCCTCTTTCCACACTGTAAGTCCCACTTTGCAGACCCTTTCACCTCCAGTTATGTGGTATAAACGTACTGCCACGTGGACAGAAGGTCAAGATAAGCCTTTAATTCATGCAGTTAAAATACAAATTATAGCAGAGCTAAATAGTCATAATATAATATAGATTAAATAGGAAAGATGTGTTTCATTGAGGTTTAATTGCTTTCGTGTTCTTAAATTTAATATCTTGATGTTAAACACCTACATTGGTATTTGTAGTTCTAGCCATTTATGATGAATTGCTACAAGATTCCAACTAATTTGTATCCCATGCTTATTTCCTTCCTGTTCATCCATAGTAAATCCAAATGTGTCTGTACACAGCCTCCTTTTCCACTCATTGAAACAGGAAATTATAATCAATCCTTAGTAGGAAAGATCTGTGATAAAGCACAGTTTATCAAAGCAGAAAGGTGAGTAAAATCTCTGGTGAATAGCATCAGATTCTATGACTTGTCAGCATTTATATGTTTTACTGATACTTTGTTGTGTTTGTTCAGATCATCTGATACAAAATCCTAGCTAAAGTTTCTTTGTTATTCCTCCTTTCTTTTAATCTAATCCATAGATTCAGTATGACTATTACCATCATTACGTACCTGGATCTAAATGACTATATACATACTGTACTTTTCCAGTGTATACCTTACTCCTTCCTGTGCTTTTTGCTCATGTGCAAAATACATATTTTCCAACAATGATATTCTTAGCATTTTTCTCACTATGTTTCTGGAATGCCTATGCAATCACAGTTTCTTTTTATAGCCACATTTCAAGCCATTTTCTTTATAAACGTGCTCCTACTAGCCTTCGTATATGAACACCTATACTTTTATTTAGAAGCCAGAGTTCAATGAAATGCGCTTACCCCCTGCAGCCTTCATTATAACATGTGCACCTAGTAAATAAAGCTGTTTACTGACTATGGCTAGTAACTAAATGAGATGGTTTTTCTGTAATCTGGAAGACCAACACTTCCTAGAACCAAAGGGTCAATTCCTTACATAGAGGATTGAGCCTTTAATTGCCGAAACAAATACAGCCTTCTTTTTCCAGGCAGCCTTAATATGTTTTATTAAAATCCAGTACATTGTCTGTTCCATGTGACCATAAAGGACCTAGAGGCATTTCTGTTAGTGGTGTAAGGTTTTTCCACGTGTCCTGGCCAGAATTTTCCATTCCCCTTCTCTTCTGCAGTTAATTGTCTATCACTCATTGCACCTCCATTACATAGGTGGCTGCATTTTAGTCATCTCATGTGCAGGGACTGATTTGAGTCCATGTGCAGTGGTTCAGCAATTCAGTACTTTTATGTAGAAGGTGCTATTTTGTGTTCCAGAACAAAACATCTTTCTTTTCTAAAAAAAAGGCTCCAGCTCTTAAGCTTGTGCTCAGAGTTTTAAAAAAAAGCAGTTACATCTGCCTCAGCCTGCTGACAATCTGAAGCATTAGCATGGGGAGAGGTCTCAACTTCCTCCGTATATTTCAGTGATGCTTCAATATTGATGCTTTAAATTTCAACACTGTCAGCAATTTCCTGCTGGAAAAAGCATGTAAGAATGGAGAGAAATAGGCACATTCTGAAGACCTGCTCACTCTGTTGTGTTTGTTTTGCTTTGGCTTCTCAAGGAGGCAGAACTTGGTTACTCCTTGCTCTTTGCTTCTTGCTCTTGAGGAAGGTTTACCCGTCCACCTCCAACACAGCTCTTCATACAGCTCGGCTGTGGCTACGCTGCATTCTGCTCTCAGAAGTGGAATGCAAATGAGTGAGATTGAAAATGCAAATGATGCATAGATTTACATATATTGAGATTTGCATCTCTCATTTACATATTCTCATGTGAACTTGTTTCTGGAAGAGACCATTTTTTCAGGAAAATGTGTTCTTTTCAAAAGAAGGTTTGTTTTCAAACCAATGCCTTTTACAAGGTTGATTTTGCTTCCAGGAAAGGCTCTTCTGGAAGTGAGATCTGTGAGACTATGCAAATGAGGAGTGACTTATTTGCATTTTCAATCTTGCTTATGTGCATTCCACTTCCACAGGCATGGAATTTTAGTGTGTAGATAAAAGCATATTAAGCATTGGAGAAGGCCTTTCCAGGTATGATAACAAACAAACAAAAAAATCCCAGACAGGGTAAAAAAGCTGTCCTTTAACTGCCATTCTAAATTTTAACAGCTAATTCTCTCTTGTTCTAAATGGGTCGTGTTTGGCTGGCAGTGCTCATTGTGTGGCCAAATCCTTTTAGGTGATTACAGTTAATCTTAATTATGAAGAAAACATAAAGCTGTAGAGGTTCATATAAGTGGTCTGAATCTTCAATGTTTAGTCCTTTGATGGTCTAATTTAGGCAAAATGTCAAAGGCTGGGGCAACCCAAGTGTTCTTGTTAAAGATAATATAGTTAATTAATGGTGACAGAGAGGTAACTTTGTTAGTCTGTATCTTTACAAAACAACTAAGCAGTCCTGTAGCACTTTAAAGACTAAGGCCATTTCTACACAGGCCACTTCCTTCCTTCCAAAACGCCATGCAGAAGCGCGGCTGCCAGGGTGGCTTCTGGAAGGAAGTCCTTCTTCTGGAGGCCCCTTCTTCCCAAAAATTTTTGGGAAGGATGCCACCTAATTCGAAGTCCCCTTATTCCCATGAGCTGATGGGAATAAGGGGACTTCAAAGTAGGCGGGGTCCTTTCGAAAAGGAGCCCTGTCTGGACGAGACGCGCGGTGGCAAGCCGCGTCAATTTAGAAGTGCTGCTGCCTCCCGCATGCTAATGAAGCGCTGAATGTGCATTTCAGCGCTTCATTAGTAAACTTCGAAATGGCCACTTGCGTGGCCATTTCGAAGTTTGGCACATGTAGACGTAGCCATACAGTTATAAGTCACAAGCTATATTTAGGGCATGTGAGTTATTCTCAGGAAGAGATATATCTTGATCTGTCTTCTTTTCAATAAAAACTAACCACTGCCTGGAGAGTATGCATAAATATCCACTCTGTAAATTGCCTTTTTTATAATTTGGTTTGTCTGTGACATTTATGTCTACAGAGACCTAAGAAGTATTCACTGAACCATCTTTGGGTCAAATTGTGACAATGCCATATCTTGCTTTTCAAGGAAACTATTATTATTGTCCAAACAAACATCAAGAAAGCAAATAGCTTTAGATTAACTAAGCTATACTTGGAGATATGTCCTTTCTATGACTTTCAAGCAATGACACCAATTCTTCAACCAGGCACTTTATGACAGTGTGAATACTCACATGTATTCATGACTGCAAGATCAGGGCTGATACAGATATAGAGAAAGATATAAAAACCATTAATTTAAATAACTTTTGTGGTATATAAAAGATATATGTATGCACATGTCTGCTGACTTGGGAGGATGACCAAGCAGGCAGTTGCTCTGTGGTCTGGCAATCCAAAGGATCCTGGGGCTACTGGCCACTGCTACTACTCAGATTGAAACCTTGTGTCCAGCTCCTTAAAATGCACAGAGCGTTTTGTGTGGGCAATGACTATATGTCTGTCAAGAAATTGATGTTGCTTTATGTTTAAGGTGTTATGTTACCACAGCTCTGTAAGAGAAGCTAACTGGACATAATATTCAGATATTCAGATACTTCCTATGCAGAATGTTTATGTGATTAACCCACACTAAAAAAGACACAGGTAATTCTAAAGAAAGATAAAAACTGAAATGCCATGAATTCATTCCACTTGAATCCTACTCAGTGTCCATTTACAAAACAGAATACTTACCAACAGTATAAAGAAATTCTTCTAAAAGTGTTTTGATCTTTAGATCTTATGTCTTTTGATCACAGACATACCTCAGATCTGTGACAATGTTTTCAGGGCATATTTTATGAATGAAAAAACTTAAAATATTAAGACAGGTAGATATGTCAGCTGGATGCATATTTAGATACCTATTTTTTTAGGGGGGAAGTCACATTCTACAAGGAAATGCTGCACTGTTGTATTTCAGAAGGTAAAGAGCATATTTAAAGTTATAACCTTCATAGATACTGATTTATAATTATTGATCTTATAGTTAGATCTGCATAATTCTTGTTTCCATGAGATCTTGTGGTATAAGTTGGGACCAGTCACTCATGCCAAAACTTGCAAATATTAATGCCTTGAACATGGACATGTCCTCTTTATGTAGGCAAATGAAGAGACATTTAGGTATGCAGCACCCCTTTAAATCATACCACTTATTTAGACACTGCAACAATATTTATGTGGTTGCATTTAGGGGCATACACTTGAAAATGGTGGGCAATAAGTGTGGTGGATATTCAGCATCTCTGAAAAATGTTTAATTCACCTCTTTCTGCCTTCCTCCATCCCAGTGTGAAATGGGTTATTGTAACACTCCAATCTGCCCCTTTGAGGACCAGGAGGTATTGGGCAATCAGCCTTGTTCAGTTAATCCTGCCTCACTATACCTGTGCAGGATTTGGGATTTCAGATGAAGAAACCTGAGTGTGGGAAGCGGGTAGGGAGGTGCACAGAAGACTGCTGAGCCAGAGTAGAGCGCAAAGTAGGAACAAAGGCCTATGGTAGACTCTAGGTAAGAAGGCCTCGGAGTGTTTATTCAGGAAAGCAGGGAATGATCCAATAAAGCCCAGGAAGGACTGGGGTAGAGACATACAGAAGTCCAGGAATGGTAGAAATTGAGTTCAAAGAGTGGGCTGAACAGTGCTTAAATTAGATAACAGAAGATAGACCACTTGGTAAGGAGGGGACAAGCAAAGACTTTGCTCTGTTTCTATTGGACTTGCAAGTGGCTGATGTTTATTAATGACTTACATAGAGAATCAGGTCACTTCACAAGTCCAGACCCCTAAAGTCTTGAGGAGGAAGAGGATAAAGCAGAGGAGCTGTAATTCTATAGGTCACCATAAGGAGTTGCAGTAAGATGGTGATTCTATGATGGGTTTTAACAACAAAATGGCTCATAAGAGCCTTCAGACCTGAAAGCCTAAACTAGTTCATTTTATAAAGACTTTTGAGATTCAGCATTGAAGAAGCCTCTGTAAAATACTTTGAGATGTCAGTATAGAAATGCAAAAAGTTATTGTGACTACATAACAACAAACAAGTTCTGAGTTATTTTTGACTCTGAGCATGTTATAGACAACACATATTTGGGAGATCTCAGTATATGTCTAGAATTAGTAGTGACCACACATTGAAATGGTGCAAACAGAAGCAAAATTGGTATGGCTTTTCCAAATGTGTCCTGTTTCTTCACTACTGTAAAAATTAGTATTCTGAACTGTATCTTTGAGTATGCAAAATAAACAGAAAGTCTGTGCTCAGTGCATTAAGTATATATGGTGTCTGTATTGCATGGAAAGCCATAAATGAAACTAGATTGTGTGACAGCAGAGACTAATAAAACATGTCAGATTTTATTATTATATCCTATCTGCCTATGTGTTTATGTGTAAGAGGGCATGTGAGAAAATCAGTTTGATGGATTTCACAATAATAACTATAATCATATCTAAGTTAGCAGATATCACAATTTATCTTCTTATGTTTGTGGTAACATCTGGTTTTCAGTGGCTGTTCAATGCTTTTCTTGTTCTACTGACAGTACCCCACATGGACCTGTGGAGATGCACACTTTATGCCACCTTAACGACAGCATCATCCACTTAATTTTAATAAGAATGGTGATGACCTCAATTTAGTTAGGTGCTTATGCATGTTTAGCTTTAACTTTGCATTTAAGTGTTTTGCTGTTTTGACCCATTAATTAATTCATGGGAACTTTCCATGGTAGTATATGCTGATGAGCAGTGCACATTCACATGAATATGGCCTCCAAGATATTTTTTAAAATATGGAAGCATTTGCCCATTTTTAGGGGAAAAATCCATTATAATGTAAAATCTCTTGTAAATAACTTCAAGAAGTACAAAGGCAACAGTTCCTGTACAGCTGCATTTGTCAGTCTTCTTTTCTTTGATTATTCTAGATTTTCAATCTGCATACAGCAATAATTTAAAACTGAAATAGGTGCTAATGCTCAGCCTCTGCATTTACATAACATGTTGATGCTTTTCTGCAAAGAAACTCAAATGTTTAAAATGATACACAGTATTTTAAATCTGGAATGGTCAAAATCCAGCCTTCAGGCCAAATGTGGGGTAAATTTCAGTCAGTCCCATATGTTTAGTATAGCAGCATGGCCTGGCACATCAGGTAAAAGTGAATTGTAGCACTCCAAGATTTGTAATTTCTGCAGCCCGCAGAGACTTCCATGTCAATGAAGAAGGCAGCTTGAATTTGCTACCTTTCATAAAAAGTAGGGATACAATTCTGAAAGAGGCTGATCACTTCCTGTGGGATACTGAGATTCCTTACTCCCCATTAGAGTTGAGGGAAGTTCTGAGTTTGTCGTGAGACAGGGCAATTTCCTGGTAAACCTTATTGAATTAAGTTTAACTTTATCTGACTTTGTGAGGAATTCACAGTATAGGTTGTTAGCTGTGGACCCTGCAAAAAAACCAAGTAAAGAGGGAGAGAGACATGGATGACAGCTGACAAGCCAGGAGCCTTTGCTGGATTACAGAAGGGGAACACAGGTGAAGTCGCATTGACGTGTGACATATAACACTTCTTAAGCACATGCCACAGACATGATTATGGGTCTCTAACAATTTTTCCACTGTCGCCCTTTGTTGATTTGCAGAGTCCTGGGTTAATTAAAGTTCTGAAAGGAATAACAAGCTAATCTTATTTTTGGTTACAATTAAGGCACTCCGCTGTCCCTAAGTCATATTCATGCATATTAGAAAACCAGATACTTTGCAAGTTGAATCATGGCTGCAAAATTAGCATGCTAAGAAGAAAGCAGTAAGATTTTCCATATGGAATGAGAGTTTAAATATGGAAACATAAACTAAATTTCAAAAGGATCATTCTAAGCCTACAGCTTAAAAATGTACTTGAGATGGAGACAGTTCTGTTAGTTAAGAAAAAAAAGAGACTATTGTAACAGGTAAAACAGATACCAAAGCAGTGGAACTGAAGAACTGTGTTTTATTAACAAGGAAATTTTCAGGTGAGATTATTCAGATATTGCTGCACCTTAAAGCTTAGTCACAGTTCACTCTTTAGCTAGGTGTTCACATGGTTATTAGAAAACCACCACACATCCCAAAAGCTTTTATCCCTTCTCTGCTAATATTTTGCAGTTATTGACATTCCAAGGGGCAGGCAAGATTGGATGAAAACCGTCACTGTTTCCTCCCGCCTCCACATCTGCTTAGTCTTAAAACCGATTTCAAATACTCAACAGGCTTAGAATCCTTTGAGTCAAAAAGTAGAGAAAAGGGAGATATTGGGGTTTTATTTCAAGTGCCTGAGGGAAAAAAACAAAGCAGTGTGCATTTCCAGAATGACATATGGGGATTTAGGCATGTACAGCATCGCCCATTAAAATGGATTGAAGTTGCACACATAAATCCCCAATCAATATTCTCTTGTATATCTAATAGAATAGGTGAGCACAGAGAATGTGAGTAGATTTATTTTTCCATTCAAAAAATCACTAGCCTTCTGTTCTGAAAAATAGATTGTTCACTTACTATTGAGGAGGACCGAATTTAGAATCTATGCTGAGATGTAGAACCAAGTTTACTAAGAATCCCATTTCATTTTTTCCATGTAGCATGAGACTAAACTTTGTTTCCTCATGGGTTCTGGGTTGGGGGGGCAAATTAGAAGAAAAAGCCAGTGTGCACTGAGCACCTGACATCAGAGGGAGCATGAAGGCGTTAGAGAATGAGGTGGTTCCACTACACATCAGTCACTGGCTGTGGGTGAGGTGGTACAAAGCCTGCTCCTAGTTATCCTTTACCCCAACTACAGCCCATTCTCAAGAGAAACATAATACCTACTCATCGCTTTTCAGCCCTAGCACTTCCTAACTAGACGGAACTCCTTCTCTTCTTCCCTTCTCAGAGAGGATCAGCTTCACAGAACCAAATAGACAGAGCCCACAGGCAATACAAAGAAGAAAAGCTTTATAAAAACATAAAGTCCAAATATCACATGCACCACTGGCATAAGCAGACACCACTCCATTGCTTTTAGTAAAAGCAAGAGAGTTGGACTAGCCTGTTGGTGACATTGTCCCAATGTGTCCATTTGCATAAAGGTCATCCCTTTGAGTTAGTGGTGAACATTCTTTTGTTCTTAATACAACAGGTTCTCCTCTGGAAAGGAAACAGGCATTTAAAAACCCATAAAATTTGAGGTAGAAGAGGAAGCACTAATTTACAGTGCAGGAAATAATGCATTGGAAACTAATTGGACAAACCCTCAATATTGCATGTAAAGATTTTCAAAAACCAGGAAGTTCACTCACCCCTAATTAATAATGTTCTGACTATGTCTCAATCTAAAGTTTATTAAAATCTATGAGGTGTCTCCCACTGACTTCAGTGGGCTTTTGCATAAGCTTCTATGGATGGCTTGGTTGAAAGAGGTGCCTATAACTTGTCAGCTATATAAAATAACGGTGAAAAATGCATCTATTCAGATGATCATTTTCCTTAGTAACTAAAAGATAACTCATAATCCACTCATCCAACAGTCTAATTTCCCTAGGCAGGAAATATTGCCCTTTCTTATTTACTTTATGCTAATGGTGTATAAGTTTTATAATCCATGCAACCAGACTACAGTGATATATGAAATAGAAAGTGGAAAATAAAACAAATTGGTAAACTTGAATGCGAAAGCCTGAGAAACCAGTTAATCCCTCTAATCCTGAGGAAAAAAATGTAGAGATTAAACTAATTTGAAATGTTTGTGAGAGATATTTCCTCTTTTCCCCCCTCTCATGGAATTAAAACAGGTAAAGTTGCTTAAGTGCAATAATTGCATTTCCCCATACTACTATGTTGGGATTTCTGTTTATGTTTAATCCTAATTCTAAATTTCCTGGGTTTACAAAATTTGGTTTGGGGATTAATTACAATATTTCCATTCCTAATTAAAAATGGCATATATGAACAAGAAACAAGAAACTGAAAACTATTATTTCTAATCATACAATCTAATCATACAATCATACAATCATACAATCTAATCATACAATCATACAAACAACTTTTTACAGTGTCATTCTTATAGGCATATTCAACCCTGGAATATGTTTTATGCCATTGCTTTGCAAACAGAATATACTCAGCAGAGAAATAGGTTCCATGGCCATTTTATTTCAGCAAGGAAGTACAAAACAGCTGGAATGTACATCCCAGATCCACCGTGCCTTCTGTCCTCCAAATTCCCTCTGTCTCTGATCCCTTACATTCCAATATACATATGCACACACATACACTCTGATTTATCTCTCTGTACCTTTGTGTTTGAGTAGATCGGGTATACTAATATAAAGGACAGAGGTAGGATTCATCATAGCAAAGTTTTGCTCTTGTATTACTAGCTAAAATCTTCTGGAATCATAGAACTGAAGGACTGGAAGGGGAATCTCACGAAGTTATCTAGTCCAGTCTTCTGCACTCAAGGCAGGACTAATTATCTAGAATTCTAGATCATCCCTGATAGATGCTTGTCTAAACTGCTTTTAAAAGTCTCCAATTATGTAAATTCAGCTACCTCCCTCCCAATCTATTCAAGTGCTTATACACCCTGACCATTAGGAAGTTTTTCCTAATGTCCATCCTAAACCACACTTGCTGCAATTTTAAGCCAATTGCTTCTTTTGCTACCTTCAGTGGGAAAAGAGACCATTTTTTTAATCCCTCATCCTTGTAACAACCTTTTATGTACTTGAAAATTGTTATATCTCCTTTCAGACTTTTCCAGATTATACAAACACACTCAAACTCTTTTTTTTTCCAATCTTCCCTCGTAGGTCTTGTTTTCAAGGACTTCAAGCATCTTTGTTGCTCTTCTCTGGACCTTTTCCAACTTGTCTGCAGCTTTCCTTAAACAAACTGCCCAGAACTGATGTGATGATCTAGCTGAGACCTAATCATCATAGAGTAGAGCAGATGTATTACTTCTTGTTTCATGCTTACAACACTCCTAATAAATGCTAGAATGATTTTCCCATTTTTGCAGCTGTATTACACTGTTGACGTATATTTATCTTGTGATCTGCTATGACCTGCAGAATACTTTCTGCTTTCCTAGGCAGTCATTTCCCATTTGATATGTATGCAACTGATTGTTCCTTCTTAAATTGAGTATTTTCCATTTGTCTTTATTGAATTTTATCCTATTTATGTCAAACTTTCTTCACTTATGTCTGATATTTTTCCATTTCATCCAGACATTTTGAATTTTAATTCTAACCCCCAAAGCACTTGCATCCCTTCCCAGCTTGATATCCTCTACAAACTTTATATGCATACTCTCCATGTCATCATCTAACAAATTGATGAACATATTGTACAGAACTGGACACAGATTTGTTCTTTACAGAATCCCACTTAATATGCCCTTTCAGCCTGACTGTGAATCACTCACAACTGCTTTCTGGGAACAGTTTTCCAACCAGGTATGCAAATACCCTGTAGAAGTTCTCTCTAGATTGCAATCCCTAGTGTGTTTGTGAGAAGGCTGAGCAAGACAGCATAACTAGTTTCAGTAAACTCTAGATACACCACTTCTACCACTTCCTCCCTATCCACAAAGCTTGTTATCCTGTCAAAGAAAGCTAGTAAGTTTCTTTGACATGATGTGTTATTGACAAATCCATGCTGGCTGTTACTTATCATCTTACTATCTTGTAGAGATTTGCACATGTGTTGCTTAATTATTTGCACCAGTATCTTTCCAGATTCTGAAGTTAAGCTGACTGGTCTGTAATTCCCTTAGTTGTCCTTATTTCCATAATTATAGATGGTCACTACATTTGTTCTTTCACAGTCCTCACTTATCTGTCAGCAGAGGTAAGTGTATAGATTCCTGTTCAGAGAAAATCAGGACTGCTCTCTTTCAAAATGCCTACCACAACCATTGTTCACAATGAAGCTGAAGTCAAGTTCCCATCAGTGGAGATGGGAGGCCTTCAAAGCCAACACTACAGCAATCTGGGGAAGGGGAAGTATATTTAGTCTTATTGAGAACAATGAGACACAGAGGGGAAGTATATTTATTCTTACTGAGAACAATGAGACACAGATTCCTCTTTCTAAATGGCTACCTAAATATGAGAATCCAGTCGCATTAGGAAAATGAGTGATGGCAGCCATCTAAAAGAGAGTGGTTCTTGTGAAGTTATTTGTAATTCAACATCATTTTTCAGCATTTGCTGAAACAGAAACTTTCACTCCTGACAAAGAAAGAAGTGACCATTAATCCTCTAAATAAATACATACATACATAAATATCTTAAAATGAAGTCATAGAATCATAGAATCATAGAACGCTAGAATTGGAAGGGATGTTGAAAGGTCATTGAGTCCAGTTCCCTGCCCTCTCAGCAGGACCAAGCATTGTCTAGACCATCCCAGGTAGGTATCTGTCTAACCTGCTCTTACAAATCTCTGGTGATGGAGATTCCACAACCTCCCTAGGTAATTTATTCCAGTGTTTAACCACCCTGACAGTTAGGAAGTTTTTCCTAATGTCCAACCTAAACCTTCCTTGCTGCAGTTTAAACCCACTGCTCCTTGTCCTATCCTGACACGCCAAGTCTATGCATGTTTCAATAAATTCTTAGTTATGTGAAGTTTGAAGAGTGCAATATGCTATAATTAAAATATGACAATAATTAGTCAGCTGGTACACTGAGACCACTATCTACCATACAGACCAATATTATCTTATTGTTAACATTGTGCTTCCTCTTACCCTTAAAAAAAAAATAGTGTGGACACTCTGGCTCTTTCTACACATGCCACTTGCTCCGAAGGCGGCATGCTAATGAACAGTCCAGAAGATGCTAATAAGGCGTGGATGTAAACGTCTGGCACCTCATTAGCATACAGTCACATGATTCAGAGTCTGGAAGAAGCTCTTCTGCACTCCAAAACAGCCACGTAGAAGCGTGGCCTCTGGGGAGCTCCCAGAAGGAAATCCTCCCTCCAGAAGCCACATCTTTCTGAAAATTTTCAGGAAGATGGGGATTCCAGAAGGAAGATTTTCTTCCGAGAGATCCCTGGAGGCAGCGCTTCTACGTGGCTGTTTTGGAGTCTGGAAGAGCTTCTTCTGAACTTCGACTCATGTGACTATATGTTAACAAGGCATTGGAAATTTACATCCACGCCTCATTAGCATCTTCCGGGCTGTTTATTAGCTTGCCACTTTCAGAACAAGCAGTATGTGTAGAAATAGCCTCTGGGGGGCCCCCGGTCAAGAGTCAAGGCTTCTAGGTCGCCAAGTGGCCTTGTCTGCCGTGCTTCTGGTTGGCTATTCTGTCGAGAGAGAGGCTGGGCAGTCCAGCCACTCTCTGTTGACAGAGCAACCCTCTTTCACATATAGCTGCAATCGGTCAACAGAAGTTTTGTTGGGAAATAACTTCTGGCAATAACTTCTGTCAACAGATCGCCGTAGTGTAGACATAGCCAACAGGAGCCCAGGCCATTGATGAGACTTTTAAAAATAATAGTAATTCAAATAAATAATAATAATGATGTAACTATGAAAACAAATGATTTCACATGGGTGCTAGATTACTTATAAGAGCCACTGGAACATTCACTTTAACTGCCAAACTAATTCAACAGATTTATTTGTACATACTCAGGAAATTCATTCTTTCCTCAAAAAGTGCTAATTTTTGGGAGAATGTGCTGTATTTTTTATTCATAAGAATAGGAATGAACCACTGGATTAATCATTGAACTAATCTCATCTTTAAATATGAGACCACAACTTTCACTTTCGATACTGATGATTTCAAAAAATATACATAAGGGATAAGAAACTATTAAGCAGATGATAAAGGTGTGGGAAATTTGGCATGCAAAAATTTGTTGGGATGTCTGCAGTAAAAGAGACAATACAATTCATGTTTCCTCATTCCCATTTCTGTATCTAATGCTCTATAATTGAAGTGTTTGGAAGCATTCCATCTCAGAAACAGACTCTTCCCTCTGCTGTTCTACCTTACTACCCTCCACCCTTCATAATACTTATATTAGTTGTTTGAGTAATGTACTAAGCTAAATGTGTATTAACCTTTTTTTCAGCCAACCACCGCAGAAGCAAATGTCATTGCCTTGTTTTAGACAAATTGAAATGGTAGTGCTAAAGGGCAAGATCAGAAGCATCACTTGTCACAGCAGGTGGAATTACTGGAAAGGTTTTTTTTTTTTTTTCCTTTGGGTGGGAAGGGGGTATGTGTTTGGTTTCAATTTTGTTGAATTAAATAGGAACTCCTGAACTATTTCAATCACTTCTATCCCAGCCTTCCATTGTGCCCAATTCCTATAACAAGCCCCAGAACGAAAATCTGGAGATCTTTCATATAGTTGCACCTTTGAAGCTTTGTTATTCGCGCAGGAAATGTTGAAAAAGGTCCCTGAAAACTAAGGCAGTTAGAAGACACCTATAGTCACCCACTGACTAGTGTCCTGTGGTATTTTAAGCAAGTCACTGCTGCATGTAAGCCAGATCAAAACAAAAAATCATTTCAGTAGCACTTCAAAGACTAAAAAAATAATTTATTAGGTGATGAGCTTTTGTGGGACAGACCCACTTCTTCAGATCATAGCCATACCAAGTGGGCCTGACCCACGAAAGCTCACCACCTAATAAATTATGTTGTTAGTCTTTAAAGTGCTACTGGACTGATTTTTTGTTTTGCTAATATTTTGACTAGCATGGCTATCTCTCTGTTTTTATAAGCCAGATCAGTGTATATGAAGGAGAGGTGTATGTACTTTTTCATACACACTTGTAAATATCTGGATCATAGCCTCTCTTTCCTCAGTTCGTCTAATTTCAAAATTAATGAAAGGTAGACATATAGTCAATGTCTGGGTCATGCAAATGATGGCACTCGATAATGCAAATAAGGTACTCATTTACAAATTGCGTGCCTCATTTCATAGACTCATAGAACACTACAACTGGAAGGGACCTCAAGAGATCATTGAGTCCAGTTTCCTGCCCTCTCAGCAGGACCAAGCACCATCTAGACCATCCCTGATAAGTGTCTATCTAACCTGCTCTTAAACATCTCCAGTGATGGAGATTCCACAACCTCCCTAGGTCATTTATTCCAATGTTTAACCACCAGACATTTAGGAAGCTTTTTTTAATAACTAATCTAAACCTTCCTTGCTGCAGTTTAATCCCATTGTTCCTTCTCCTATCCTCAGAGGCCAAGAAGAACAATTTTTTTGCCTCCTCCTTGTAACCCTGTTTAAGGTACTTTAAAACTTCTGTCATGTCCCCTCTAAGTCTTCTCTTTTCTAAACTAAACAAGACCCGCTCTTTCATTCTTTCCTCCTAGCTCATGTTCTTTAGATTTTTAATCATTCTTGTTGCTCTTCTCTGGACCTTCTCCAATTTCTCCACATCTTTCTTGAAATGCGGTGCCCAGAACTGGACACAGTATTCCAGTTGAGGCCTAATCAGTGCAGCGTAGAGCGGAAGAATGATCTCTCGTGTCTTGCTCACGATACTCCTGTTAATGCATCCCAGAATTTTGTTTGTTTTTTTTTTGCAACAGCTTCACACTGATGACTCGTATTTAGCTTGTGGTACACTATGACCCTAAATTCCTCTCTTCAGTACTCCTTCCTAGACAGTTGTTTCTCATTCTATGTGAATGAAGCTGATTGTTCCTTCCTATGTGGAGTACTTTGCATTTGTCCTTATTAAACTTCATCCTGTTTACATCAGACCATTCCTCCAGTTTGTCCAGATCATTTTGAATTCTGATCCTATCCTTCAAAGCATTTGCAGCCCCTCCCTGCTTGGTATAATCCGAAAACTTAATAAGTGTACTCTCTGTGACAATATCTAAATCATTGATGAAGGTATTTAAGAGAACCAGTCCCAAAAAATAGACCCCTGTGGAGCCCCAATTTTTAAGCCCTTCCAGCATGACTGCAAACCATCGATAACTACTCTTTGAGAACAGTTATCCAACCAGTTATGAACCCACCTTATTGTGTCCCCATTTAAGTTGTATTTCCTTAGTTTAATGATAAGAAGATCATAAGAGACCATGTCAACTGCCTTACTACAGACTAGGTATACCACATCCACCACTTCTCCCTTACCGACAAGACTTGTTATTCTGTCTAAAAAAGCTATCAAATTGGTCTGGCATGGTTTGTTCTTTACAAATCCATGCTGGCTGTTACCTATTAACTTATTTTCTTCCAGACGAATTCCTTAATTATTTGCTCCATTATCTTTCCTGGCACAGAAGTTAAACTAAGTGGTCTGTAGTTTCCTTGGTTGTTCTTTTTTCCGTTTTTATAGATGGACACTCTAGTAGCCTTTTTGCAGTCTTCTGGAATCTCTTCTGACTTCCAGGACTTTTCATAGATGATAGCTAAAGGCTTAGAAACCTCCTCTATCAGCTTCTTAAGTATTCTGGGATACATTTCATCAGGCCCTGGTGAGTTGCAGACATCTAATTTTTTGAAGTAATTTTTAACTTGTTCTTGTTGACAGCCCCTTATGCCTCACAAAAATGAGAGATGGGGCTGTCAATAAGGGGGTTTTGGTCTACAGAACCCTGTCTACATGGCTTGTTTTCTGATGACAGAAGCCTCTGCTGGTACAGCAATCATATGACAGTATGCAAATGAGATGTGCAATTTGTAAATGAGGGCCTCATTTGTATCGTTGAGTGGCCTCATTTGCATGACCCTGCTGGCAGCCATGTAGAGGTAGCCATAATGTTTAACACATGTTTAAAAGAACTCAAGGAATCGTAGGAGAAAACTAATATTTATCATTCAAAATATTAGGCTCGTGCATGCTCAGAAGATCCACATGAAGAAGACCTTGTGTGTTGCCTGTTAGGAAATGGTCAGCAAATTACTCAGAATCACACCCATTTTCTAAAACACCAGCAAAAGTTCACCACAGCTTTTGATAAACAATGGTAGAAGAACTTTGTGTTTTCTGACCCCAGGCATCTGACACAGGTCATGGTTACAAAAGTTATATATATATATCTCAGATGGCATGGGGTCATAATCACCAACTCCAGTGACTACTGTTACAAGTGAAAGAGAGTAGCCAGAGTGCAGGCCAGTGCTAGCAGAGTGTGATGTACTTCAGCACTATTCATAATCTATGCTACTGAGTCCTGCAGAATCACCATCTACAGCATCTGTGTTTCACAAAACACTACATTACAAGAAGAATCAATTGGACAGAGCCATAGCTTTCATGGGGAAAATGTCCCTCCCTCATACACATGTCGAGTGACTCGGCAAATGGAATCTCTTAGAAGAGATTTTCACAGAGTTATTATCCTCCTGGGTCCTTGTTGTAACTCTGTAATAAGATGGTATGTAGGCCATTAATTTGTGTCTTCTATATTGGAAAATGTAACCTACTTTAAATTTAATTGCTTTCCTGTGGTTCTCCTTCCAAGCAATATTTGGCACACACTTGGGCTTCTAAAACTATTGAACCAACCTAAGAAAACTGCTCATTTAAGCAACGTATTTTCTTTTACAAGTAAGTAATGCTTAATACCGGACAGGAAGAAATAGAAAAAGCCTTAAATCTTTCTTCATACCTTTTTTTTTTTCAAAAAAAAGAAAGAATCAGCTGTGCAACAGCACATAAATGTAGCGACCATTGGGGAAAAACAAACATTTAATCATCAGTGATTGCTAGTGGGAGCTGACATTTTGTATCTCTTGCAGTATTATTTCTGTAAAGATATTATGGTCCTCAGCCAAAACACACAAATCTGATTTGTCCATTGAGGCTAATGAGCTGCACTGAGATAAGCAAGAACAGGGATAAATAATGGACTGCAATTAAATAAGGTGAAAAAAGAGGTGTTGCATCCACTTCGAATGTAAGAGAGATACAAAAGCTTTGCAACTGAAAACAGAGACGTAAGCTGCATCTACTCTACAACATAAATTCAAATTCAAGGCAGTTAGTTTGAAATTACCACATGAATGTCCTCACCATAAATACCATGAGCTCAATTTAGGGAGCACTAATATCAATATCTCAAAATCATCGGTACCTGCTGGGTGTAGCATCAAGCTCGAATTCAAGAGCGTGATTAAAGGCCAGTGCGGAAGCACCATGTCTTAAAATCAAATTTATTAGTCTCCAGACTTGTCCCATATGTAACTCACAATGCCCCTCAGTGCTCCACTCTGGCTCTAGCTCTCAGGTGTGCAGGAATTAAGTTACAGGAAGACCGTGAATTTCAAATTGGGAGCAGCAAGCCTGTGGCTGTGGGGTCATGTTTGTAAGAGAGCCTGAGAAAATTCTTTCGTTCTTGCTATTAGCACTGTGAGTGCATCTACCCATTACAAAAAGCCCCAGAGTGGAGTTTGTGGTTCTGTCTCTACATTTGTTTTTTGTTTTTCTTTTTCCTGCGCTGCAAGGCACCAGCCCCTGCCCAGCCGCAACACATGGCAGAAAGGCTGTTGTAGGTATCGTGCTTGCATAAGATGCTGAGAAACTTCTCAGCGGTTTACATTTGTGAGCGAGCCCCTGCACCCTCTCTCTCAGGCACCATGCAGACACATCACGTGAGTAGCCCCATACCCAATAAAAGGACATACCTGCCATTCGGAGCTGACCATGCTGCCAGGCAGCACCATGTCCTGGTTTGCGCGTGGTTAGGGCTCCAAGTGCAGGAAACATTTTCGGGATCTTGCTGCCACTGGGGGAAGTCTCCCCTGGTGGTTAAGATACTCGGGGGGACTAATTCAACTGCCCCCTCGCTGAAACCCCCATCACACCCCTAGCAAAGGACCCGTGGGGCTTGCTGATGCTGGAGGGAAGTCTCTCCCAGCAGCTAAGATACTCGGGGGCTTGCTGTCCATTAGAGACACCCGCTGCTTTGATATTTCTCTTATAAAATCTCTTTCCTAACATTTCCTATCTTTCTTCATGCTTTGACCCTCCCCCCGAAAAATAAAAGGTGGATGGCCAGTTGAAATTCCTGTTTCCATTATAAGTTCAATGTATGAGTTTTCACTGCCATCCCCCATGTTGGCAATATCTTTCAGTGAAAAGGGAAGACAAAAATCTTTTTTTCCGAGATTTTTCTATCCTGCCTCTTCTAACTTTGAGACTACAGTCTGTTTCTGTGTTACTTTCAGGGATCGGATGAAATCTCAGGAGTGGGGGATAGTCAGTGGATGTCCATTTGAGAACACAGCCTGCGTACAGAAGCCATCTAGTGCACTGGAAAGCCAACGACTCTCCCCTCAGCAACTCTCTTTTGTCAGAAATTTTCCTATCATCTCTTTCTCCAACTTTTTCAAGGTCCCTGTATTATTTTCAGGGATCAGATGAAATCCTGGGAGGCAGTGGGTGGCCAGTAGAGATTTCAGTTACAGAAGAAAGAGATTTCACTCAACTTTTTTGCCATCTCTGTGGATGTCCTACTTTTCCTTTCTTCTGACAGGAAAAATGGATGTTTGCTTAACACGGGCAGGAAATACGGAAAATGCAATGTGGGAAGATGGTGTCAAAGACCAGTGAGCAGACATAGAATGCTACGGGGATGAGGGAACTCTGGGATAGGTTCCAACAACGTACTACTGCAACAGTCAATGTTTGCCAGCTAAGCGTGGCAGCAGTAAGTCGATTTTGTGAGGAGCACGTGGGGAGGTGAGGAGAGTCAAAATCGAATTTATAAATTCCAGAGTTACAAAATTAATATTAAGAAATTTGTTTTTATCTTAGAGCCCTTAAAGACTATAGAGACATGCTGGGCTTTTGCCAAGACAGAAAAGAGGACCTAAAAAGACAGTAAACTCTTTCATATGTGGCATTCTATTATCTGCAACTCTCAAATAACCCGCATTTTCCTGTAGGTAAATTTTAGTTATGCTTTCCGTAACTACAGTATAGTGAAAGTAAATACAAATAAATACAGCATATACAGTATAAATTTACATTATGCAGTACTACTGTTGTTGGTAAATAAAGTACACTCTGTACATTTTCAGTTGTTTCCTACTATCCAATCTTGTTTTCCTTTAGTCTTATGCATTGCTATGTATACCTTTCTATGATCCAGAGTATTTGAATGTCCAGCAACCTCCTGATCCCAAGGCTGCTGAATATGAAAGAGTTTACTGTATATGAATAAGTAAATACAGAAGAATAGCTGATGGTATCAATGTTAAAGTGAAATAATATTGTATTTGGCTACCTGTAAACTTCTGTTTTTATGCAGTTGTGCTCCATGCAGTATTTAAAGAAATACTGAAAGCAGTTATGATGAATTATTGTTCATTTAGTTCCACAATAAAATGTTGAGTTAATTTCCTTCCA
The DNA here is from genome assembly GCF_033958435.1 of Carettochelys insculpta. Taxonomy (NCBI): domain Eukaryota; kingdom Metazoa; phylum Chordata; order Testudines; family Carettochelyidae; genus Carettochelys; species Carettochelys insculpta. Next base: position 183,293,673 of record NC_134139.1, read on the forward strand.
CTTGTACAAATAATTCATCATAATGAATAACAGCATCCCAGTCTGGTCCCATGTGTTTGCATGACCTGATGCACAAAAGGGTCTGTCTCACTTGGGGCCTTGCAGTACTCCCATATTACAGATAAATAATTCTATTAAATAATTACCTATAAATCCAGTTGCTCTCTTTTCTGAGATTGTACTCCAGAGGAAAGCATTCTAGGCCTTTTATGAATTACAGAAGTTAAAAACAGTCACACAATTAAGTACTTATTTCTACCTTTAAGCACAATAACTCCTAGGTTGGGGATGTTTAACCTTGAGCATGTTACTCTCACATATTGAGCTCTTTTTCTGTTATCCTGCACTCCATTAATGTGCCATTAAACAAAATAATGATTTAAACAAGAAAAAAAATCTACTTTTTGGAAAGCATCCTTCAAAGTGTCTTCTCTCCCAGTGTTTTCAGAAAACCTGCTTTTCTAGGAGATCTGAACAACACTGACTGCTGTCACTTGTGTCAGAGTAAATTTGTGACCAAATGATACCCTTGACTAGAAAAATTACAGCTCTTTTATTCCCTCATCTGCTGGTACTGCATATGTAAATGATTACTTGAAATTGTGTCTTCCTGTTTCTTCAGCCTTAGCCCACATTTTATTTATTTATTTATTTATTTATTTATTTATACTCTGATTTATCTGAAACCTCCCAGTGTACTCTTCACACACCAAATACAAATCCAATACTGACAGGCCAGCACAGTTTAAATTATTCACACTTCAATGTACATGAGTGGCAGTGCAACAATCAGCCAGGCAATCATTCCATTCACTGACCTCTTCTAAATTTATTGATGACAAACTTCAGGAGGAGGCAACCAGGAGCCTCTTGCCAACCAAATGCTAACTTCCAGTCGCAGATCAACCGTCTACTCCCAGACCTACAACAGAAAACCCAGCTTTAAAACAAAGCAAAACAAAACAAAAATAACAATGAGACAAATATTAAGAGCACGTGCAACAGCCAGGAGGGCATATTTTGAACATCTGGTGACATAGCATGGGACTGTGTCTGAACCTAAGGGAGTCTGAATTCAGATTGTTTCTTAACAGGTCACAAATACATCCCAGCAAGCTCATTCAATTAAATCTTGTTTAAGAGGCTGGTGAAAAAATAACTACAAATTGATCTTGACAAGGAGATTACGGTCAATTTCACTCCCAGGAAAAATCTTTTCTGGCAGAAAGAATGCTTTTGAAAGTATAATTTCTCTTTCACAGCAGTTATTATTCCAAGGCCATGAAAGCAAAGAAGTACACTGTGATCTTGAAAAGACGAGTACACTTTAACATCTACTTTCATACACTTTCCTGAGCAGCAGTATAGCGGAAAACTTCTACATTCTGATCTGTCTAATTCCCGTCTTGAATCCTATATGCACATGGATGGCTTTTTCAGAGCAGAAGAGGCAGGAAGGGAATGTCAGGGCTGTTCAGGGAGGGAGATGTGGAACCTGAAGGAGGATTTTTCTTCTGAAAGCAAACTTGACCTCTGGCAGATGTTACTGTCAGGACTGGATGTCTCTAATCTAATTTGAGGAATATTGATATTGCCAGCCTATAGGCAATGTTTTACTGCTGTAGAATCCTGAACCAATGAATGTTTATAAAGGACTGTGGTAAAAATGGTAAAGTTATGGAGAGAAGTTTAGAGCTCCACTGGATCTGCCCCCTGGAGAGAGAGAGAGTGATGAAACCAGTATGGTATTGAAATAACTATACAAACTAGACACATGATTAGAATGTAGGGGAGACTAAGCCACTTCAGGTACCTCTGGTTCATTGTGTTCATATCTCAGCTTCTACAAATGCTGGGTGCAATCCGGGTCCCATTTAAGTAAAAGGCAAAACTTCTGTTGATTTCCATATAGACAAGATATATAAGTGAGAAAAATAGGGGAGAACTATCAATGGGCACTTAACAACACCACTGAGGTTTAGTGAATTTATTTTTATATTGTGGTGCATGTGAACAACACATTTGTCCCTCACCAGCAGACAAATCAAGTACAAACACAAGCCCAAAATCAGACACCAACACCAAGTCTCCAAAAAGGTTTCGTTGGTGAAATAAGAAAGGTACCACTCAAGGTTGACTAATCTGACTCTTGGTATGTTTGTGATCTAAAATAGCTGCTGGAATGGGTGTGATTTTTAATTACCATTGCAAACAAGGGTGAAATGGGACAGGTTATGTAGGTTACCCTTTCTGAAATGCAAAAATAAAAGCCACATGCTGCCATCAAAAGGCAAACCCATTGCTACTCCAATCCCCAGACACAAGGCAACTCTGCAGTACACCCCTTCAACAGCTATTTATACTATCTACTGAGATAAACTATATAGATAAGACAGACAGAATCATTTTATTGTTTGAACTGTGGAAGTGGAAACACTGCAGCATCTTTATCTGGACACTAAATTTTAACCTTAGATTTCCCAGTGTATTTTAATAATAATGAAAATCTTTAGCCTACATTTAAAAAGGCAGATTAAATTACTTGTCAACTGGCCATCCTTAGAAACCTGGCCAAGCTGATGAAATACCATCCAGGCAGCCCCCTCCTTGTGTTTTGGTAGACTGGTCTTTTCTCTAAGTAGGTTGGTGTGCTGCAGAGCCAAAAGGATGTCTGCCTTTCAGTGGCTCAGACAAGGAAGACTACTGCCATTTTGTGCTGTATCAAACCCTACTCAGTGTGTGGTAAAACTGGAGTCTGGATGGACAAGTTTCACATACAAATCCTCTCATAGAATCAACCCTGTTAAAACACCGTATTCAGTAATTAAAAATTTCCATGGACCTCTGGATGTTTCATTATTATCTTATGTGAATGGCCATCTAAAAACTTTAAGTTATTTCTCTTTTGTTTCTTTCACTCCTTTGTTAGCACTAGTGGTGCTTAGCTCCCCACCCCTCCCCTCTTCAGAGTTAGCAGAGTGTTCCAGGAATACTTTAACAAGAGCTCTTTAAACTGTAAAGCCGACACACCCTGATTTTCTGGAACCTCTGGAGTTAGAGCATGAGCCCCTACCACATGAGCTAAACACCAGCTGGCTATTAGTTAAGGCTGTACAGCAGACTCATTATTCTCTGTGTGGACTCGGTGTCACTAGATGGAACAATATACAACACCCAGAAAGTATGGGGTTAAAAAAATCTCTCTCAGACACAACCTGCAATTGAAAGTGGTGCTGCTGCTAGTGATCATCAGGCAATAATGTGGATTTAAATCCACATCAAAAGCTAAAGTCTAGTCTTTTCATAAGAGAAAGGAAACAAAAGTTTTTAGTCATTTCTCTCTGTTCCCCTCGCACCCTTATTTTATGATTAGAAGAAACTGACGGTGGTGGATGCCCTGCTGGTCCCTTTAAAGAAGAACAATTAATATCTATCAGCTGAGTGAGCTCTTCTTGATGTCTTTGCCATGACTTCTGAGTCATCAGGAAGACTGGGGTGAACTCTCTGGCCTCTTCATGTCAATGAATTTTATTGTGCACATCAGGGGTGCCAGGATTTCTCCCTCTGCAATTTCTTCAGTGGAGTGTTCCGCTCACCGCTCCTTCCACACACCAGGTACCAGAGTGCCCCCCCAGGTTAAATGTCATGCAGTGTATTTGGTCCTAAATGCTTTGTGTTTAGGTTACCAAAGCTAAGGGCTTTTTTTGAAGAATCCAGACAAAGGTTCCCACTTTGTGTCTCTCACGTGTAGGGGCCTGGGTAGTAGAAACCGGAGCTGTACTCTGGCAATTCCCAGCTGCAGATTTTGCTCCTTGGGACTATTTCTTCCAGGTTCATAATAGAGCAGCCCTGAGCCTACTTGCAGTTGTGCTGAGGGCTTACTCAGCCCTAGCCAGGCTAGGACTGGAGACATAAGAATGGATTATGTCTTTGTATTCCCCACAGGCAGAATTCATTATACGCATTATAGAGACATACGTAGTAATTTTCTAAGCATTTAATTGGCATTTATTTAGTTACTACACTGTCAAATGTCCTCTTAAGTGGGTTGAGTTTTAAATAAGTGGAATAAGTAATCCAATAATTTTAAAATAATTAAAATTTTCAGTGATAGAATATTTTAGAGAGCAATCATAATCTTTTATTTAAGAGAATGGATGAAATATGACCAAAGCCAAACCTACCAGAGACTATATTGTGCTGACATACACTGGATTGTTAGGTTCTTTTTTATATAACTGCCTGACAGAAATATGAAGGAATACGAAGTACAGAGGAACAGATTTTTGCCAGACATCGTTCAAAAAACTTCACCATCTGATCATTTTATGATATTATCAATTCTATGGAATTTTTGTCATATAAATTGCTCTTTTTCAATCTCTCATAATCATTCTTGTTCTGTATTGCTGTATTGCATTATGTGCAACATAAAAGGAAGCTGAGATTTGAAGGTTGTTTTGTAAAGCTGGATCCTAGAGAATTTTTACAAAAGGGTAACTCACCTTTCCAGAAACGATGAATGAAAATGAACATTATGAGGCTCATATACCCAGCTTGTTCAGGAACTATTTCTAAAGCACTAGCAGTGCTTTGAAGCAACATGGTGTTATCTCTGTAGTTATTGATGTAGACATTGTTATCCTGTGATTCATAGCAGCCCAAATCATTTAAGCAATCAAACAATCCAGTAGCTTGTGTTACTGACTCATAATATGTAAGAAAGTGGAGGATTTTCCTTACTGGACAATGGCTTGCCCATCAGGGAATTTTCTTCCAAACTTGTGTCAATCGGAGGTTGGCTTATACCCTGAATCCATGAAGCTTTATATTTATTTATATTTATTTTTTAAAAGTCTGACTCATGTAACTTTAAATTTTCATTATTCATGTATATGTATAGGGCTACATCTACAGGAGAAGCATCTGTCAACAGAAGTGACTGTCAGAAGGGTTTTCCCAGAAAATCTTCTGTTGACAGACTGCATCTACACATAAAAGCAGATTGAAAGAGCAATCCACTCTGTTGACAGAGAGCAGCCAGACTGCCGAGCCCTCTCTCAACAGAGTGGCTGACTAGCAGCTCCCTAGACAGGGCTGCCTGGTGAACTGGAAGACCTGTCTGTCGACAAAACGGTTCCGGAGCATCTACACAGCTTTTTAGTCAACAGGAAGCTATTGAGAAAGGCGTTATACCTGAGCATGGAAAGGTATAATGCTGCCATCAGATGTCCAGAGTTTTGTCGATGGACAGTCGACAAAGCATATTTTGCATGGAGATGCTCCATGGGTTTTTCAGACAAAAGCCCAGTTTTGCTGGAAAAGCCATCTCATGTAGCTGTAGTGTAGAAGTGTAATAGCCATACAGGATCAAAGTTCATAAAGAATGTAGGATATTGAACATGAAAGTTAGGGACAAATTCTGGCTTTGGGTGCTTTGGCACAGCTGCTTGCAATTTGCCTGGAAGTTCTTACAAACATACATGAAAAGAATATAATTTTTGTTCTTTTCTTTTGGTGAATATCTAATCCACTGGAACCATACCATGCTGTCGGTTAGAGTATGGAATCCCCCATTGACCTTCAAGGGAAGTGTTACAGAAATGGATAGCTTTAGCATTATGGAGAGGGAGAATGTGACAGCTAAAGGGGAAAAATTGGAAAATATTGTCCATCATCATCTTCACCTTTTTTTCCCTCTTTATCAGAAGAACAAACAAGATTAAGTCTGAGGTAAAAATACATGACAGCTCTCAGATGCTACAGACATAGAGTGAAATCCTAATCCCATTAAAACATACAGGAATTTTGCCATACATTTCAATGGGGCTAAGGTATTATCCATGGTTTATAATGAAAACCGGGAAATTTGAGATGGCCAAGGAATTGTTACATATTTAAATAAAGCCACATGGAAAATACTGAGTAAAGTATTTTTGATACTCATGATATTGTTGAATTTTAGAGATATAAAATGCTATATAACCTGAGTGTGGATGTCACAGTTGGACCTTGAATTTGGTAGCACTAGGTAAATCAAATATTTTAAAGGAAGTCTGAGGAACAGAGGGGTTTGTTGTACTGAAAAAGAATGCAGACATATGGGCCATGGCCACACTAGCCCCTCCTTTCGGAAGGGCTATGGTAATAAGGCAGTTCAGCATATGCTAACGAGGCACTGTCATGAGTATGCGGTGTCTCATTTGAATAACGGCAGCCGCACGCGCTTTGAAACTGCCAGTTTCAAAACGCATGCCGCCCATGTAGCCGGGGACCTTTTGAAATGAACTCCTGATTTCAAAAGCCCCTTCTTCCCAAAACAAGATGGGAAGAAGGGGCTTTTGAAAGCAGGGGGCAGTTTCAAAAGGCCCCCAGCTACACAGGAGGCATGCATTTTGAAACCAGCTGTTTTGAAGCGCATGCAGCTGTCATTATGCTAATGAGGTACTACATATTCATGGCATCATCTTATTAGCGTATTCTGAAGTGCCATATTACCATAGCTCTTCCAAAAGGAGGGGCTAGTGTGGCCATGGCCATAGTGTTACACTACTCAGAATTAAGCCCCAAATCTCTACTCAACACAAGCTATACACACACACACACACACACACACACACACACACACACACACACACACACACGTATAAGGTATGGGCTACAGCAATTAATGATTAATGTTTTTCAGGACAAATCATATCACTTATTTAGATAGTTACAATGAAGCTGGCCAGAATTTGAATGAGGATGTCTCTGCGTGTATTTGTGCTTTCTAGCTAATCTGGCCCATGTTTATGTTGTGCTTGAATTACATGAACTGGTTTTGTTGGGATTATTGAGTATTTCGTGTGCATGCATTTACACTGGAGGTGCCAAGATCTTCAAATGCCCAAGTTTAACAAAGTATTTCTAATAAATCATGATTTCTGGGAAATCCCCTATTGATTGGAAACGTTGACTTTTCAGGAACCTTTAAGTAAACAGAGTATTTTGAAAACCATTCTACTATCAATGTGATTGCATACAGAGGAACAGACTAGCCCAATAAACTAAATGAGCTCTGCACAGAGGAGAGAAAGAGAGACAGAGAGAGAGAGAGACTGTCCAGTCTGGCACATGATGCTTTTAGAGTGGCATAAAAAGGACATTTTTTTTTCCACCATTTGTGTGTATTTCGTCTTTGATATTCTTGTTGGAGAGGAGGTGGAAGGCATTTACAAGTATAAATACATATAGGCAAATCTAGCAAATAGGACTGTCAATCACTTAAATATAGAATAAGCAATATCACAAATATTTTGAATAACCATACCAAACTGGAGTACAGATAGGAACAAAGGGCTTTCGAAGTCCGGGGCGGGGAGTCCTTTTGAAAGGCCCCCATCTACATGGGTGGCACTCGATTCAAAAGCAGAACTTTCGAATCGCTGCTGTAGGGTGAAAATTCCTGCAGCAGGTAATGGTTTGTGCTGAACACCCGCTATCCGATTCATAAAGTCTGGAGTAGGCCCATAATCCTATATTACAGAAACACAGTTAGCATGAGTGGAGAGATACCTCACTGTCCCTCCCCCATCTCACCCACAAGACCTAGGGAAGATTATTCCAGCTTGGGCAGGACCTTGGAGTTTGCAGGGAGGGATAGTTGCCTCAGCAACCACATTCCAAAGAGAGGCCCTGCATATGAGAACCAAGTTATGGTGTTTTCTCCTCTGTCATCCCAGACTTGTACTCAAAACAAATGTTATTGCTTTATGCCATCAATGAGATATCTCAGAACCTAACAAGCTTCTAAAGTGCAGTACACATAAAGATGTCTTTATCTCTTGGTTAAGAATCAACTGTAGCTACGTTAAAGTTGGAACTTGTATTTCTGTTACATTAATTTTTTTAAATTCTGTAGACCAGAAGCTTCCTTGGTGGATATGGCTATAGATCTATCGAAATAAACAGAATAGTGTGAATTTGTACTGGGAGTCCTCATTCTAGTTTAAATCTTTAAATAGCACTTTCAGGATTTCTTGCTAATTAATAGTTTTAAGAGCTCCTATTTTGGTCTAGAAAAAACAATGATGTAAAGTATGGTATAAAAGCCCAGTCCTGACACCCCTGACTCAGGAGAATAAATGCTCATTTGTGCAAAAAAGAGCATACATCTGGGAGAATTTGCAGGATCAGTCATGCTTTTTCCCTGTACTTTAACTTGTAGTACTAAGCCTCAGTCAGAGACTGAAGCATTGCAAATCTGAGTTCTTGTAACAGCTCCTGTTGATCTGATATTTTCTCTAAGTCTAGAAGAAGTCAGATAGAGAAAAAAATGAACTATTGGTTGTGCTGAGCTATCAGGGCCAGTATTAATAATTAAAGCAGAAACATTTCTAAAATTATGCATAGTGTTCTCTTTAAATCAAAAGGTGAAGGGACCACAACTGTTAATGTAGCTTTATGTATTCTCAGCACATAAAGGGATCTGATTTTATTATTGCAAGATGCAAAAATGATGTGTTTCCCAGATAGTCTTTTAAATGATTGGTTTTTTGGTTTTTTTTTTTTTCAATCTGTGATGTTTTGTCTTTCCTACAATTGGAGTTATATCTAGTCAGAAATCAAGAATTAAGGTAGTAACCAACAGTCAATTAACATCTGCAGTGCTTGTTATGAAGTTATATAATAATGGCTTCAATAATTATATGGGTGAGGGTTACTTACTGATTCCCTAGCACCACATCTTTCACTGCCTGAATTTTCCTAAGATTGTTCCAATAAGGCAGCATTTCCCTAAGTGTGGTCCGTGGCCGAATACTGGTCCTTTGGAGAAAAAAAAATGGTGCTTAGAAAATACAGTAATCCCTCATGTACCTTGAAGTTTTGCATAGGTCAGGAGGGTTTGGGTGGTGCAGGGGGCATTCGCAGCTCCTGCTTCCCCGGGGCTCTGGAGGGGGAGTGCCTGCAGCTGCCGCTTCTCCAGGGCTCTGGGGCTGAAGCACCCTTGGCAGGGAGCCAGAGTCCTGCACACAGAGAGGTGAGCTGAGGCTGTGGGGGGTTGAGCCAGGCAGGGGAGGTTTTGAACTGGGGCACACAGGTGGTGAGGTGGGCCTGGGTGGGGTTGTGACTGGTTGGGGCATGGGGGATGGAGGGGAGCCCCAGTCATGCAGCTGGAGCCCCCTGCTGGGGAGGTGAGCTGGGGGCAGAGGAGTTGGGGGTGTTGAGCTGATGGGGGGTTTAGCTGTGCTGCTCTGGAAAGGGAGTTTCAGCCTGCTTGGCTGTCCCCAGCTGCAGGCATTTAAAAGAGCTACATGCCTTCCCCTTACCTTCCCAGAGTGGTGCCTAGTGCGGCTCTGAGAAGGCAGGGTAAGGGGCTCTTAGTCTGCCTTTCTGCCTGCATGCCTGCCTGCCTGCAGCTGCAGGAAGCTATGCTGGCTAACAGCCCAGCAGTTTCACTTGTGCAAAATTCATGTTAATGTGAGTTTCATGGAATGTGACTCTGTGTAAAATGAGGGTTTACTGTATACATATTATCGGTGCCGACTATTATTATTGTGAATAAATAATAAACAGTTAAAATTTATTCATTTTTCATTTTTAATATGTGTTTATATTTTTGGGCCGCAAAAAATGGTACTGAAAAAAATTGGGTCCCATCTATATAAAGTTTGGGAAACCGTGCAGTAAGGTATTGATGTGGTCCAACCTTGCATTGCTTATGATATCTGTTAGATTCACAACTTGAGGGGATAGGGCTGCATGTCAAGAATAAAGACAAGTCTTATGTCCTACCCAGGTGTCGTCTTCCAGCCTCTATCCCCTCCCTGTGCACTCATGTGACAGGAAAGAAGCCATTGAGCAGAATGGAAACAAGGCGATAACATTCAATTTCACCTCTGCTTCGAATAAAAGTCCCTTTCCACAGGACTTACCAATAACCCATTTGCTGGCCAAGCATTGCCTAACATTGTTCAATTAAATCATAATTTCCAAAACAATCCCCCTTGCAATCCAGGATAAAGAGCCTTTTATACAGACATAAACAGCCACTACCTGGCTGGCAAAATCGCTGCATCTCTGTTCCAAGCCCATCATGTCTAACAATAAAGTATTAAACTCCCTGTGCAACTCAAAAAAATGCCAATTTCACACTTGATTTTCCACCTGCTCTACTCTGTAGCTGTCATATGTCTCGCCTGTCTCCATACATTGCAGAATTAGTGTATATCAAATTATTACTATCCCCATATTTAAGAAAAGCTGCACCTTTCAGCATGACTATAATGCTCATTAATTTTGCTGCCATCTAGACCAATGGGCCTTAACATTTTCCATACAGTGGCCCCATGTCTCTTCAGAAGAAAAAGCTTCAGACCCTCCTTCATAGCCCCAAAAAGGAAGGTTTGGTAGGACAGTGCTCCTCAAGGTCTTGACCCCAAATCCATTTCCTTCTAAATTGAAGTTGGCAGAGCGGAATTATACAGTATTTCGTTTGCACACACATACCCCATTTCCACTGCTCCATGAGAGATGGCAGTGAAGGAAGATACAGAAGAAAGCCTGAGTGGCATGAACAAGGGAATGTTGGTAATCATCAGTGAAGATCACAGAATCAGCTGAGGAGTACACTGTTGAAATTAATGTGGTGATCTGGGTTTCTGGCATTTCTTCCAATTCAGAAATTATAAAAAAAAATTGTAACGTGCCCCAATCAAAAACATGGATATGATTCAGACTGACTTGAGAAGGAGAAAATGTATCAGAAAACATTTGAATAGTGCCCAGTCATTTTAATAAAGCTATAGTTTAATATTAGTACTACTACTAATAATAATAACAACAACTCTTTGAACCTTAGTGATGTCTGGGCAATTAAAATATTTGGGCTTTTTTTTACACTTTTTATTACTTTTTAGTCTATGTTTACAGTTTTAAGCACTGACTTAGTCCTGCACCCACCCTGGTCAGGACCCAACCCTGCACTGTTCTGCTCAGCTGCTCTAATAACAGGGCTGCCTGAGTAAGCTGCCCTCTGATTGAGATCTAATTGGCTAGAGTGTTGTGCAGTTTCCCTCCAGCGCACTTTAACCTCTTCTGATCAGAGCTGATGCCCTTGCATGACTGAGGGCATACATTTCACCCAGTAACTTTTGGATCAACCCAATAACCTCAGTTGAACTAGACTATGTCATTTAGAAAAACAGACAGCTTTGATTTAAATATTTCCACCACTTCTCCAGGTAAATTGTTTGAATGGCAAATTACCCTCGCTTAACTTGTACTTTGTTTGCAGATTGTTGTTTCAGCTCCCAGACTCTGGATTTTACTGTGTTTTAGTCTGCTGGTCAAGAGCTCTCCTCTGTCATATTTTCACCATAAGTAGGGGCTTATGGACAGTGGTCACGTCTCAGGATTTGAGAAGATAAAACATGTTAATAATTTAGCCTCAATAAAAAAAAAAGAAGTCATTTCTTGGGGTTAAGTCATGGCTGGCCCTCACACTTGTGCATAGTGGGAAGCTGTAAAGAGCCTGTCAGAACTGATCCCTACTCTCTGAGAAGTAGAAGTGAGAGGAAGTAGAATCATAACTTGCCATCCACTGCACTCCAGCTGGAAGAGCTGTCCACCAGCCATACAGCTGGGAGAAAAATGCAACCCAGAAAGAGAGATGTAACAGCTGCAGTGCTGCCTCTCTGCATCCAAGAGCTCCAGAAGACATTACATGACTTGACTTAAACCCTTGTACTCCAAGTGAAGCACAGATCATCTACTAGTCTCCACCACTCCATTCTGTCTCGGGACAAAATTTCTAGGTGACTTCAGGAGTATCTCAATTGTTGTCCTTCAGTCTCAGTAGATCTTCTCCATGTTGTCTGAGATCTTTCTCTTTTGTATTTTCCTTGCAGGTTCCATGTGAGAGCTTGACAGACTATGCTGGATGATGGTCTTCTGAGAATGTGGCCTAGCTATCCCCAATTTCTTTTCTTCATTTGAATATCAAGTGGTTCTTGTCCTGCTCTTTTCCAAGGCTCCTCCTTCGTGACAATGTCTTGCCATTTGATGTGAAGGATGTACCTCAGGCAAGTGTTTATGAATGTCTGTAGCTTGTGATTTAAAGACTTTTTAGTATGCCATGTTACATATGCATACAAGAGCACACTCTTCACATTTGTACTGAAGATCCACAATTTTGTCTTCACAGATATTATTTGTGAACGCTATAGGGGACGAAGAGTCTTGAATGCAGCTGTTGCTTTCCCTATACTGAATTAGTATCCTTGTCTGTTATTATGTCTCTGCCCATAATACTCCCCATGTTGGTGAACTTCCAAGTCATCCCCTCCCAGTGTGATGCTGTTGTTGCTGGTCTGGTTGATCCTCATTGTCTTGGTCTTCCCCTTGCTAATGCTCAATCCGGTCACTGAAGGAGTTTTGTCTAGTGTTGAAACCTTTTTTTCCATGCTTTCATGTTGGTGTTAATGGAGGGCAAAATTGTCAGCAAAATCAATGTCCTCTAGCTGTTTAAAGTATCCACTGAATGTCCCATTGAGGGCCATCTGTTGTCTTGCTCATAATCCAGTCCAGTGGGATCAAGAACAGAAAAGGTGACAACAGGCATCCTTGTTGCACTCCTAAGAGCATGCTGATGGATTCTGTCAAGACACCATTGTGAACAACTTGGCATGTTAAAGGTTCATACATTGAATGGATCATATTAATAATTTTGGATAGGACACCATGGTGTTGCAACAGTTGCCACAAAGTGTCTCTATCAATGCTGTCAAAGACTTTTATGAAGTCTATGAAGATTATGTACAGGTTGGAGTTCCACTCATACAACTGTTCTTTGATTACTTAGCTTGGGAGTCTAGCCTGGTCTTCTTTAGCTTCTTGATCATTCAATGGCCCACCCTGGTTGTTTAGCAGGCTTTCTGCTTCTGATGTACTTAAAAATATTACTTTTTGGCAAGCTGTTCTTTAAATTCCTTGTTCACCTTCCTAATTATATTTTTACACTTCATTTGAAAGAGTTTATGCTCCTTTCTATTTTCCTCACTAGGATTATCTTCCCCTTTGTAAACAATGAATTTTTATCTCTCACTGCTTCTTTTACTTGGTTGTTAAGCCATGGTGGCACTTTTTATTTATCTTCCTGATGGCTGGTTATTTTTTTTTCAGTTTGGGACATTCATTTAAATTGAACCTGTATTATGGTGTCTTTGAAAGGTTTCCATGCAGTTTGCAAGGATTTACTTTTATCACAACATATTGTAAATTCTGTGTAACTAATCTCTTCATACTTGTGTTGTTCTCCTTTCTGAAATTAAATCCCACCATGGGATGTTAATTATATTAAGGTCACTATTGCTTAGTGGTGAAGCTACAGCTATCTCTTGGACCAGATTCTATGCTCCACATTGGACCAAGTAAACAATTGCCTCTCCACTTGTGGTTTCTGGAACCATCTGCTCCAAGAAGCAGTCATGAAGGTGTCACAAAACTTTATCTCTGCATCCTGTCTGGAGGTGATGTGTACCCAGTCAGTGTGGGAATATTTCGAATACTGCATTATTATTGAGTTTTTTATTTGTATAGCCTCTCTAATCCCTACTAGCATTTCACAACCACTATTACTATTCCGGTTAGTTGTTAATACTATAGTCTACTGTTATATTCTTATTATTAAAGCATGGAATTGCTATCAGCAGATATTCTATTGTAAATTTCAATTTGTTTGCTTTTTTACTTCATTTAATTCTGTTTTCTTTCATACATAGTGCAACTTCACACCAGCACAATCTGTTCTGTCCTTCCAAGATATTTTGTACCCAAAATGTGAGCACTGTGTCACCACCTATTACTTTCAGTTCTAATGGCTGAATACTTACCATGTTGGTAAGACAGCAGATATTGGTAGTATTTTCTATCAACTGGACTTAAATTTGGCTTTTTAAATTTTGTTCTGTTTGCTAAATTCTCCAGGCTATTTTTAAAATAATGTATCACTGAAACATTCAGGGGGATTTCATTTATTGTAATTATATTCACAATAGCCCAATTATTATCCATTGCTATATTGAATAGAATCTGGCACCATTCATTCAATGCAAGTGTTAATTGAATAACGTATCACTCAATATGAGGAAGGGTATCAGTCTGGTACAGATTGCTCCCTGGTTCCAGCCTGGTTCCCTCCCTGGCTGCTGTTGCCAGCTCACCAGCCCTGGCTGTTTCTCCCTCCCTGGCCTCCACCAACAGACCATTGGACCTGGCCACCGGCACTGGCTTCCTCCCCAGCTCCCATCTTCCCAGCTTTGGCTGTTGATCCCCAGCCCTGGCCCTGGTGAATACCAGCTTTCTGGCCCCAGGTGAAGGTCTCCAAGCATTGCTGGCTTCCTGAACTGTGCTTCAGTTCCCTGTCTGTTGCTGGCTTCCTGGCTTCTATTGGCCTGGCCCCTGCTACTAACCCAGCAGCAGCAGCAGTGCAAGCTTCCTGGCCCTAGCAGGCCTGGCTGTAGCTGCCTGGCCCTAGCCAGAGCTCACAGCTGTGTGGCACACAGCTGGCCACACTTCTGGCTACCAAGGCTCTCTGGTCCGATAACATCCATGGTCCTGCTAGACCAAGGATGTTTCCAATCCAAAGTGTCCTAAAGTTTAGAGGTTCCACCTGTACAGTACTACCATTTTCCTCATCTCCAGTCTACGTCATGCCATTCTTATTTGGAAATAAAGTAGTGGCTAGGCAAAACTGATGGCATGGTTTTTACTTCATAATAGAACTAGATCAGAGTGATGAACTGTGAAAAGAAGATATGGGGATTGCTTCATTTTAAGGGAAGGAGGGAAAAGAGTTTAAAAAAGAAATATATGAGGAAAAGCAGAAATGAAAGTTGAAGTATAAAAAGGGATAGGGAGGCAAAAAGAGGACTATGATGCTAAAACAGAACAGCTACATCTACATTACAGAGATCTTTCAAGAGAAGCTCTTCCAGAAGATCTCTTCCAAAACAACTTTGTTCGAAAAGTGCATCCACAACACAAAAAAGTGGATCAAAAGAGTGATCTGCTCTTTCAAAAGAGAGTGTCCATGCAGTCCCCATTCTTTCAAAAGAACACACAAGCATCAAAAACTCAGACCCCATAAAGACTGCTCATTTGACTATGAAAGAGATTTGCTAGGAATTATTTAATAATGGCAATCCTGATACTTTGCCCTACTCAAAAAGTGCCTGAGGACTGTCTACACACATTTTCTTTTGAAACAGCAAACCCTGGCTACGTCTACATGTGCAGCCAACATCGAAATAGCTTATTTCGATGAATAACGTCTACACATCCTCCAGGGCCGGCAACGTCGATGTTCAACTTCGACGTTGCTCAGCCCAACATCGAAATAGGCGCAGCGAGGGAACGTCTACATGTCAAAGTAGCACACATCGAAATAGGGATGCCAGGCACAGCTGCAGACAGGGTCACAGGGCGGACTCAACAGCAAGCTGCTCCCTTAAAGGGCCCCTCCCAGACACAGTTGCACTAAACAACACAAGATACACAGAGCTGACAACTGGTTGCAGACCCTGTGCCTGCAGCATAGATCCCCAGCTGCCGCAGAAGCAGCCAGAAGCCCTGGGCTAAGGGCTGCTGCCCACGGTGACCATAGAGCCCCGCACGGGCTGGAGAGAGAGCATCTCTCAACCCCCCAGCTGATGGCCGCCATGGAGGACCCAGCAATTTCGACGTTGCGGGACGCGGATCGTCTACACGGTCCCTACTTCGACGTTGAACGTCGAAGTAGGGCGCTATTCCTATCTCCTCATGAGGTTAGCGACTTCGACGTCTCGCCGCCTAACTTCGAAGTTGGTGCCGCTACTTCGAAGTAGCGTGCACGTGTAGAATCAGCTCCTGTGAGCAGCTACCAGGGAGTTTGCCTGGGAAAGCA
Source organism: Carettochelys insculpta (assembly GCF_033958435.1). NCBI lineage: Eukaryota > Metazoa > Chordata > Testudines > Carettochelyidae > Carettochelys > Carettochelys insculpta. The sequence goes on from NC_134139.1 coordinate 183,309,598, forward strand.
TCCTAGAGGAACTCAGGTGAGTGTGGCATTTTGGGGGCTGCACTGTGACCTGGTGGGTTGAATTTCTGTCTGTGGTGTCTGTGCATTTGTTTCATTTTGTAGCAAGGGGCAGTTTGCATAGCTGCCTGTGTGCCTGAGCATCTGTTTTGCAGAGAGGGGCAGTTGGAAAGCGTGTTTGGCAGTTTGTGTGAATTGGGAGAGCAAGGTGTGAATTGGGAGAGCTTCCTTCCAGGTGGGCCTTCAAGGGCTGATTAGATTGGAGGCAAAGGCTCTGAGCCGGACCTAACCAGCTAGCAGCTCTATAAGAAGGCAGCCCCAGCGAACCCTGTGAGCAGCTAACAGGGAGATTGCCTGGGAGTTCACCTTCGGGAGGAGCCCCATACCTGTTTTCACCCTTCTTATACGGTGTTTCTCTTGTGCCCTTCAAGGCAGCACTAGAAACAAATAAGGGATCTCTGAAAAAGGAAAAAATGGAGAGTGATATGGCTGTTGAGAAGTCTGTTGTTGCGACCTGCATGTCATATGCCATGTTTGTCTTTCTCCCGAACAATAGAAAGGAGGATTTGCTCTGTACCAAGTGTAAGCTGGTAGCCATTTTAGGAGAGAAGGCTAAAGGACTTGAGGCACAAATATCAACCCTCAGGTCCATCAGAGAGGGTAAGACTTTCTGGATAGAAGGCAACAGATGATACTGCAGGAACAGCAGGCTACCCAAAACAAGGAGGAGAACTGGAAGCATGTTACCTCCAGGAGAAGAAAACCAGTTCCAGTTGCTCCAATTCCAGTGGAGTTAAGTAACCGTTTTCAGACCCTCTCCACAGGTGATACAGCAGAGATAATTGGGGCTGATACAATCCCTGGGAGGTATCTGAAAGAGTCCCCACAGTTTAGAAGGCAAGGGATACGCAGTCCTAGGGATGGGAGTTCTATGACCACCACCCCTAAGAGAAAAAGACAAGTGGTGGTGGTCAGGGACTCCCTCCTAAGAGGGACGGAGGCATCCATGTGCCACCCGGACCTAGAATCCCGGCAAGTTTGCTGCTTGCCTGGAGCTAGAATTCGGGATATTACAGAGTCGCTGCCAAAAATTCTTCAACCGGTAGACTATTACCCCTTCCTCCTACTTCATGTAGGAACCAATGATACAGCCAAGAACAACTTTCATGAGATCACGGCAGACTACGTAACCCTCAGGAGAAAGATCAAGGAATGCGGAGCACAGGTGGTCTTCTCGTATATCCTCCCTGCGAAAGAAAGGAGTCAGCAGAGGGATCGTCAAATCACAGAGGTAAATGTGTGGTTGTGTAGGTGGTGTAGCAGGGAAGGATTTGGTTTCTTTGACCATGGGATTCTGTTTTGTGAACAGGGATTGCTGAGAAGAGACGGGATCCACCTCACTAAAAGAGGGAAGAGCATCTTTGAGGGCAAGCTTGCAAACCTAGTGAGGCGGGCTTTAAACTAGGTTTGTCGGGGGAAGGTGACACAAGCCTGGAGGTAAGTGGGAAAGGAGGAGGGAACAATCAAGTGGGTTTCCTGGGTGAAGAGGAGAAAGTGGGCCAATCGGCCCCTTCTCTAAGATGCTTGTACACTAATGCCAGAAGCCTGGGGAACAAACAGGAAGAATTAGAGGCCCTGGCACAGTCACACAAGTATGAGGTGATTGGAATAACGGAGACTTGGTGGGACGATTTGCATAACTGGAGCACAGTCATGGATGGTTATAAATTGTTTAGGAAGTACAGACAGGGGAGAAAAGGAGGAGGAGTTGCGCTCTATGTGAGGGAGCGGTATGATTGCTCAGAGCTCCAGTATGAGGAAGGAGAAAATCCAGTTGAGTGTCTTTGGGTTAAACTTAGAGGTGGAAGTAACAGAGGTGATGTTGTAATTGGTGTCTGTTATAGGCCACCAGATCAGGGAGAGGAGATAGATGAGGCTTTCTTCAGGCAGCTTAGTGAAGCTTCCAAATCACAGGCCCTGGTTCTCATGGGAGACTTTAATCATCCAGACATTTGTTAGGAGACCAATACAGCAGCACACAGACAATCCAAGAAGTTTTTGGAAATTACTGGGGATAACTTCTTGGTACAAGTGCTGAAGGAACCGACAAGTGGCCATGCGCAACTTGACCTGTTGCTCACAAACAGGGAAGAACCAGTAGAAGAAATAGAAGTAGAGGGGGAACCTGGGCTGTAGCAACCATGAGATCGTAGATTTCAGGATCCGGACGAAAGGAAGAAGGGTGAGCAGTAACATACAGACCCTTGATTTCAGAAGAGCAGACTTTGACTCCCTAAGAGACCGGATAAGCAGGATCCCTTGGGAAATGAAGATGAAGGGGAAAAGAGTTGAAAAGAACTGGAATTATTTTAAAGAAGTCTTACTGAAGGCACAGGAACAAACAATCCCGCTGCGTAGTAAGAAATGCAAACATGGTAGGCAACCAGCTTGGCTTAACAGGGAAATCCTTAGTCAGCTTACATTCAAAAAGGATGCATACAAGAAATGGAAATGAGGACAGTTGACTAAGGAGGAGTATAAACATACAGCTGGAGAATGCTGGGCAGTAATCAGGAAAGCAAAAGCACAATTGGAACTGCGGCTGTCAAGGGATGTGAAGAGTAACAAGGAGGGTTTCTACAGGCATGTGAACAATAAGCGGGTTATCAGAGAAGGTGTGGGGCCTTTACTGGCTGACGGAGGTAACCTAGTGACAGATGATGCAGGAAAAGCTGAAGTACTCAATGCTTTTTTGCCTCAGTCTTCACAGACAAAGTCAACTTCCCAATGATGGTCCTAGATGATACAGTACGGGAAGGTGGAGGGCAGGCATCTGTGGGGAAGGAACAAGTTCTGAGCTATCTAGAAAAACTAGACGTGCACAAGTCCATGGGTCTGGATTTAATGCACCCCAGGGTACTGAGGGAATTGTCAGAGGTCATTGCTGAACCTTTGGCCATTATCCTTGAAGACTCTTGGAAATCAGGGGAGATACCAGATGACTGGAAGAAGGCAAACGTAGTGCCCATCTTCAGAAAAGGAAAGAAGGACAATCCAGGGAACTATAGACCCGTCAGCCTTACCTCAATCCCTGGGAAAATAATGGAGGGAATCCTCAAGGAATCCATTTTGAAACACTTGGAAGAGGGGAAAGTGATCAAAAGTAGCCAACATGGATTCACCAGGGGCAAGTCCTGCCTCACCAATCTGATCAGCTTCTATGATGACGTAACCAGCTCTGTGGACATGATGAAGTCAGTGGATGTGATATACCTTGACTTCAGCAAGGCTTTTGATACAGTCTCCCACAACATTCTTGTCCATAAGTTAAGGAAATATGGATTGGATCCTTGGACTATAAGATGGATAGAAAGCTGGCTTGATGGTCGGGCCCAACAGGTGGTGGTCAATGGCTCAATATCTGGATGGCAGTTTGTTTCAAGCGGAGTGCCGCAAGGCTCGGTTCTGGGGCCGGTGTTATTCAACATCTTTATTAATGACCTGGATGAGGGACTGGGTTGCACCCTCAGCAAGTTTGCAGATGACACAAAACTAGGGGGAGAGGTAGATACGTTGGAGGGTAGAGAGAGAATCCAGAGGGACCTGGATAAATTAGAGGACTGGGCCAAAAGAAATCTGATGCAGTTCAATAAGAAGTGTAGAGTCCTGCACCTGGGGTGGAAGAATCCCAAACATTGTTACAGGCTGGGGACCAACTGGCTCAGCAGCAGTATGATGGAAAGGGACCTAGGGGTTATGGTGGATGAAAGGCTGGATATGAGTAAACAGTGTGCCCTTGTAGCCAAGACAGCTAACAGCATACTGGGGTGCATTAGGAGGAGCATTTCGAGCAGATCTAGGGAAGCAGTTATTCCTCTTTATTCGGCACTGGTGAGGCCACATCTGGAATATTGTGTCCAGTTCTGGTCCCCCCAGTATAAAAAGGATGTGGATTTGCTGGAGCAGGTTCAGCGAAGGGCAACAAAAATGATTAAGGGTCTGGAACACAAGACCTATGAGGATAGGCTGAGGGATTTGGGCTTGTTTAGTTTACAGAAGAGACAACTTAGAGGTGATTTAATAGCAGCCTTCAACTTCCTGAAGGGGAGCTGTAAGGATGAGGGTGAGAAATTTTTCTCAGTGGTGTCTGTTGGCAGAACAAGGAGTAATGGTCAGAAGTTGAGGGGGAAAGGTGTAGGTTAGATATTAGGAAAAACTTCTTCACCAGATGTGTGGTGAAGCATTGGAATGTGTTGCTTACAAGGGTGGTAGATTCTCCATCCCTTGAGGTTTTTAAGTCCCGGCTGGACAAGGTCCTGGCTGGGATTACTTAGTAGGGGTCAATCCTGCTTGAAGCAGGGGGTTGGACTAGATGACCTCCTGAGGTCCCTTCCAGCCCTATGATTCTGTGATTCTGTGTGCTCCACCTAGGAAGGAACAATCAGTGTCACACATACAGAATAGGAAAGGACTGCCTAGGAATGAATACAGCAGAAAGGGATCTAGGGGTTATAGTGGACCACAAGCTAAATATGAGTCAACAGTGTGATGCTGTTGCAAAAAAAGCAAATGTGATTCTAGGATGCATTAACAAGTGTGTTGTGAACAAGACACGAGAAGTCATTTTCCCACTCTACTCTGCACTGGTTAGGCCTCAGATGGAGTATTGTGTCCAGTTCTGGGCACCGCAGTTCAGGAAGGATGTGGAGAAATTGGAGGGGGTCCAGAGGAGAGCAACGAGAATGATCAAAGGTCTAGAGAACAAGACCTATGAAGAAAGGCTGAAAGAATTGGGCTTGTTTAGTTTGGAAAAGAGAAGATTGAAGGGGGACATGATAGCAGTTTTCAGGTATCTAAAAGGGTGTCATAAGGCAGAGGGAGGGAACTTGTTCTTCCTTGCCTCTAAGGATAGAACAAGAGGCAATGGACTTAAACTGCAGCAGGAGAGGTTCAGGTTGGACATTAGGAAAAAGTTCCTAACTGTCAGGGCGATCAAACACTGGAACGAATTGTCAAGGGAGGTGGTAGAATCTCCATCACTGGAGATACTTAAGGAGAGGTTAGATAGATGGCTTTCAGGGATGGTCTGGAAAGTGCTTGGTCCTGCCATGAGGGCAGGGGGCTGGACTCGATGGCCTCTCGAGGTCCCTTCCAGTCCTACTCTTCTATGATTCTGTGATTCTGTGTGAAAGGGGGTGCTCTTCCTGAAATGGGAAAGGAAGAGTGATTTCGAAAGGAATGCCTCATTCTTTTGATTTACTTTTGAAAGAATGCTTTGAACATGTTTTGTGTGTAGATGCTGTGCTGGATCTTTCTAAACAGTCCACTTCTTTCAAAAAATCTTTTGAAAGAATTGGCTAGTATAGAGGCAGCCACTATGATGCTGAAAACAGAAAAGGGTTATTATTAATATTCAGCTATGAAGCATTGAATGGAAATTGCTCACGTTCTGAATGGACACTTTCATTCGAAAGAGCAGATCACTCTTTTGATCCACCTTTTTGTGTTGTGGATGCACTTTTTAGAGCAAAGTTCTTTTGGAAGAGATCTTCTGGAAGGACTTCTCTTGAAAGATCTCTGTAATGTAGATGTAGCCAGTCTGCTTTGTATTCTTATCTCTGTTTCTTCACTGCCTGGACTTACAGTATATTTCCTTGCTGCATACGGTGTACATCATTCTTTCATATCCCACTCTAAATCTGTCTATACTCTTATCCTTCCACTTGAGAACTTGGCCTGTAACTGTATGATCCAGCATTGTCTACTTTTATGTTGGCAGTATCCATGATTGGACCTGCGGTGGTAATTCCCAGTTTGAGCAGACATATTCACAGGATTCTCTTCCAGCTAGTGCTCTAAAAATAATTGTGTAGTTGCAGCAGCACCTTCAGTGGCACATGGACTAGGTCGTGCGGGTGGCGGAGTGGTACTATATGTGAAGGATAATATAGAATCAAATGAAGCAAAAATCCTAAAGGAATCAAAATGTTCCATAGAATCATTATGGATAACAATTCATTCCTCTAATATGAATATGGCATTAGGAATATATTACCGACCACGTAACCAGGACAGTGATAGTGATGCTGAAATGTTAAGGGAGATTAGAGAGGCTATCAAAATAAAAAACACAGTAATAATAGGAGATTTCAATTATCCCCATATTGATTGGGTGCATGTCACCTCAGGACGGGATTCAGAGATTAAATTTCTTGATGCCTTAAATGACTGCTTCTTGGAGCAGCTAGTACAGGAACCCACAAGGGGAGAGTCAATTCTCGATCTAGTCTTGACTGGAACGCAGGATCTGGTCCAAGAGGTAACTGTTACTGGACCGCTTGGAAATAGTGACCACAATATAATAACTTTGAATATTCCTGTGTTGGGAAGAACACCGCAGCGGTCAAACACTCTGGCATTTAATTTCAAAAAGGGGAATTACACTAAAATGAGGAAGCTAGTTAAACAGAAACTAAAAGGTAGAGTAATTAAACTAAAATCCCTGGAAGCTGCATGGAAACTGTTTAAAGACACCATACTAGAGGCCCAACTTAAATGTATACCCCAAATAAAAAAACACAGTAAGAGACCTAACAAAGAACCACCATGGCTTAACAGCCATGTTAAAAAGGCAGTGAGAGAGAAAAGGGCAGCTTTTAAAAAGTGGAAGTCAAATCCTAGTGAGGAAAATAGAAAGGAACATAAACACTCCCAAATTAAGTGTCATAATGTGGTAAGAAAAGCCAAAAAAGATTTTGAGGAACAGCTAGCCAAAAATTCAAAAAACGATAGTAAAATGTTTTTTAAATACATTAGAAGCAGGAAGCCCGCTAAAAAAGCAGTGGGGCCCTTGGACAATAAAGATATAAAAGGAGCGATCAAGGAAGACAGTGCCATTGCGGAGCGATTAAATGATTTCTTTGCTTCAGTCTTCACGGCTGAGGATGTTACAGAGGTTCCTAAATCTGAGCCAGCCTTTTTAGGTGACAAATCTGAGGAACTCTCCCAGATTGAAGTGACATTAGAGGAGGTTTTGGAGTTAATTGATAAGCTGAATAGTAACAAGTCTCCAGGACCAGACGGTATTCACCCAAGGGTTCTGAAAGAACTCAAATGTGAAATTCGGGAGTTATTAACAGTGGTTTGTAACCTATCCTTTAAATCAGCTTCGGTACCCAATGACTGGAAGATGGCCAATATAACGCCAATATTTAAAAAAGGCTCCAGAGGAGTCCCTGGCAATTATAGACCGATAAGTTTAACATCAATACCAGGCAAATTAGTAGAAACACTAGTAAAGAATAAAATTGCAAGGCACGTAGAAGAGCACGAATTGTTGGGCAAAAGTCAGCATGGTTTCTGCAGAGGGAAGTCGTGTCTAACTAATCTATTAGAATTCTTTGAAGGGGTTAATAAACAAGCGGACACGGGGCACCCAGTGGACATAATATACCTAGATTTCCAGAAAGCCTTTGACACGGTCCCACACCAGAGGCTTTTATGTAAATTAGGTGGTCATGGGATAGGAGGAAAGATCCTTTCATGGATCGGGAATTGGTTAAAAGACAGAAAACAAAGGGTTGGAATAAATGGTAAATTTTCACAATGGAGGAGGGTAACTAGTGGTGTTCCCCAGGGGTCAGTCCTGGGACCGATCCTGTTCAACTTGTTCATCAATGATCTAGAAAATGAGGTAAGCAGTGAGGTGGAAAAGTTTGCAGATGTCACCAAGTTGTTCAGGACAGTCAAAACCAAAAGGGATTGTGAAGAACTACAAAAAGATCTCAGCAAACTGAGTGATTGGGCAGCAAAATGGCAAATGAAATTTAATGTGGGTAAGTGTAAGGTAATGCATATTGGAAAAAATAACCCAAATTACAAGTACAACATGATGGGGTCAAATTTAGCTACGACAGATCAGGAAAGGGATCTTGGAGTTATAGTGGATAGTTCTCTGAAGACATCCACGCAGTGTGCAGCGGCAGTTAGTAAGGCAAATAGGATGTTAGGAATTATTAAAAAAGGGATCGATAATAAGACAAAAGATATCATACTTCCCCTACATAAAGCTATGGTACGCCCACATCTTGAGTACTGCGTGCATATGTGGTCTCCTCACCTCAAAAAAGATATATTGGCATTAGAAAAGGTTCAGAAAAGGGCGACTAAGATGATTAGGGGCTTGGAACGGGTCCCATATGGGGAGAGGCTAGAGAGACTGGGACTTTTCAGTTTGGAAAAGAGGCGATTGAGGGGCGATATGATAGAGGTATATAAAATCATGAATGGTGTGGAGAAAGTGAATATAGAAAAATTATTTACCTTTTCCCATAATACAAGAACTAGGGGACACCAAATGAAATTGATGGGTAGTAGGTTCAAAACTAATAAAAGGAAATTTTTCTTCACACAGCGCACAGTCAACCTGTGGAACTCCTTGCCCGAGGAGGCTGTGAAGGCCAGGATTCTATTAGGGTTTAAAAAAGAGCTTGATAAATTTTTGCAGGTTAGGTCCATAAATGGCTATTAGCCAGGGATAAAGTATGGTGCCCTAGCCTTCATAACAAGGGCAGGAGATGGATGGCAGGAGATAAATCACTTGATCATTGTCTTCTGTTCTCCTTCTCTGGGGCACCTGGCATTGGCCACCGTCAGCAGATGGGATGCTGGGCTGGATGGACCTTTGGTCTGACCCAGTACGGCCATTCTTATGTTCTTATGTTCTTGTGTACTCTAATCAGGGTAGCTAGCCCAAATAGCTGCTCACTGCCACCCATGCTTTACCACTGTTTTTCATGAGCTAGTTGAGTGAGCTAATGTGAGTGTATCTATTCAAGCTGGGCATCACACATCTGTTACACACATGGCCTCATTTTGATTCTCTAACCTCCTTTTCATACCAGTTTATAGTGCTGTGTGCATGAACCACAATTAGCCCCCTTACCACATTTAGAATAGGAAATAGCTATAATATCTTAGACTTCTCTGTGGTAAATGTTGACTTATTAATGGTGCATATATATATATACATAGTGGTAGAGTCATCCTCACTCCTGGGCTCCAGACCCCTTGCCCTGCTTAACATCTCACAAGAAGACCAGGTCCCATGTACTCAGTTTGCCCCAAGGTACCTGGGCTGAAAGGGCTGGGAGGTAGCCCCCCACCCCACCTCAGCTGCCTGGGGACAGGAAGGTCTACCCAACTATCCTTGTAGGGACTCTTCCCTTCCCTGGTTGTCTCTGTCACCTCTGAAGTTCTTACTCTGCTTGCTAACTCACACTCTTCTTCTCTATTCTCTCCACTCCAACCTGTTCTTCCCTTCTGCCCCTGCTCCCAGGAGGGGGGCCTTTTAAATAGTCCTAGAGCAGCCTCCAGTAGGCCCAGCTGGCTCTAATTGATTTGTAGCAGCCCCTCCTTGGCTGTGTCCCCAGCTCAGCTGTTTCTATCTGCTCTGAGCTAGCCCTCTGTTCCTTTTCCAGGTGTTGCCTCTCTCTCACTGAGTTAGCTTTTTGGCCTGATCCTGTCATAGTATATATGGGATATTTCCTGCCTTACAAATGAAACATATTGAATTTTGTCATGTTATTTTAATTTTTTTATTCCTCTACTATTTTTGGGTGGCAATCAAAATACAATATCCAAATACCTATAAGGTATGTCTACACTGCCCCTCCCTTTCGGACGGGTCATGCAAATGAGGCCAATTAAAAATGCAAATGAGACATGGATTTAAATGTCTTGCACATCCTTTGCGTACTCCCATGGGAACTTGATTCTGAAAGAGCTGTTTTTAAAAGCCAAAACAGTCGTGTATACAGGTTTCATTCAAAAGGGAACCCTGCTTTCAAAAGCGCCCTTCTTCCTGAAAACAATTGGGAAGAAGGGTGCTTTCGAAAGCGGGTTTCCTTTTGAATGAACCCTGTCTACACCGCTGTTTTGGCTTTCAAAAACAGCTCTTTCGGAAGCAAGATCCTGCAGGAGTATGCAAATGAGGTGAGAGATATTTAAATCCATGCCTCATTAGCATTTTCGATCTGCGACATTTGCATGCCCCTTCCAAAAAAGAGGGGCAGTGTAGACTTATATTAGCCGGTGGCCAGGTAATGTGCGGTGAGGTACCAACTATGCCCTTGTTACCATCCGAGTATTTAACTGCGAGAGCACAGAGCTCATTGCTGCAGGCAGCCCAGCCAGGCTGACGGATGCCCCTAGGTCCTAAACAACCCAGTTTTTTACTGCTAGAGAAGGAAGCTCCTAGCACTCTCACCTATGGCCAGGCTGTGGTAACCAAATGGTTAAAGTTCTTTTTATTGTGCCGGCTGTGTTGGAGTGATAAAGAATAGCAACAGTCAGGCTCAGATCTTAACTAGTTACAAGTTTATTAAGCTACAGTTATAAGCGTGCAGTTACAAAAGGCTGTTGTCTACTTCTTATATGCTAGCAGAGTACAGGTGTTAACAGGTTACGTTACAATCCAGTACAAAGATATCTGCTACCATCTAACACAATGATATCTTAATACAACAACATCTAGTTACAGAGCTCTAATTCTTTATCTGTGTACACCAAAAAGGAGACCTTAATGTGGGTGTATCTTACCCTCCTTGTGTCTCTCGATACCTGTGTAGCCAAGCCAGGATCGGTCACTCAATTCCACGGAAAGACGAATATGATGTTGGGCATCCCCAGTTGCAGACCTCGGGAGGCAATCACCTGACCCAACCAGCAGGTAGTTGGTGGGAATGCACTCAGAGTCAGAGTGCTGCTGGGCCCATCTTTATACCACTTGGGTCACGTATCCTCTTTCTTATCTATGGTGCCAGATCGTACTGGTCTGTCTTTTGTGACGCCAGTTTTTACAAGGGCAATTCTTACTTAATTTGCACTTGTAAGACAGGAGATAAGCAATTTGGGAGTACAGGACATTCTTTTAGAAGGGCAGAGATTTCTCTTCTGGGATGGCTGTGTGGGCATCAAATCCATCAATGCCAGCTGGGGTAATTTCCTGAGGCCCTCCTTATTGACAGTTAGCCTGCTACCCTCTGTCTGTGTTTTCTGTTTCTCACGGTCATGATGAGCCAGCACATCTGGGCTTCAGTGAGAGACATCAAAGACTGTGCTGTTTAACTGCTGTTCAGTGCCCTGTGTGCTGTGAGGCACCTTAGAGGGGAGGCAAAAGCTGGTCTGTAGTGGGGAGATTTTGTCTGGCTACAACTTAGCTTTCTAGTGTACCTACATTGACTTCAGTGGAATCATGCTAGGGATATATTTTGCATATTGTACTTAATTGTAATCTGATTAGTACATGCATAGAAACACAAAGAGAAAGAGTTGAATATGTGTCTGTAGATTTAACGCAGCCTTTGCTCAAAGCTATAGTAGAATACACTAAAATAGCAGGTGAAATCTTGGTCCTATGGAAGTCTATGGGAGTTTTTCAATTGATTTCAATGAGTCCAGGATTTCACCTAATCTGCCCAAATGGTAACCCTTACCCACTTGAGAAATCATAATTCAGCAGGCCTACACAGGGTAAATCTTAAAGGATTGGGCCTTATGTAATGGGAAATATATGTGTAATATTTGAGCTAGAAGTTATTTTAAACAACGTTCTTTGACTATAAATAAGAGATTTTGTTTTTTAGTCTCATATATCTGTTATTGGAATACTCTGCCACCAACCTATCAATCAGCTTTCAGCAGTGCCACATATGCATTTTACTTACTGGAATAAACAACATATAAGTGCCTCCTTAGATACCTAATTAATGAGAAACTGGCTACACAGATGTGATTTTGACATATCTTTCAGCTAGTTCACTAATCCAAAGAAACACAGGGATATCACAGTGGTTTGTTATTATCTATTTGGAGCTTTGGCCTATATTCTGTGCTGTTTACGTTATCTAATACTCAAGTGAATTCAGTGGAGCTGATTGACACGGGTAAATCAGTGCAGAATTTACTGTTCCACAAAAATCATAAATGAGAGGATGAAGCTGAATAGGAACCATACTAGGCCTCAGCACTGCAGAATTTTAAGGTTTGCTTTTCAGAGAACAGTAATGCATATCACACTCTTATGTTATTGAACAAGGCATGCCACATACTAGATGGCATGTCACTGTCAAATCTACCAAGTCAAACAGAATGGTCAGTACAGTGTGTAAGCAGGCTGCACTTGTAAAAGGAGCTGTGCTGTATGTTATTATTCCAGTTATCTACTCCTTTCGAACAAACGCAGCATTCAGACCTTAAAAAGGATAGAAGGTGGACCGATTATAACACACTTGAAAAACTAATCTCAAAGAACATTATTAATGTTGCAATGTCAAGCACTCAGAAGTTAGCAAATGCTAGTATTAAGGTTGTCTATACATCCTTAATTTGTCCCCCTTATGCATGTGCAATATGATGCAGTCTTTAAATATATGATCACATACTGATTTTTTTTCCACAGAACCCCTGCCTCATTCAATACACCGAAGGGATGATACTTACTTGATCAGCAGCTATTCAGTATTTTGGTTTTTTTTTTCCTTCGTTGTTCCATGTATGGTTCAGTGACTTATTTACTCAACACAATTCAAACTATGTTCTGATGGTGGAATTGCTATTTCTCTGTTGATTGTTTCTGTGGCCCTCATCACTATGGGATCTGAGTTCTTCTCAAATATTAGGGCTTTTCTTTTCACAACACCCCTCTGAAATGAGAGGGTTTTGTTATTGCCATTTACAGTTGGAAAACTGAGGCACAGAGAGATTAACGTCAAAAGTATCCACTCTTTTGGGGTACTCAATTTGCAACACTTAGGACATAATTTTTTAGACTAGGTCACATTAGTTATATAGCACTTCATATGTTCAAAGTACAGCAACTGCATGCTTCAGTTGTGTTTTTGAGGGCTCAGAACATCATATCCTACAGACGACAATCTTCACTACCTACTTTAATTCATCTTCAGAGCAGGTGCAGCCTCTTCCAGTGCAGTGAATGAGGCAAGGGTCTCGTAGAAAAATAGGATGTGACAATGTAGTTAAAAACAGCATTATAATTCATAAGCACAAAACTTCCAGAGTAAAATAACATGGGCAATCTTAAATCTGGTGTTAGCATTTAAATTCTTGGTGTGCAATCTCCCAATCATTTTGGCTGCTGCTAATAATAATAATAATAATAATAATAATAATAATAATAATAATAATTAATAATCAGCTTGAGGCAGACACACATTATGGAAATTTTCAACCGAAACTTCTAACATTTGGCAGAATGACTGGCAACTGAAACAGGATCTCCTTGATTTTAAAAATAGCCACGATTAACAGACCCACCTATAATAATCTAGAATTAAAAAAATAATAATTTCCTGCTATTACAGCCATACTTATGTTATGTCATATATGTGTAGGAATTTGGTATGGGGTGATACTATACTACAGCTCTGGCCACACCTACAGACACTGGGAGCTGGTATGATAATCTGCAGAAGTCCAAAGATCAGGTTATCTTGCCAAGGCCCAGGGCTTCAGCCCAGTGGGGAGAAGTGTCTTAGGACTACAGCCTCATGGGAGGTACCTGCTGAGGCTCAGGGCTTCAGCCCAATATGGGTCTTGAGGCTTTAGGCCTGTAGGAGGTGCCTGTGGGGCTTGTGCAATCAGCCCCACAATGGGGAGGGAGAGATAGGGGCGTCAGGGCCTCAGAAAGAACCTGGTTGTGATCCACATCGCCTCCTCACCCAAGATTCTGACCAGGGTTTGCTGCCTTGCTCAGGCACATGGAACCACATCCCTGCAGGACAGCTGCTGGCATTAGCAATCTTTGGTAGGCCGACCCTAGTAAAAGGCAGCGGCAAAAGAGGTGGGAGCTGCAGGGCCCTCTGAGGTAAGATGGTGCGTGTGCCTGGGGGCTGTTACTCAAGCTGCTGGAGGCGGGAGGAAACCTTTAAACTGTGCTACTCCACCCCACACTCTTTGCCCGCACCAATCCTTGCTGGTAAAGGTCCTAACCCTATCACCCCAACACGCGGATGAAACTCCGAGCTCCTGTCCCACAGTCTGGTAGGAAAAATTTTGGGGAGAACATGAGGGATCTCTGGGCTGCACTTTAAATGTAAAATAGCCCCATGTGCTTGCAAGCCATGTTTGGCCACTTCTGCTATAAGGCATCTCAAAGTACACCAGCAATCATCATGGGCTATTGTGTACCCTGTTTAAAATTAAAAATTTTGTTACTGCACTTAACAGTAAACTAAGTAGAAAGTGTATTTAAATATTGTACTTTTCTAAATGCACTTGGGATAGTGATAAAAAATGAGCTCTTTTTAATGTGGTAATCAGTACGTAGTTTCCCACTGAAAGAGACAAAAAAAGAACAATTCTTTCTGTCCCCTGGACGGATGATAGCATTATAGAAGTCAAAAAGGAAAAAGACATTAAAGTTTCTTTGTTTCGCTGTTTGTCTCAAGTCTTACAACACCAGCACAGAGTTCTCAGTCTTCCGTTGCAGTGTTTGAGACTTTTGTGAAGAAGCTGGCAAATGTGCAATGTAAATTCCGGAATTTTAGCCACCCAATCAGCAAGGAACATAACTGAGGTGGTGTCTCCTGCACTGTTGGAAATTCATCAGGTAACAGTTCCAGAGCAGTTTTAGGAAGGGGGATCATGGGGATTAACCAGTTCTGGACAGCATTAATAAAACAGATGAATTTTCAGCACTGTGATAGCACTGCAAGCTTCAGAGATAGAGGTCAGTATAGAGAAATGATTCAATATGAATTGTTGCAACAAATCCAAGCACCATCAAATAAACTGCTTTTCAAATATGAGAAAATCTAGTGAATTATACCATGTTAGAAACTAATTTATGGAAGAAGTGAAAACAAAGAGCTTAAGTAGATAACTGCATTGCTTTTTGTTTTCAAAGTGGAACTTTTTAAAAATGGATGAATTCTGTAGTTTGGACATTTCAGTGTGTTATCCTTTCCTGATAATTTTGAGGGAGTACTCTTGTGGTTTGCTGCATCTTTTTGTGGGACCCAGTGCAAAGTATGAGATGATTGATAAACAGGCCTCTTTAGCTTCTGTACATTCTGGGAATGGAGGAGTTTGACACAGAGAAAGGGCCAGAATACGGTACTTGTTAACACTCCTGTCCGGGGGTCAGAACTGGTTTAATCAATTATCACACAGGCTGGGAATTTATCACTGGGGTAGTTTCATCAGTTGGGATAGGATCTGTGACATATGTCTGAGGTCACAAAAATGTGTTCAGCAGCTGGGAAGAGAGGGACAGGCCATCTGCAATACTAGTTGCAGGATGATTTTGTTAGATAAATTGGATAGAGATACTTGTCACAAAAGACAGGTCCACATTCGCAGAAGCAAGTGCCTAAGGACATCTACACTGCAATGCAAACCTGTGCTTGAGCCTTGGCTCACGCAGGCCTGCCAAAAGGGAGCACAGTTGTCCTGGGGCCTACAAACTCAAAGTGACTCAGCACTTCCATCTACTACAGCAGAGGGAGAGGCCAGAACCCTGAGCCTATTACAGTGTCACTGGAGCTTTATTCCACACAAAATGAGCACTCCACTCAACTCTGAGGGCAGGGGGATCTCCAGACCATGAGGCCGCACCCCTTCCAGGGTGCAGATCATGGGCCTCTCCACACCTTGATAGGGGGGTCTGTGGAAGATGTCAGCCCCCTGGGCTCAAGTTTAATCCTTCTTGCATTTACACTGAGATTGTACTAACCTAGGGCTCATACTCAGGTCTGAACTCAAGTCAGACTGGGATCCAGGGTCTGAGCCCTATTGCTTCACTGTGTAGCCACAGCTCAGCTTGACTCAGGTCCAGTAGTTATCCGAACTTACCCCACCAATTCCATGGGACAACTTCCTTCATCTTCTCTGTCCCAACAAGCTGCAATATGTTCTGAAAACAGAAGCACCCCACCTGCTCCCCATCTTAGCAAACGGCAGCAACTCAAGTCAGCATTAACCCCTTTGTTCTGATCACCAATCTGCAAGCATGCTGTCTGAGAAGACTCCAGGCTTTTCTGTGGAGTGCAAACTCATCAAGCCTTTAGCAAAGCGAGCTGGGTCCTGGGAATGCGCAGGGTGGGCAGTGCATTTTTCCCAGAGTGCACTACATTGCTAGTGCTAGAGCAGCCACATTTCAGAGTGGGGCAGCAGTAGGGACTCTGGGAGGTGGTTGCCTTAGCTTGCATCTGGTGGCTGTAGTGTGAACACCAGAAATCTATGTTCAAGTATGAGTCAAAAATCTTAATGCAGGTTTAAACTAAAATGTAGATGTTCAAGCCCAGGTTTTCCTAACATGGGTCAGATAACTCAAGTCTAGACATATTCTCAGTGTGAGTTCAGGTGTTTCAATGCCAATGTTGGCTCCACTGCAATTCCCACAACTCCCATCAAACCCTGTAGTCACCCAGGCTTAGTTGGTGCCTGCATTTTCAGAGTTGCCTCACTCTATCTCCTGCCCAAGCCCCAGCATGATTCATGGGTCTGGGAAGGTTGGCATTCCAGTGGACATGTTCATAGGCTGCCTCCCAGATTGGACCCCATTCAAAATCTGCCTGGAGGGGAAAGTTTTGGCATTCCTTTCCTAACTTATGTCTTTTAGCCCTGTAGTTAGAGTACTTGCTCTGGATACCTCAGACCTGGGTTTGAATTCTTCCTCAGGCAGAAGAGGGGAATGGATTTGAACAGGAATCTTCTACATCTCAGAAGAGCACTTTAAGGAGTGAGCTATGTGATACCTCTGGGGCAAGAAGGCCATGTCCCTCATTCTCTCCTGTTGAAACTCTTCCAGTTTGGACTGGAGCCTCCTGTTTCAATAGCAGAGGAGAGAACTGAACTTAGGTTTCCCATATCCTCTGTGGAGTCTACATGTGCCACTTCTTCTGGAAGCAGCATGCTAATAAGCCATCCGGAAGAGGCTAATGAGGCGTGCATGTAAATTTCCCATACCTCATTAGCACATGGGTACATGATTTGGAGTCCGGAAGAAGATGTTCCAGATTCCATAGCACACATGCAGACGCGTGGCCCGCAGGGATCTTCCAGAAGGACACCCTCCTTCTGGACACTGTCTTCCTCAAAATTTTTGGGAAGAAGGGGCTTCCAGAAGGAAGGTTTCCTTCCAGAAGATCCCCACGGGTCACACAACTGCATGTGTGTTTTGGCCGTTCTGTGTGGAGTTCAGTGCTTCTTACAGTAAGCAGCTTAGGTGCCTAATCTGCCCAATTCCAGAAAAGTGAGTCTCCTTCATGGGTTACTAGTGGAGATAGGCACCTCTCTGCAGCCTAGATTTAAGAGCCCATCTCTGTGATAGAGGTGCCCCCTCACCAATCTTGTCATCATTTCCCATTAGCTAGCTGAGGCAGCTCTCTACCTCACATTATGGCTTCTGTGAATCACAGTCTAAAGGTTCCTGTCGTTCCCCATCATTATATAGGATGCCTCACTCAGGCTTTGGAAATCCCTGCATTGTTTCTGTGATTTCTAGGTGCTTAAAAGTTAGGTATTTGAACACTAGTGTCACAACACCCCAGTACTTCTGTGAAACCTGGGAACAGTTGCCGAATTGCCATGTTCTTTCAAGTTCATGTGAGTTCCTCTTTTTGGTCTTAAACAGCTGCTGGCTAGTCCCTTTGGTTCTCTGGGATGCACCCTAAGGTGAAATGGCTGCATGCCACTAGCTTCTTCCCTCTGCCTATTCTCATGGGGTGAGGGATGATCTCTGAGAGTGCAACGATCTTCTGGAACCCTGCCACAAGGTACTGCCTGTGCTTTGTGTTACTGTAGTGAAAATGGTACACTGGTGGCAATGGCTACCTCACTCTAGGCATCCAGCCATTTATCTCTTGCCTCAGTGTCTTTTCTTATTGGGTGACAGCAATGGTCCAGGCTGGTCCTTTGTTTGTCTGCCTCCCTACACTAAACTGCAGTGCTCCAGAGACATTCAGCTAAAGCTCTGCTTACTGGAGCAACCTGTGAAGGAACTGTCATATTCCAGAAGACAATAGCATCCAGTGTTGAGCATGTGTTTGTTTAAAGATGATATGTCTGTGAGCTCACATTTTGTATACTGCCGCACCTAAAAACAAAAAGTTCTTTGAAAAATCTCCCTGGAACAACAAAAACTGAGTGAAGCAGGAATGATAGGTGCTTCACATGCTTTCCTTTCTGAGATGACAGACACACTTGAAAAGAGAAGCACTAAAAGAGGTGGTAAAAGGCTAACTCAGTAGCAGGAAGAAAAGAAGCCTTGAGAAATCTAGGATGGGATTGTCATAAATACTTCAGGGCATGCATCTGAATTAAATTCAAGGGGATTTGTGCTCCTAAGTCACCTCTGTTCTTTGGAAAATTCCTTCCAGAGTGTATATTTGCATTCAAGTGAAAAGTGTTATTGCAGTGAAGGGGAGAAAACAGTTTTGTTAATTGGTATTGAGATGCTTCCTTTTCTTCTAAGGCTTGTTGGTGTTGAAAGGAAACCAATCGTAAATTTTATGTAACCAAAAAAAAGTAAGTTAACTTTTACTGATGTACTTCAGCTCCTTTGTACAGATAGTGTGCCAGTGAATTATGGTCCTAGTGTTAGACTAACACTGAATCCTGCTGTAAATTTACAGGTCCCACACCTGCTGAGCATCTGTGTCACTATGCACTGATCACTACACCAACTGAAATGGCTGAATGCAAAAACTGGTTTATTAAACAAAGATTAAACTTAGAACATAAACATACAAATCCAGATATCTTAAATGTCTTCATGAAATCTGGCATGAGGCCAGAAAATCGAAATAGAAATGGAGGTTCAGAACAGCCTTACCACAATGACAATGTCTGGGGAAAGGTAAATAGCTGACTTCAATGGGGAAGTCAGTGGATGCGATATACCTTGACTTCAGCAAGGCTTTTGATACGGTCTCCCACAACATTCTTGTCCGTAAGTTAAGGAAATATGGATTGGATCCTTGGACTATAAGATGGACAGAAAGCTGGCTTGATGGTCGGGCCCAACAGGTGGTGGTCAATGGCTCAATATCTGGATGGTGGTCTGTTTCAAGCGGAGTACAGCAAGGCTTGGTTCTGGAGCCAGTATTATTCAACATCTTTATTAATGACCTGGATGAGGGACTGGATTGCAACCTCAGCAAGTTTGTGGATAACACAAAACTAGGGGGAGAGGTAGATTCGTTGGAGGGTAGAGAGAGAATCCAGAGGGACCTGGATAAATTGGAGGACTGGGCCAAAAGAAATCTGATTCAGTTCAATAAGGAGAAGTGTAGAGTCCTGCACCTGGGGCGGAAGAATCCCAAGCACTGTTACAGGCTGGGGACCGACTGTCTCAGCAGCAGTACGATGGAAAGAGACCTAGGGGTTATGGTGGATGAAAGGCTGGATATGAGTAAACAGTGTGCCCTTGTAGCCAAGAAGGCTAACAGCATACTAGGGTGCATTAGGAGGAGCATTTCGAGCAGATCTAGAGAAGTAGTTTTTCCTCTTTATTTGGCACTGGTGAGGCCACATCTGGAATCTTGTGTCCAGTTTTGGGCCCCCCAGTATAAAAAGAATGTGAATTTGCTGGATCAGGTTCAGAGAAGGGCAACAAAAATGATTAAGGGTCTGGAACACAAGACCTATGAGGATAGGCTGAGGGATTTGGGCTTGTTTAGTTTACAGAAGAGAAGACTTAGAGGTGATTTAAAAGCAGCCTTCAACTTCCTGTATAGGTAAGCCGTGGGAAGGGATAGCTTGGTGGTTTGAGCATGGCCCTTTTAAATATAGGGTTGTGAGCTCAATCCTTGAGGGAGCCATTTAGGGATCTGGCACACATAGATTTAAAAAATAAAAAAGTCTGGTGGGGTGATGATAGGTCCTGCTGTGAGAGCAGGGGACTGGACTTGAAGACCTCTGAAGGTCCCTTCCAGCTCTATTAGATATATAGAACAATCACAACTACAGCTCCCAAACTAAATGAACTGACTCTTGATCAACCTACAAGGCCTAGCAGCCCCCTGGCTGATATCCTGGCACTGATTGGCTTCTCTGCTCAGATGGCTTAACAGCCTGCAGCTGCTGCTGTCACACCACTGGTTGGGCTGATGGTGTGCACCAAAAGAGTAAGAACAATCTGTGAGGTGTGTGTTCCCACTCCCTAAGTACTCCCCAGTTGGTGGTCAGATTAGTGTCATGTGACCCACCTTCTTCCATTATCCCACCTTTCTTTGCTGAGGGGGCATGGTGACCAAGAACTGTCAGCCATCTTGGGTAGGAAAAACAAAATAGAAACCATACAAAACAGGCCATAAAAGAAGCAAAATGGAGGCCAAAAAACCCTGGCACTTCTACCCCAACATTAATAATTTGTAGCTCACAGAAACAAGAATTGGTCACAGGTTAAAAGAACACTTACAATACATTTCAATACCTCACAAGTTTACTCTGAAACAAATGATGTCATATTCAATGATTTTCACTTTTCTTTCATTTCTAGTTTTGACAACAGAATGATCCCGGCTTGTTTAGAGTCCAGGACATGAAGAAAAATCTGGAGAACCTGGAAAAAAGTCATGTCAGTCTTATCCTAGGTATTTCCTTTAAAATTAATAAATAAATACTCCTCAGTGCTCTACTGGGGGCTCCAGAACAACATGGTTTTCATTGTAAGAAAATGCAACTCAACAAAACTAAAATACTGTTTTCATTCAGTTTTTGTCCATGTGGGTCCCACAACAGGTGTTCATGTGCCTTATGCACAGGAACTTGAGGGTACGGGATTTTTGATGTCTCTCACTCACTTTGGAGAGAATTAGTCACCTGAATTGCTTTGATCATTAGACTCTTTTGATCAGTAGAGTGCATTGGGGTCGCAACTACGCCCTTTACATCCTTGTGTCCCTCCACCTGATGAGAGAATGGAGTGATCCTGATTGCATCTGAGTTCCTTTGTACTTCCCAAGGTAACAAAATGGAATCGGGCAGTGTCAACATGCTGATCCAAAAAGCCCCATCCACTGAACCAATTTTTATTGGGTTAATTTAGCTTAGTGATAAACTTCTGCCCTCTTAGCAGCCCCTGATTTGTTTTCTTTCTTTAAAAACATTCCTGTCTTCTGGCTATTATTTCACTCAGAGGCACTTCCCTCACTCTTAATGGCAGAGTCTAAATTTTCTGGCTTTAAGACGCGCCCATCACATGACAGACATATTCCTTTAATTGATGGACAGTCAGTGTCTTTTCTGGTTGAGAGAGCGCAAAGTTCCAGGCTAGTGCTTTTTTTGTCTGTCCTCCTCCACTACAACACAGCAGTCCAGAGACACAGAGCTAAAGCTCTACTTACTGAAGCAATCTGTGAGGAGACAGTCTGATTTCAGAAGACAATTCTTCAATTCCAAAAGCAAACTTTTTTTTCCAGTGATTTCACACCATCAGAACTCCTTAAGCCAGGATTCTGCTGGAACACCTCTTCTGACTGGTACCAATAAAAGGTCATCAGTTCATCCCTTCACTTTCATCCTTGGACCTCCAAATCCACTTCAGCACTGGAGCTTATCATAGAAGCCTGATACCATCTCCACCACATAGAGGTCAGGAAGTTCTGTGTTCCTCTTTCAGAGTGATTCATGGCACCAATCCCCTTTCCTGCAAAAGAAGAGATCAAAACTATTTTAAAAGAGGCATATGCCTCCTGACTCTTCTTTGCTAAGCACCCAGAGTCAGGATCACCCTGGTCTGGTTTGCAGAACTAAGTTTTCTGGCAACAAAGTCTCATACATCAAAGCATCCCCATTGGTACTGACGTTCACTGTATTCCATCTACAAGAGCTGGACTCCATCATAGTACCAGCAGCCCTGTTACTGCCCCTAGCACTGATATTTTAGTCCCTGCTGAAATGTGGAAAAAGGTCAACATTTTCAAATGAGAACCATGCATTAGAAAAATTTTCTCCCTCCATTTCAGCTGGAAAAATGTTGGTATGAGAGGACCATATCTAGAGCCACATTTAACTATCGATTATCAACCATTAAGATAATAGAGGTTTGCTGATCAATGCCGGGGTAATCCAACTGGAAGAAAAAAATGGTAGCTGTTTCATGTGTTAATTTCTTGTAAATATTATTAGATTGGTTTTAGGATATCATATACTTTTTCCCCATACCCATATTGATTGGGTACATGTCACCTCAGGACGGGATTCAGAGATTAAATTTCTTGATGCCTTAAATGACTGCTTCTTGGAGCAGCTAGTACAGGAACCCACAAGGGGAGAGTCAATTCTCGATCTAGTCCTGACTGGAACGCAGGATCTGGTCCAAGAGGTAACTGTTACTGGACCGCTTGGAAATAGTGACCACAATATAATAACTTTGAATATTCCTGTGTTGGGAAGAACACCGCAGCGGTCAAACACTCTGGCATTTAATTTCAAAAAGGGGAATTACACTAAAATGAGGAAGCTAGTTAAACAGAAACTAAAAGGTAGAGTAATTAAACTAAAATCCCTGGAAGATGCATGGAAACTGTTTAAAGACACCATACTAAACGCCCAACTTAAATGTATACCCCAAATAAAAAAACACAGTAAGAGACCTAACAAAGAACCACCATGGCTTAACAGCCATGTTAAAAAGGCAGTGAGAGAGAAAAGGGCAGCTTTTAAAAAGTGGAAGTCAAATCCTAGTGAGGAAAATAGGAAGGAACATAAACACTCCCAAATTAAGTGTCATAACGTAGTAAGAAAAGCCAAAAAAGATTTTGAGGAACAGCTAGCCAAAAATTAAAAAAATGATAGTAAAATGTTTTTTAAATACATTAGAAGCAGGAAGCCCACTAAAGAAGCAGTGGGGCCCTTGGACGATAAAGATATAAAAGGAGCGATCAAGGAAGACAGTGCCATTGAGGAGCGATTAAATGATTTCTTTGCTTCAGTCTTCACGGCTGAGGATGTTACAGAGGTTCCTAAATCTGAGCCAGCCTTTTTAGGTGACAAATCTGAGGAACTCTCCCAGATTGAAGTGACATTAGAGGAGGTTTTGGAGTTACTTGATAAGCTGAATAGTAACAAGTCTCCAGGACCAGACGGTATTCACCCAAGGGTTCTGAAAGAACTCAAATGTGAAATTGCGGAGTTATTAACAGTGGTTTGTAACCTATCCTTTAAATCCGCTTCGGTACCCAATGACTGGAAGATGACCAATATAACGCCAATATTTAAAAAAGGCTCCAGAGGAGACCCTGGAAATTATAGACCGATAAGTCTAACATCAGTACCAGGCAAATTAGTAGAAACAATAGTAAAGAATAAAATTGCAAGGCAAGTAGAAGAGCACGAATTGTTGGGCAAAAGTCAGCATGGTTTCTGCAGAGGGAAGTCGTGTCTAACTAATCTATTAGAATTCTTTGAAGGGGTTAATAAACATGCGGACAAGGGGCACCCAGTGGACATAATATACCTAGATTTCCAGAAAGCCTTTGACACAGTCCCACACCAAAGGCTTTTATGTAAATTAGGCGGTCATGGGATAGGAGGAAAGATCCTTTCATGGATCAGGAATTGGTTAAAAGACAGAAAACAAAGGGTGGGAATAAATGGTAAATTTTCACAATGGAGGGGGGTAACTAGTGGTGTTCCCCAGGGGTCAGTCCTGGGACCGATCCTGTTCAACTTGTTCATCAATGATCTAGAAAATGAGGTAAGCAGTGAGGTGGCAAAGTTTGCAGATGACACCAAGTTGTTCAGGACAGTCAAAACCAAAAGGGATTATGAAGAACTACAAAAAGATCTCAGCAAACTGAGTGATTGGCAGCAAAATGGCAAATGAAATTTAGTGTGGGTAAGTGTAAGGTAATGCACATTGGAAAAAATAACCCAAATTACACGTACAACATGATGGGGTCAAATTTAGCTACGACAGATCAGGAAAGGGATCTTGGAGTTATAGTGGGTAGTTCTCTGAAGACATCCACGCAGTGTGCAGCGGCAGTTAGTAAAGCAAATAGGATGTTAGGAATTATTAAAAAAGGGATCGATAATAAGACAAAAGATATCATACTTCCCCTATATAAAACTATGGTACGCCCACATCTTGAGTACTGCGTGCAGATGTGGTCTCCTCACCTCAAAAAAGATATATTGGCATTATAAAAGGTTCAGAAAAGGGCAACTAAGATGATTAGGGGTTTGGAACGGGTCCCATATGGGGAGAGGCTGGAGAGACTGGGACTTTTCAGTCTGGAAAAGAGGCTATTGAGGGGCGATATGATAGAGGTATATAAAATCATGAATGGTGTGGAGAAAGTGAATATAGAAAAATTATTTACCTTTTCCCATAATACAAGAACTAGGGGACACTAAATGAAATTGATGGGTAGTAGGTTCAAAACTAATAAAAGGAAATTTTTCTTCACACAGCGCACAGTCAACCTGTGGAACTCCTTGCCCGAGGAGGCTGTGAAGGCCAGGACTCTATTAGGGTTTAAAAAAGAGCTCGATAAATTTTTGCAGGTTAGGTCCATAAATGGCTATTAGCCAGGGGTAAAGTGTGGTGCCCTAGCCTTCAGTACAAGGGCAGGAGATGGATGGCAGGAGATAAATCACTTGATCATTGTCTTCTGTTCTCCTTCTCTGGGGTACCTGGCATTGGCCACTGTCGGCAGACGGGATACTGGGCTGGATGGACCTTTGGTCTGACCCAGTATGGCCATTCTTACGTTCTTATGTTCAATTTTGGATATTAAGATTAAGGGCCAGATAGTCACTGAAAATTTCATATTCTTACCTAGGCACCTGTTTGCCTAAATTGACTTATTGGGCAAATATAGTTGGGTCACAACACTGGCAAGGGTTTGGTGTTGAGAACCCTCGTGAATGTTGAATTTCATGAATATCATTTTGTGAATATCACTTTCTCCCAGTTTACCCTGGCTGTGGGAGAGGAAGTCAGCAGAAAGCTCTGGGCAGCCGCAGGGGGAGGTGGAGACTGGTAATTGGGCTGTGGGGAGCTGGTCAGTTGTCGTGCCATGCCGTGCTGTGCCGTACCCCTGGCTGGAGGCAGGGCCAGGCGCCCTGCTTAATATAGGCTGCTCTGAGGCTGACTGCCCTCACTGTGGTGTGGGGCCCCCTTCCCACCCAACTTCCGGCACAGGTGCTGCAGCCCCATGCCCCAGCCTTGCCCATGCCCTGCACTGCTTTGCCATCAGTCCTGGGGTGTGCAGCCATGGGCGCTCCCCTCTCAGAGCTCAGGGGAAGCAGCCACCAACACTCCTCCCTAGGAGCCTGGGCAAAGCAGCAGCTGCATGCTCTCCCAGCCTGGGGAAGCAGTCGCCACGGGCACTCCAGGCCAAGAGCCCTGGCTACAGATGCTGCGGAGAGTCAGATTTTGTTTGCTTTTCTTGGTCCTGTCACTTTGCTCTGTGCCCTGGCTAAAGTCACCTTCTTGTTCTGTCAGATGAGCCGCTTGCGAATAATTGAATTTGCAAGTGTTAAACTCATGAATATCTCCACCTTGCTGTACACTGCTTGTTTTGCACAAACAAGGGCATGAACACACACAGTGGAGTCCCATCAATACTTTGGAGTTGAAAATTTGTGTACAAAGATGCAATTATTTTATAACCAGATTGGCCACCTTAGGTAAACTCTTAGTTCATAAGTTTAGGAAGGGGTGCATCTTATTACGCAAAGGAAGAAAATGAGTAACTTAAAAAGCCTGAGGGTTAACTTCTACATTTGGATACACAAAGCTCCCTTTGAAACCAGAGTTCCACATGAATGAACTTCATGCTTTGAGCTATTTACTGCTCTTTACCCATTTGTATAGCTCTTCTTGACATTAGGAGAAGGTTTACTGCCCACCAGGAATAAAATTTGGCCCGTAAGTCAAATATATTCACATCAGTATATAAGATATTTGCAGTGCAGAACCGGGCTCTTAGAATGAAGTTAATGGACCTGATCCTGTACTCCCTATACCAGATATACTTAATGCAGGTATAACTTGACTGAGTTTTAGTGGAGTTAAACTAGAGGATGCAGAGGAGGAGTAAATCAGCCCCATACGTTTGTGAGTGAATGTTTTGTATTATAATTATTGATATTTTCAGTATGTCATGATGGCATCATTACCAGTTTTAGGATAGGTTTATACACCTGTGCTCCAGCCTGGTAGTGGGGGCATTTAGCACACACTTTTACCAGAATGTTTGTTAGTCATACAAGTAATTTTTAATACAATAAATCAGTGGTTCTTAAACTTCATTGCACCATCACCTCCTTTTGACAACTAAAGTTACCATACGGCCATTGGAGTGGAGACTGAATCCTGAACCCTATCCCCCAGGACTTAACCCCTGGCATCAGCTTTCTTCCTGGTTAGTGAGGTTCAGCTCTGATTTAAGAACTGGGCCCCAGCAAGTCTAATGCCAGCTCTGGTGACCCTATTAAAATATGGTAGCAATTCACTTTGAAGTCTCAACCCACAGTTTGAGAATCACTGCAGTAAATGACATGTTCGCACATTATTCTGTGTGGTCCACATTGTAACGCCTCACATGTTTTATTTCCTTAGAATACATTTTTAGGTGTTGTATAACAGTGGGAAGGAGGGAAATGATTGTGTGTATATAAACACCACACCAGAACTGAAGAAGTTAAAAAGCACTGCTGCAGAGGTGCAGTCCCACCAATCCCCACCTGCCTGCAGAGCATGATCCCAGTGGAGACTGGGTTTAAAAGGGAACCAGTCATCTAAAGAGGGTGCTGACAGGTCAAGAAAAGAGACTTACACTGAGGGCTCTCAAAGATGAAGTCCCAAGGGGAGCATTCTTCCATTGATTGATATCAAACAACCTCCAATGAGAAGCAGCAGCTATATCAGGAAATAAATCACAGTTTGAACATCTCTAGTTCAGCAACATCCATAATCTGGCATGATTTTAGGTCGCTGGATGACCATTTATCCTAGGTGTGGCCAAGATTCCCATAGTCCCAGAAAATTGTTTCCAGCCACCAGTCCTGGCTCTCAGTGTTCTGTGCTGGTGTTTAGCTGTAATTGACTCTGAATGTATTCTAAAAGCCCAGTAAGCAGTGGAAGTGTTGGTAATGCTGTCAGACAATATTGACCTCCTATGGTCTGACAATTTCTCTTATTCAGCATTGGTTGGGTCTCAAGGGTGCCAGATGAGATAGGCTCCTCCCGAACTGCCATATGCCCTCCCCCACCACTACCAACTAGCTTCTTTATTAGGAGAGTCTCTCTTTGTACCTATTTTTAGCCATGTTTGTTGGTGTTTTCACAGACTTAATCAAGCTCTCACTTCTGGACACTCAGGAGGCTGACGAGTTTGGATCCCACCACAATGGACCAAAGTGCTGTAAGTTTCCTAAGTCTGAGCAGAGCTCATTTGCTGTTCTTGGCTCCCAGTTTCCAGGCACACTCTTGGAACAGAGATCCTCCCTCTAGCATACCTTGGTAAGAACTAAGAGCCCCATGGGCAAATGGCCAAGGTACAAACCTAATACTGGCTTCCCAGGGCTTATGAGTAACTTTAGCACACCCTTCCACAGAGCTCCAGCCTTGGGTGCCTCCTGGTTTTTAGTTTACCTCTCCAGAGGCACATGACAGTTTCAGAAAGGAACACAGACTTTGCAAAAGTTTCTAAAACAAATACTTTGGACTTTAGAGGGTCTAAGAAATATACAGATCTGGACAAAGTAATAAAACTGTATATGCCATTTCCTGCCTGAGTTTCATCTCCACTTTGGAAAGTTCTTTAGGATTGGGACGGTGTCCTTTCAAGATTCCAACTCTCTTCTCCTGGACCTCTAAACTCATGGCTTCTTCTCTGGAACATGAAGCTTATGTCTGACATCTGCACTCAGTTCCCTTCTGCTCTTTCCAAAATGACCAGTGAAAGAGCCTTCTTTTGTATAATGTACAGTTCCCTTTGTTAGACTTGTCAGGTGATGAAAGTCCCTCACTGGGTGATCTGTTGCTTAATTGCTAATTCAGGGGACCAGATACCAAGTGTGAGAAAATGGAACAGAGGGTGGTGTTAATAGGCAGTGTTTCCTCTAATGTTTTCTATCCATGTGTGGAATTAATTTTATGTGCACCAAGGTGTGTGAATGTGAACCACCACTAGAAACAAGACCTAGCTGTGGGCACTCTGTTAAACAGCTGAACGGCTTTTAATCTCTCCTAAGTGACCACACAAGTGCACAGCCTACAGGAAACACTGCTAATAGGTGCCTGTGTAAGAAAAAGCCAGGCAGATCAGGACTGTCCTTGTAAAATTGGGATAGCTAGTCAGCCTATTGCCAGCCCACCTGAGAAGAACACATTTTCTTGGCTCCCTTAAAGCAGCTGTTGTATTGCGTAGGCACACCAATTCAACTCTTAATGTAGCTTGGATGTCCACTCACCCAGCCCAGGCATGGCTACCTGATGATCAGTGAAAATGCATTAATGAATGTGTTCTGTATGCCAAGTAGGTGTGTCCTAAGGTGATCTTATCTGCCTGTCCCAAATATGAGACAGGGAGATATGGGAGGGAGGAGTGGCTCCTCCCGGGTGCACCAAGCCCAGGGGAACAAGTGCTCCCCGCCCCCCAGCCCTGGGGAAGTGGCAGGTGCAGGGTCTCCATGCCTGGAGCCCTGGGAGAGTTACAGCCATGGGCACTCCCAGCCTGGAGCCCACAGGAAGTAACAGCCATGGGCGCTTCCCGCCCAGAGTCCCAGGGAGGTGGCAGCTGCAGGACCTCCTGGCCCAGACCCCTGGAAAAACAAAAGTAGCGGGCACTCCCGCCCCCCACCCTCAGCCCCCGAGGGCCTACCTATGGGACAATTCATCCCTTTTAAAAAATTAGTCAGGACACCTTTTTGGCATCCCAAATATGGGACTGTCCCACCCAATACGGACTAGGGAGTCCAGAAAGGTCTGTTAATAAGCAACACAGATTAAACAATGAAGCTGAAACATGAATATTTCATAAAAATAAATTTAAAATCTCCTGTTATTCTTTGTAGTCGACCATGCTGTCTTCGTGGAGGTGAACGAGTCTGTGTGTTTGCTCGGTACATAGTAATTAAAATAGTCTTTTAATCATGTTTTACTAAAATATTTTTGAACAAATCCAGTGGTGCTACACTCATTTGTACAAGCTAAACCCCTCTTCACTTGTCTCTAGATTTTCCATCCTCTTTAACTCTTGTGAATCTACTGTTATGAGGGGAATTCTGTTGTTTTTTCTTCTGAATAAAAGACTTCAAAACTCTTATTAACTTATGAGTAATTTCATTCCTCATAGGCTTCTGTGAAGATAATTTTTTAAAGGTGATATTCCTCTTACTGTGACATGCTGACTACTTTACATATTGCATCTATTGTTGAGAAGTAAGCTTATTGGTTGGCTTTAAAGAGTCCATTTGGATTAGCCCTTGGCAAACTATATATATCTGAGACTATCATAAGGTTTTTGACTCTGCAATAATAATGTACTTTTGATTGATTATACATGTACTGGTTATGAAAATGAACAAGTTTTAAACCACACAAATCATGTTCTCATGACAGGCAGGCTCCATTTTTCTTTGAACATGAAATTTATCTTAGAGTGACAAAGGTTTGCATACTGATTACTCGTATTCGATGCTTTTCTT